>NC_138519.1:66317792-66744979 GCF_000230855.2 Cajanus cajan
GTCTTCTGCTCATCCAGGTAAGGGTGGAGTGAGAAACCTCGCTCTGGGTGTGGGATTGTATGCTGGGTAGTGGGATTGGCCCACAATCCTGTGTTTGCTGTATTTTTATGTATGCTCATGTATGAGGGGTTTCTCCCAATTGTATTTGTTTTGCTTATTATTTTTCTTATATGCAATTAATTGTATGACTTGAGATCTCTATGGGTTCCTATGGGAAACCCTATGAGAAAACGGGCAAAATATGAATGTTTTCTATTTTGCCTTCTGATTACTTTGTTGTGTTCCTTGTTGGATGTGATGCATGAGTATGTGGTTAATTTTGAAAATAAATATGTTTTAATATGATCTAGAGTGCTCTATGGGTTCCTGCGGGAAACCCTATGAGAAATAGGCAAAATATGAAATATTTTCTATTTTGATTTCTGATTTTTCTGTTATATTCCTTGTTTGATGAGATGTAAAAATACGTATTTAATTTTATAAATAAACGAGTTTTGATATAAATTAAAGTGCTCTGTGGAGGCTTTGTGAATATGATGATGTAAAGTGAAATGTGATTGAGACATGGGATATGAAATGTGATAATGAAATATGATGACGAAATGCGATGATGTGATATGACCATGGGAAATGATAATGTGATATGAGAATGCATAGAGTCTTGATTGACATGCATGATTTGCATAAGTGTTTTAAGGGTACGATATGGAATACACCGCCAGAGAAGGCCCCCTAGTGTAAAAGCTTTGGGGATTAGTCATTGGGGATAGCTCGGTTTGGAAGTCCCAGTCTCGCCCATTGTGTGCATGGGATGTATCTTGCGCAGCTTAGCTATCCTGACGAGACTCTGGTAGTATATCCTTCTAGTGAGAGTGCGCAGAGGGTGTGACCCGGCATGTACTCCTAGACTACTCTTCGTGTATTGCTAGCGGCAATATGCCATGTGATGTTTTACTGGCGCCACATGCATGATAATGTGAAGTTCGTGTCCATGCATGTGCATCCTTATTATTAAATGATGATAAATTACTATTTGTATGACTTGGATGATTGAATAAACTATTGTTGTTGATTGATCTATGAGGTAACTGTATTGTTTGTGTTTGGCTATCCGGTGTGCGTTCCTACACCGTGAGCCAGAGTGAGATGTTTCTCACTCCCTTCTTTTGTGTTGTTTCTCTTGTTTGATATACAGGTGATCATCAGCGTGAGGCTGAGGATGTTGGTGATGAAGCTTAGGCTTCTATGTTGGGTTTTGCCCTGATAGGACATGTGACATCGGGACATAGATAGGATTAGTTTAAAATGTTCTTATTAAATTATTTTGAAAAATTCAGTTTTATTTCTTTGTAATTTTACTGGCATGTTATTTGGATTAAGTTTATGAATGTGAACTCTTTACCCTTACGTGGTTGGAAATTTGATTTTTATTGATGAAAAATTCTATTTTTTTATAATTACTGTATATGTATGTTGGGGTAGAGGGTGTCACATTAAGTGGTATCAGAGCAGGTCGATCCAATCGGCCGTGAGTTATGTACTTATCGTGATTCTGTTGTGTACTCTGATTGTGTCTTATTTGTTGTGTACTTTGATGATGTTTTGCTTTGATGATGATGATGTTCTTCGTGTTAAGTTATTTTGTAATTAGAGGAATGATAGTCATGATAGTGTTAGTTAATACCATTATGACCGCTCTTCTTCATTCTTATGATTGCTTATTTGTTTGATACTTCTTGCTTACGAAAGAAGTAGTGGTTGAGTGATATCGCTTGTGTTGCAAGCATATGTGCGAGTAGTGGTAGACGAGATATTGTGCTAATATTATAGGAACTATTGAGGCCTTAGACTTGGGTAAGACATTGATTGTTTTTAGTGTATTAAGAGTTTACGATTGGTGGAATTTTTTAAAGCTATAGTTGTAGCGATTGAATCTAAGGATGATGTATGTTGAGAATTGGAGTTTTGGTATTCGTAAAGAGTGATTGAAGTGTTGATGATTTCTAGAGTTTGATGGTTGCATGTTGACCTTTTATGGTTTAGGTAGCATGTGAATTTTATTTTCTAAGCCTTTTATACTGAATATGTGAGTTGTTTTGGTTTAGGATTGTAGTGGAAAGCTTGAATATGAAGTTGAGGTGTGAGTTTGGAAGGGTTGAGGTATTTTTGTGGGCTTAGATATATTGATATACTATTGCTGTTTGGTGTAGAGGATATTTTCGCTGCAGTCTTGTTGTTCCAGTATGAGTACCATATTGACAGATTTAGATTTTATGGTCTTCCCAAAAGTTGTAGCCTTGGGCGTTATCTTTCCAATGGAACTGGAATCAGGTAAAACGGAGGTCTAAAACTCTAGTTATAGCTACTTTGGTGATCAAAGGTCTAGCTGTAAGCGCTGAGTATATCTGCTGCGGTTTTTGAGATTTTTAGCTAAGAATATGATCTTTTTAGAATCTTATGTCTTCATAGGAGTTGCAGCTTATTCTCTTAGCTTTCGTTTGAGATAGGTTTGAGATCATTTGGATGAGTAGAACTCTCTGTGTGTTATTTTCTTTGATAGTTGTTGAAAGGAGAAGTAGGCTGTAATCATGTTTTTGGGTTAGTAGGCAATGCAAGGATAAGAATTGATTTTGTTAAGATGTTTTGAGGTGTTTTCATGTGGATTGAGAGGTTGTTTAAGATTGTATGATGCTATGTGGTAAGGGTTGTTCATGTACATGCTTATGGATGGTATATTTGAAGGTTTAAAGTAGGTATTCTAATATGATTTAATATGCATGTATGTTGATATGTGGATAGATGATCTTAGGGATCAATTGGTGAATGTCGTGTGGTTAGTGAGATTGATCTTAGGGTGTGATATGATCATATTGTAGTTGAGGGTGGAGATATATTCAAGACGGTTGTATGTTAAGTTATCTAAGTATTACTATTTTTTTTTATTTTTTTTTATTATTTTTTTTTATTGTATGAGATAAGTTTTCTAGTTCCTGTAAATTCCAGTTGAGGTAAACATGGATCTGTCTCAGGTAGAAGTTATGTTTAAGTGAGGAGATATCTAAGCCAATTAGTGAGGTTAAGAGTTTTCTTAGATAAACTTATTATTATAGGAGAGTTATTGAGGAAATTTCTAAGATAACATTACTTTTGACTAGGTCAACTAGGGAGAGTGTTGTCTTTGTGTGGGATAGTAAGTGTGAGAGTAGTTTCCAAACTCTTAAGGAAAGATTGATTAATGTTAATACTACTAGATTTAGTAAGTCTTTTGTGGTATATAGTGGTGCTTCTAGGATGAGTTTGGGCAGAGTGTTGATGCAAGAAGGAATGGTAGTAGCTTATGCTTCTAGGAAATTAAGAATTCATGAGAGGAATTATCTTACCCATGACCTTGAGTTAGTAGTTATGATATTTACACTAAGATTTGGAGACACTACCTATATGATTCTAAACTTGAGGTATTTAGTGATCGTTAGAGCCTTAAATATCTTTTAACCAAAGGATATAGTTGGAATTTCTTAAGGACTAGGATTTTAATTTTAGTTGTTATCTAGGTAAAGCCAATGTGGTGATCGATGCTTTGAGTAGGAAACCTTTATATTTTCCTTTCCTTATGGTTAGAGAGATGGATCTTTTGGCTTAGTCTAAGGATTTAAGTTTGGCTTATGAGGTTACCCTTAGTAGTGTGAGACTAGGTATGACTCGAGTAACGAGTGGATTGTTGAAGGAAATTGGAGAAGCATAATTAGTTGATTCAATTTGGTGACAAGATATGAAGCTATAGGACAAGGTAATGGAGAGAAGAGTTGCCTTGGGTATAGATGAAGTGGTAAGACTTGGAGACCGATTCTGTGTACCTAGTGAACTTACGCTTAGGCACTTGATCTTTGGAGAGGGTCGTAGAAATAAAGCTATTATTCTAGAAGATACCTTGAGTATGATGATCTTTCATCTATCATCTTTGATGATTTAAGAGTTGGATTTGATTGAAGAGTTTAGAGACTTAAGCTTGGTGTGTGAGATTACCTTTAGGAGCATTGAATCAATTATGTTGAAAGTGACTAATGAATTAATGGACGAGATTAGAGAAACCTAGGAGTTAGATCCTTTCTTAGTGAACCAAGTGGAGAGGATTGGTAGGGGTATAGATAGCCCTTTACGAGTGGAAGTTGATGGTGTTTTGGGGTTCAATGATAGGATCTATGGCCTAGTAATCTTGAATTTAGGAAAATGATCTTAGAGGGAGGACATAAGAGTACTCTTAACATCCATTTAGGAGCTACTAAGATGTATCAGAGTGACGCAGCGGAAGCATGGTGGCCTAAGGTGAAGAGAGGAGTAGAGGAAGCTTGTGTAAGTCAATTGCTTTTAAACAATGAAACTAACACGATTATATCAATTGAATTGAATGATTAAGCCTAACTTTTAAAATAACAATTGAAATAAAATAAGATTCATGAAAATAATTTCAAAATATATTAGGTAAATAATTTTTATATATAATAAAATTAAAGACAAGGATTAAAATAATCAATGGAATTAATGTAATATTCATTTATAAATATTTAAATAAATTATAAGTAGCAAGGTATTATTTAATTGATGTTTAAAATAAAATATTTTATAATATCTAAATGAATTGATTTTTAAGATAAACTATTATATACATATTTAATTAATATAATTTTAAAATATATATGTATAATTAGATATATTTTAAATAAATATTTTTATATTAAAAATTAATTTATCATTAAACAAAATAAAAATATTTCAAAATATGGTTGTTGTTGAATCAGTTTCCCATGGTGAGATCATATTCATATACAATAATAGAATCATGTCTCCTCAAAGAAGCGATATATACCCCAAAGTAGTACGAGCATAATCGAAGGTAGATGGTATGACATATTTTAAGTAATTGATCTCATGTGTTATTGGTGTATATATTTATATATATATATATATATATATATATAATTTATTTTATAATTTTTATTTATTAAACTAATGGAACATTAATTCTATTTTATCAATTTTATATTTGTTTGATAAATTTTTATTAATACTTATATAAGCCAATTATTTTTAATTTAATGGAACTAACATGTTTATATCAATTGAACTAGATGTTTTAGTCAATTTTGAAAATAATAAAGAAAATAAAATAAGATTTATGAAAAGAAGTTTATTTATCTTAACAAAATTGGAAAGCATAATAAATTATGTATTTTCATATTATCTAATAATGTAATAAAATATTAAGCATGGTAAAAGAGAAATAAATTTCTCAAGAGAAAAATAAATAAATTTTTTAGATAAATTATTATTTAAATTAGTCTATTTTTTTAAAAAAAGATTCAATAAAAAGATTATTATTTAATTTTCATTTTTAACATTATGTTTCTCATTTTTTAATACATCATGATATATTAATTATCTATTTTAAATTATATAATTTATATTATTTTAAAAAAAAATTAATTTTATTAGGAGGGTATTGATTTTTATTTCTTATCATTAATATTTTTATCATTATAAAAATAATATTATATATTTTTATATTTGCTTTCATTTAAAAGAAATATATTTCTAATTTTTTTAAAAAATTTACATTTAGCGACTGATTTTAATTTGGTCGCTAAAATTATTATAAATAATAATAGTTTTTATTTTTTTAGCGACCGATTTTAATTTGGTCGCTAAAATTATTATAAATAATAATTTTTTTTTATTTTTTTAGTGACCAATTTTAATTTGGTCGCTAAAATTATTAAAAATAATAATTTTTTTTATTTTTTTAGCGACCGATTTTTATTTGGTCGCTAAAATTATTATAAATAATAATATTTTTTTATTTTTTTAGCGACCGATTTTAATTTGGTCGCTAAAATTATTATAAATAATAATTTTTTTTTATTTTTTTAGCGATCGATTTTATTTTGGTCGCTAAAATCATTATAAATAATAACATTTTATTTTTTTAGCGATCGATTTTTATTTGGTCGTTAAAATTATTATAAATAATAATTTTTTTTAGCGATCGATTTTAATTTGGTCGCTAAAATTATTATAAATAATAATATTTTTATTTTTTTAGGGACCGAAACCCGTTCTGTCGCTATTTTAATCAACAATTATTATTTTAGCGACCGATTTAGCGACGATTATTTGCCACTAAAAAATTCGGTCACTGAATTGGTCGCTAACTAAAATTTGCAACCAAATCATATTCGGTCGCTAATTATGTCGCTATTAGCGACGAAAAAAAATCGGTCGCTAATTTCGGTGGCTAAATTGACTTTTTTTTGTAGTATATATATATATATATATATAGAGAGAGAGAGAGAAGAAATGTCAACTTAGTTATTTAGATTAGCTCATCATGGGTTGAAATTTTAAATGGGTCAACTTAACTTGCTTTACTCTTTGGTAAATTAATTAAGAAAATTGTTACTCAATTTGACTCACTATGTATTGGTGAATTAGCCTGGCTAGAGTATTTTAAAATAAATATATTAATATTTTAAAAAAAAGTAACAATTTTTTCTATCACGTCATTCATATATCTAAATACAAATATAAAATAAAATATTATTCAAATGACATCTTTAATTATAATTATTAGGGTATATTATTTTATTTTTTTTAATCTTTTTAATTGTAAGCGAGTTAAAAGGACCAACTCGGCTTGAATTCATTTAACTATCGAGTTAAGTGAGCTGGATTAAAAGTGAATAAATATTGGTACAATTTTTTTTATCTGATCCAGGTTGAACTCGTGAAGAGCTACATTGACCATTCAAGGTTGGTCCAACTATAAAGCTAATAAAACCCTTGTTTTAGACCCTTCCAAAAAAAATATTTAACATCAATATTTGTATTATTTTTGTAAGGCCTATAATTTTATATTATTTTTACTTAAAAATAATTACTTATTAACTTAAATTAATAAATATATCTCCTAATTGACTATATTAAAGGTCTTTCTCTTACATACATTGATTATCATCAAAATCCTTATTATATAAATTTGTTCATTTTTTTTTACATTAGTCCAAAGATCATTTTCATTTTAAGATTTGGTTTAGGTCTAGAAATATGTTAGCCGACCTAATTAAGCACATCGAGTTCACACACACACATAGACAACACATTTAATAAGAACAATGACTTATTATGAATGATGAGAAGGATAAATAATTAACCAACATTAGTTGACACAAATGGTAGCAACCTGTGTTCCTTAACCAAGTTCCCAATGATTCAAATTTTGGTCTTTAGTATGAAATAGAATGCATTGAAAGGATAATATTCACTTTGTGTGTAGGGGTGGGTAGATGGACCCGGGTCCGCGGACCGGTCCGTAAGCCCGCGGATTTCGCGGATAACGGACCCATTTTTTTTCAAATCCGTATGATTATGTCTAATTTTTGAGCCCGACCCGTTAAGTCCGCGGACTTGGCAGATTTAATCCGCGGGCTCACGGGCTAGTCCGCGGACTTCACATTTAATATTTTTAAATATTATGATTTTAATATTAAGTTGTGTATTTAATTTTTTAAAATTATTATGACATTAAAATTATGTTTAGTTGGTATATATTTGTCATTTGAATGATTTTTATGACATTTTGATGCTTTTATTATTGAAAGTTTGCTACTATTATTTAAGTATTTGTAATTATTTTTATTTTAATATTTTAATATTTAGTATTTTAAACCATTTTAACTATTGATAAATTTTAGTATGATAAAATTTAGCTTATAAATAAAAAATATTTTTTTCTTCTAATTTTATGTATTTTTATTTTTAAAAAAATTATTTTTTTGAATCATTATTTAGGCCCGCGGACCAGTCCGTTATCCGCGGATTTTGGCGGGCCGGATATGGACTTAAAAAATAAGTCCATTTATTTTACGGACCGGACTTATCCGGACCGTATAAAACGCGGGTTTTACGGACCGGGCCTTAAATGGGCCGGACCGGTCCGTATACCCACCCCTATTTGTGTGTATTCACGGTCACCACAAAAATTAGGTATTGCTTTCGATGGTAAATATTTTATACCAATATACTATGGTCACCCAATAAAAAAATGAAGACATAGATAAATAATAGTTTTTCAATTAAAATAAACAAAGAGTGAATTCAATTTTCAATTAAAGTTTTATATATATATATATATATATATATATATATATATATATATATGTGTGTGTGTGTGTGTGTGTGTGTGTGTGTGCGTGTGTGTGTATATATGTGTGTGTGTGTTTTTAACTAACCCTTTCACATGATAATCAATATCATAAAATCAACATTATCGTCACCACTACCATTGAAATCATGTACTAGAGGTGTTCAAAATCAAAATAACCCAAGCAATAAATCACAAATCGATCCAAAAAAAAATCAAAAACTAATAAAAAATCGTAAATTATCGGTTCAATTTTTAAATTTTAAAAATTGCATGTTTGATTTGATTTGATTTTCGGATTAAAAATTGAAAATCCTTCAAACCAAACCACACTTATTTGTAAATATATATATTTTCCAAATGTATAGAACATATATACAAAATTGACACATAACATGAAAAAGGTGTTTTATAAAACTATAAGTAACTAAAAGGTATTTTTCTCTCTAAATATATGTTATAATATTTAAAAGATATTTTTATAAAATTATAAGCTACTTAACTAAATTTTAGAATGAAAATTAATGGTTTATTTATAATGTTCAAAAATATGTTTTTTAAATGGCAAACTTACGTATGAGAAAAAAAAAATTTAATATGGTAACTAAAATTGTATTAAAGAAATGATTTTACTAAAATAATAAGACATGAATTAGTATTAAATACATTAAGTGACCAAAATATTTTAGTATTTACATACTTTTAGTTTTATTTTTCTTACCTATGTTCTTGAACAAGTGAGATAATATTACATATTTTTAATTGATCTTTAAATGACAAATTTTTAAAATTGCAAAAGCCAAACAAAACAATATTATAAAAAATTGTGTTGATTCAAATTTTATAAATCATTCAAATAAAATTAAATTGCACTTGATTTTCTTATTTGGTTTGAATGACTTTTAAGAGAAAAGTTGAACCAAACCGTACCACAAACACCCGTATCATGTACAATTGTCACCACTCTCACCACTATTGGTACCATGTGGTGGGTGGTGATAAATAATAGTTTTTTTTTAACTAAAATAAATAGAAAGTTGTAACACCCAAATTTTTATTATTATTATTTTTGTTAATGGCATTTTCGTAATTTTAATAAAGTTATAGGAATATTTTGGGTTTCGGAACGGGCCGTTCCAAAAGTGGAACGGGCCGTTCCAAATGTTGAAAATGTGAGGTTTTTGTAGTCCCAGAACGGGCCTGGAACGGGCCGTTCTGGTATGGAGAACGGGTCGTTCCGGATGGAGAACGAGCCGTTCTGCTGAGATTAAGAACGGGCCGTTCTGGTTTTAGAACGGGTCGTTCTGCTTTTTGGGAACGGGCCGTTCCGATTTTGGAACGGGCCGTTCCAGTTGAGAAATTTGCACAAATTCGAAGGATCCGGAACGGGCCGTTCCGAATTCAATACGGGCCGTTCCGGGTACACCAGTTTGCCTATAAATAGGGCAGGGGGGGTGAAAATTTTTATACAGAGAAGAAGTGAAATCCTAGAGAGAGAAAGAGAAGAGAGAGAGAGAGAAAGAGAGAGAAAAGGAAAAGAAAGAGGGGATCCAGAGGAGGAGGTCCTGCCCAAGTTCCAACTCCGCCTATCCAGGTAAGGGGGGGAGTGAGAACCTCGCTCAGGGGTGTGGGGATAATTGTTGGATAGTTGTTTGTCGGATTGGCCCCCAATCCCTTGCCGTTGTTCTGTCTGATTTTCTATTTACTCTATTTTGTTCCCTGTTGAGGATGCCGTTGTTCTGTTTGATTTTCTATTTACTTTACTTTGTTGTTTGTTGAAGGTGCCGTTGTTCTGTTTGATTTTCTATTTACTCTACTCTGTTTTTGTTAAAGGTGTCGTTGTTCTGTCCGATTTTCTATTTATTATACTTTGTTCTTTGTTGAAAGTAATAAATGAGTATGAAATTAATGTTAATAATAAATGAGTTTTAATATGAACAAAAATGCTCTCTGTGAATACCTATGCGGACCTTATGAGGAGTATTGATGACATGACCATGTGAAATATGGACAAATGACATGAGACCTAAGAATGGACTATTGAGACAAACTATGATTATGATACTATGACAAATAATGATATGATGTACTAAATGAAATTATGTAATAAGTTAAATGTTGAGTCCATGAGATTATGAATGTATGACATGCATCATATGCATATATTACTCCAGGTGTGCCGCTGAGGCCGCATACCCACGACTAACAAGGTGTACCTTATGGTCACCCACGACTAACAAGGTGTACCTTATGGTCACCCACGACTAACAAGGTGTACCTTAGGGTCACCCACGATGTAACATGCTAACAAGGTGTACCTTAGGGTCACCAGTGATGTAACCAGGTGTACCTTAGGGTCACCAACGATGAATTGTGAATCTTCCGTATGGCGCCACATGCATGCATTTATGAGTTGAGTCCATGACATCATAAGCATGATAAATGAGTATATATATATGATATTGACTATTTATGTATTGTTTACATGTGACTTATATATGTTGTGTGTGTGTGTGCTATCTAGCAGTTATTTCTGCACCTGAAACTGAGTGAGATGTTTCTCACTCCCTTGTTGTTTTTGTATATGTTTTAAATTGTGTTGCAGATGATCAGCATCATGAGGATGTTGGTGATGAGGCTTAAAAGCTTCAATTGGGCATGCTCTGATAGGATGTGACATCGGGGCATAGTTATTTTAGTTAATATGTTATTGTTTTAATAACTTTAGTTTCTCTTCTTTGTAATTTCTAACGAAGAGATAACGTAGATAAAGTTTATAATTTAAGGAAAATGTATGTTAAGAATTGTAATTTGAACGTTCTTGATAAAAGACCAGAATGAATATCTTTATTTATATTTTATTACATGATTTGGAAAATATAAATTGATTCCTAACCAGGAGGCACTGCCACCTTTACTGGAGTTAATTTATATTTCCTTTATTATTATTTGTATATATATGATTTCTTGTTTTTCACTAAATTGTATTGAAAATCTTAACTTCTTTTCTTTTATAATTCTTTTACACTGTAGTTATGATTTATGAGTTACGAATGTGAATCTTCTACCTTGTGATATTTGAAATATTTGTCAACTATGAAAGATTTTATTTACCCAAAAAGAAGAAAAGAAATATTTTATTGTTACATTTGTTGTATATTAATAATGGGGTAGAGGGTGTCACATTTAGTGGTATCAGAGCAGGTCGATCTAATCGACCGTGTGTTATGAGTTTACTATGCTTACTTGATTTATTATGTTTATTTGGTACATGAATGATGGACTAAACTGATTGTTAAACTTGTTGGTATGCTAGTATGATGATTGATTATGTTTATTGATTGTATTATTTTCTTAGACTATGGCTGGTAGAAATGATCGTGCGATTGCCGATGCTCTTCAAGCATTAGCACAAGCTATGAATAATAACAATAGGACTGAAGTTACTCCTAACTGGTTGGAGCAATTTCAACGAAATCACCCACCTACCTTTAAAGGAGGATATGACCCAGATGCTGCTATGAATTGGCTAACAGAAATAGAGAAAATTTTCAATGTTATGGATTGTCCCATCGCTCAGAAGGTGAAGTTGGCCACATTCATGTTGACTGCTGATGCTCACTTTTGGTGGGAAGGAGCACTTCGGAGGATGATTGATGGAGGGGTGCACTTGAATTGGGACAACTTCAAGAAGGTCTTTCTTGAGAAGTATTTCCCGGATGATGTGAGAAGTCGGAAAGAAATGGAATTCCTTGAGCTGAATCAAGGGAACGACACAGTGGCTGTGTATGCTGCCAAATTTGATGCTTTGGTTCGTTATTGCACACACTACCATGGTGAGGGTGGTGAAAGAGCTAAATGCATAAAATTTGTAAATGGTCTGCGTCCTGAAGTGAAAACTGCAATTAACTATCAGGAGATATATCACTTTCCCACTCTGGTCAATAAGTGCAGCATTTATGATCATGACAACCGTGCTCGTGCTGCTTTTTATAAAGGAGTTGGAGGTCCTATCCGTGCTGTGAGTTCTAGTACTTCGGGAAGGAGTAAGCCTTACTTCGCTTCTAATAGATTTCAAGGGAGTAAAGCTGCTGCTAATAAAAGTAAGTTGTTTACTAGAGGATCCACTGTTAGTGCTACTGGAAGTGTTGGAGGGTCTGTGTCCACTCCTTCAGGAAGATGTGGGAAGTGTGGACGTGTTGGTCATAATCAGTCTGAGTGTCTTGACAAGGAGATTACCTGCTTCAATTGCAGTGGCAAGGGTCACATCAGCACCCAATGTCCTGAACCACGAAGAACACGTGTTATTGGATCGGGTTCGCAAATTGAGCGTCCAAAGACTGTAGGGAGAGTATTTGCTCTTAGTGGTGCTGAAGCTTCTCGGTCAGAAAATTTGATACAAGGTACTTGTTTCATAGCTGAGACTCCTTTTGTTGTACTATTTGATTCTGGTGCAACTCATTCCTTTATTTCTGTCTCTTGTGTCCAAAAATTGAATTTGCCTGTGTCTTTGTTAGATTTTGATCTAGTTGTTGAAACCCCTACTAATGGTCCTGTGACTACATCCCTAGTGTGTTTGAAATGTCCTTTGACAGTTTCTGATAAGCAGTTTCTAGTTGACTTAATTTGTTTGCCTCTTAGTCAATTAGATGTAATTCTTGGTATGGATTGGCTATCTTCTCACCATGTCCTTTTAAACTGCTTTGAGAAATCTATTTCCTTTGGTGAATGTAAGAGTACGAAATTTCTTAGTGCTGCTGACATTAAAACTTGTTTAAAAGACAATGAAAGAGTGTACATGATCTTAGCTTCTTTAACACTTGAGACTGATAGTAAGCTAGATGAGATTCCCTTAGTAAGAGAATTTCCAGAAGTATTTCCTAAGGATGTGTCTAGTTTACCACCTGAGAGAGAGATTGAGTTTAGCATAGACTTAGTACCAGGTACCCCACCTATATCTATAGCACCCTATAGGATGTCCCCAACAGAGTTAGTTGAGCTTAAGAAACAAATAGAGGAATTACAAGGAAAACAATTCATTAGGCCTAGTGTTTCGCCTTGGGGAGCGCCTGTTTTGTTGGTTAAGAAGAAAGATGGGAGCATGAGGTTGTGCGTAGACTATAGGCAACTGAATAAAGTGACCATTAAGAATAAGTATCCTTTGCCTAGGATAGATGACCTTATGGATCAACTAGTTGGAGCTTGTGTGTTCAGTAAGATAGATTTAAGGTCAGGATACCATCAGATTAGAGTGAGAGCTGAGGATGTTCCTAAGACTGCCTTTAGAACCCGCTATGGGCACTATGAGTATTTAGTTATGCCTTTTGGTGTGACTAATGCACCTGGTGTTTTTATGGACTACATGAATAGGATCTTTCACCCTTACTTGGATAGATTTGTAGTGGTCTTCATAGATGATATCCTAGTGTATTCCAAGACTAGGGAAGAGCATGTTGAGCACCTTAGGATCGTTCTTCAAACCCTTAAGGAGAAACAGTTGTATGCTAAATTGTCAAAATGTGAATTTTGGTTGGATAGTGTGAACTTTCTAGGACATGTGATATCCAAGGGTGGAATAGCTGTAGATCCTGCTAAGGTAGAAGCTGTGTTAGAGTGGAGAACACCTAAATCAGTATTTGAGATTAGGAGTTTCCTAGGACTAGCTGGTTATTACAGAAGGTTCATAGAGAATTTCTCTAGGCTAGCTCTTCCTTTGACTAAGCTGACGAAGAAAGACCAACCTTTTGTGTGGGATTCTAGGTGTCAGGAGAGTTTTCAAGAGCTTAAGAGGAGATTAACTAGTGCTCCTGTGTTAGTATTACCTGATCCTAGTAAGACTTTTGAGGTATTTTGTGATGCTTCTAAATTGGGTTTAGGAGGAGTGCTTATGCAAGAGGGTAAGGTAGTAGCCTATGCTTCAAGACAACTTAAAATTCATGAGCAAAACTATCCTACCCATGACCTTGAGTTAGCTGCAATAGTTTTTGTGCTCAAGTTGTGGAGACATTACTTGTTTGGGTCTAGATTTGAGGTTTTTAGTGACCATAAAAGCCTTAAGTACTTGTTTGACCAAAAGGAATTGAATATGAGGCAGAGGAGATGGTTAGAGTTTCTTAAGGATTATGACTTTCAATTAAATTATCACCCTGGCAAGGCTAATGTTGTAGCTGATGCTTTGAGTAGAAAATCTTTGAGAATGTCTTCCTTGATGATTAGGGAAATGCAAATGATTGAGGAGTTTAGGGATATGAGCTTAGGGTGTGAGTTGACCTCTAAGAGTATTAAGTTGGGAGCTTTAAGAGTGACTAATAGCTTGATAGATGAGATTAGAGAAGGTCAGAAGATGGATCCTTTCTTATTGAGTCGGGTAGAGAAGTTGAATCAAGGTGTGAAAAGTGAGTTTAGAATTGGAGTGGATGGAGTTTTAAGATTTAAGGATAGGTTGTGCATTCCTAGTGTGCCAGAACTTAAGAGAGCAATCCTGGAAGAAGGTCATAAGAGTATCCTTAGTATCCATCCAGGAGCCACTAAGATGTACCAAGACCTTAAGAAGATGTTTTGGTGGCCTAAGATGAAGAGGGAAGTGGAGGAATTTGTGTATGCTTGCTTAGTATGTCAGAAAGCTAAGGTAGAACACCAAAAACCTTCAGGTTTGATGCAACCTTTAGATGTGCCTGTGTGGAAGTGGGATAGCATCTCTATGGATTTTGTAGTTGGGTTACCTAAGACTGTGAAGAACTTGGATGCTATATGGGTCATTGTGGATAGATTGACTAAGTCTGCCCATTTTATTCCCATTAATATTAGGTACTCTTTGGAGAGGTTAACCAAGTTGTACATCAGTGAGATCGTGAGGTTGCATGGAGTTCCTACTAGTATTGTGTCTGATAGAGATCCTAGGTTCACCTCTAGATTTTGGGAGAGTTTGCATAAGGCTTTAGGCACTAAGCTTAGATTGAGTTCAGCTTACCATCCCCAAACAGATGGCCAAACTGAGAGAACCATACAATCTTTGGAAGACTTGTTGAGGGCTTGCATCTTAGAACGTGGGGGTAGTTGGGATAGTTTCCTACCTTTGATAGAATTTACCTACAATAATAGCTACCATTCTAGTATTGGGATGGCACCATATGAGGCTCTGTATGGTAGGAGATGTAGAACACCTTTATGTTGGGTAGAACCTGGAGAGAATGTCATGTTAGGACCTGAGATAGTTCAACAAACTACTGAACAGGTTAAGATGATCCAAGAGAAGATGAGAGCAACTCAGAGTAGGCAAAAGAGTTATAATGACAAGAGGAGAAAAGACCTTAAGTTTAAAGAAGGTGATCATGTATTCCTTAAAGTCACTCCTTGGACAGGAGTAGGCAGAGCACTGAAATCCCGTAAGCTTACTCCACGTTTCATTGGTCCTTATCAAATTCTTAAAAGAATCGGTGAAGTGGCCTATCAAATTGCTTTGCCTCCATCTCTTTCAAATCTCCATAGTGTCTTTCATGTTTCCCAACTCAGAAAGTATGTCCATGATCCTTCCCATATCATTGAGTCTGACAACATTCAGTTGAAGGATAATCTTACTTATGAAACGGTTCCTCTAAGGATTGATGACACGAGAGTGAAACAACTAAGAGGAAAGGAAATCCCTTTGGTTAAGGTCGTTTGGGGAGGAAATATTGAAGAAAGTGCTACATGGGAATTAGAAAGCAAGATGCGAGAAGCTCATCCATTTCTGTTTTCAGGTAAATTTCGGGGACGAAATTTCTAAAAGGAGGGGAGAATTGTAACACCCAAATTTTTATTATTATTATTTTTGTTAATGGCATTTTCGTAATTTTAATAAAGTTATAGGGATATTTTGGGTTTCGGAACGGGCCGTTCCAAAAGTGGAACGGGCCGTTCCAAATGTTGAAAATGTGAGGTTTTTGTAGTCCCAGAACGGGCCTGGAACGGGCCGTTCTGGTATGGAGAACGGGCCGTTCCGGATGGAGAACGAGCCGTTCTGCTGAGATTAAGAACGGGCCGTTCTGGTTTTAGAACGGGCCGTTCTGCTTTTTGGGAACGGGCCGTTCCGATTTTGGAACGGGCCGTTCCAGTTGAGAAATTTGCACAAATTCGAAGGATCCGGAACGGGCCGTTCCGAATTCAATACGGGTCGTTCCGGGTACACCAGTTTGCCTATAAATAGGGCAGGGGGGGTGAAAATTTTTATACAGAGAAGAAGTGAAATCCTAGAGAGAGAAAGAGAAGAGAGAGAGAGAGAAAGAGAGAGAAAAGGAAAAGAAAGAGGGGATCCAGAGGAGGAGGTCCTGCCCAAGTTCCAACTCCGCCTATCCAGGTAAGGGGGGGAGTGAGAACCTCGCTCAGGGGTGTGGGGATAATTGTTGGATAGTTGTTTGTCGGATTGGCCCCCAATCCCTTGCCGTTGTTCTGTCTGATTTTCTATTTACTCTATTTTGTTCCCTGTTGAGGATGCCGTTGTTCTGTTTGATTTTCTATTTACTTTACTTTGTTGTTTGTTGAAGGTGCCGTTGTTCTATTTGATTTTCTATTTACTCTACTCTGTTTTTGTTAAAGGTGCCGTTGTTCTGTCCGATTTTCTATTTATTATACTTTGTTCTTTGTTGAAAGTAATAAATGAGTATGAAATTAATGTTAATAATAAATGAGTTTTAATATGAACAAAAATGCTCTCTGTGAATACCTATGCGGACCTTATGAGGAGTATTGATGACATGACCATGTGAAATATGGACAAATGACATGAGACCTAAGAATGGACTATTGAGACAAACTATGATTATGATACTATGACAAATAATGATATGATGTACTAAATGAAATTATGTAATAAGTTAAATGTTGAGTCCATGAGATTATGAATGTATGACATGCATCATATGCATATATTACTCCAGGTGTGCCGCTGAGGCCGCATACCCACGACTAACAAGGTGTACCTTATGGTCACCCACGACTAACAAGGTGTACCTTATGGTCACCCACGACTAACAAGGTGTACCTTAGGGTCACCCACGATGTAACATGCTAACAAGGTGTACCTTAGGGTCACCAGTGATGTAACCAGGTGTACCTTAGGGTCACCAACGATGAATTGTGAATCTTCCGTATGGCGCCACATGCATGCATTTATGAGTTGAGTCCATGACATCATAAGCATGATAAATGAGTATATATATATGATATTGACTATTTATGTATTGTTTACATGTGACTTATATATGTTGTGTGTGTGTGTGCTATCTAGCAGTTATTTCTGCACCTGAAACTGAGTGAGATGTTTCTCACTCCCTTGTTGTTTTTGTATATGTTTTAAATTGTGTTGCAGATGATCAGCATCATGAGGATGTTGGTGATGAGGCTTAAAAGCTTCAATTGGGCATGCTCTGATAGGATGTGACATCGGGGCATAGTTATTTTAGTTAATATGTTATTGTTTTAATAACTTTAGTTTCTCTTCTTTGTAATTTCTAACGAAGAGATAACGTAGATAAAGTTTATAATTTAAGGAAAATGTATGTTAAGAATTGTAATTTGAACGTTCTTGATAAAAGACCAGAATGAATATCTTTATTTATATTTTATTACATGATTTGGAAAATATAAATTGATTCCTAACCAGGAGGCACTACCACCTTTACTGGAGTTAATTTATATTTCCTTTATTATTATTTGTATATATATGATTTCTTGTTTTTCACTAAATTGTATTGAAAATCTTAACTTCTTTTCTTTTATAATTCTTTTACACTGTAGTTATGATTTATGAGTTACGAATGTGAATCTTCTACCTTGTGATATTTGAAATATTTGTCAACTATGAAAGATTTTATTTACCCAAAAAGAAGAAAAGAAATATTTTATTGTTACATTTGTTGTATATTAATAATGGGGTAGAGGGTGTCACAAAAGTGAATTCAATTTTCTATTAAAATTATATTTTTAACTAACTCTTTCACATGACAACCATTATCACAAAATCAATATTGTTGTCATTACCACTATTGATATTATGTCATTATCACTATTCTTATTGTTCATCATCACCCTTTGGTGGCGATGACAATGAGAGAAGTATTTATGGTGGTTGTGACAACTATTACCATTATTATTATAATTATTGTCATTATTCTCATCATAATTGTTATCATGTGTTAACAACTATGACAATGAGTCTTAAAAGTGATCGTTGTAATAATTTTTTTTTTGATCAGCCAATAAATATTTGTATTTATATATAGAGGTACAAGGAGTACCAAAACCCATATACATAGGATAAATAGAATGTTATAATACCCTTGGTTAAAACTAATTTGAGTTTGTGGTATCAAATTATATTTTAACCCGGGGCTCCAAAAATTATATTTGTGATCGTTGTAATAATAACAACCATCATTATCATCATTATCACTACTATATATCACTATCGCTATCATTATTGTCATCACTTTCACCGTAGTTGTAACTAATATCTTTATATGATTGTTGTCAACATTAAAGGAAGTTAGATCATAAACCAACAATATTAGATGTTAAATATTACGAAAACACTTTATTCAATATATTATCTTATATATATTTGTGATACGTATAATTCGTAAATTTAAAGTATATTATTAATAAATATATTAAAAATCAACTGATTATTATTTAAATTCTTTTAAAGAGATTATTTGAATAATAATTATATAATAAATCTTATTTATATCTTATAATTTTAAGATAAGTGACTACATAAATTAAAAAAAAATATTTTGTATAGTTTATTTATATTTATATATTTTTTTTTAAATTTTCATAATTTGAAAAATTAAAATTAAAATTAAAATATTTTTAAAAACCTATATATAATTTTAACGAAATAGTAATTTTATTATGAATTAATATTATATATTGTCATTGTCTAATATATTTTGACATGAGCGTGATAGCATAGTAATATTATTATAACATGTTCATTTAATTTCACATTAATATAATTAATTTTTATACTCTTTCGTGATGTTTTTATATTACATTTGTATTATCTACAAAGAAAGAAAGAAAGAAATATTACACTTCTATATTTCTTTAACATAATAAATATACCAATTATTTGGAATTAATTTATCTATTAAATTTTTAAGATTTCGGGTCTGCATTATTAAATTATTAGATTTTTTTTTAAAATGAGAACATAAGCATATAAATATTATGTATTCTTTGTCAATTATATAAAAAAAATTCTACAAAACTAAAAAGTTTAGAAAGAAAAAGGAATGTACTTGGTTATTTCCTATTCCATCTTCCTTTTCTATGAATTTCTTTATGAGCATCTTTAGAAGATCTGCTTTGGTAATTGGTCCTTTCTTTGGAAAATTATAGAAAGAAAGGACGAACTTCATTATGCATTTGTCCAATAATGAACTTCAAGTGTCAATTAAGAAATGTTAACATTGGTTAATGAGCATAATCAAATTTTTTAGGGAACATGACCTGATCAACAATAGTATAATAATTAACAATATGTTTCGCAGCTGTCCTTATCTGTTCTGGGCCAAATAATTCCTATTTAGAAATTATTTTCGGAAGTATATACACCACAATTTAAAACTATTTTTATTTATAAAAATACAGTTAAGTTCTTTAAGCATATTTTTTTAATGGTTTGAATTTTAGTTATGTGCACGAAAATTGTTTTTTGTTAAGAAAACAATATTCAACAATCGCTTGAAAAATATTTTCCGCACAGACAAAAATAATTAATACATAAATTAAAAAGGTTTTAAAATTAAATTAATATTCTATCTTAATCAAAGATGTTTTGTTTTGAAAGTTATATTTTAAAAATTAAAAATTAAAAAAAATTGCAACAACTTTACAGGTACACGAATGTAAGGAGGCACCGAGGCAGACATGGGTCTTGAATCTTGATCCCCTTCCCTCGAGACATGAACTAATTCTCATTGACAGCTTCGTAGTTTTTATAAATGAAGACATGAAAGAATTGTGTACTTAGGAGAATTGTTATATTGGGGTTAATGTCATAGTCAAGGTTGGAAATATATATATTAGTTGATTATATTATTTTCCTATACGGGTAATTAGGAAAGATTTGTTTACAGAATTCATGGATATTTAAGGGTTAATATCACAAAATATATATATATATATATATATATATATATATATATATATATATATGTATATATATACTTTTATTTATTTATTTTGAATGTACAAAGTATACATGTAAGAAGATATTTTGTTTTTCAACGTAATTTATTTCATTATCAAGGTCAAGATTCAAATTTTAAACAACTTGATTAAAAGACATAAATTATTATCACTTGTGTCAATCAATATTAGTATATATATATATATATATATATATATATATATATATATATATATATATATATATATATATATATATATATAGAGAGAGAGAGAGAGAGAGAGAGAGAGAGAGAGAGAGAGAGAGAGAATGGATCGACTTATTTTAAGAGTAAGTCTACTTAAATTTACTCTACTCAATAATTCATGTTTTATATCAAATTTCGTCAATTCAACCGCTAAATTAAAAGTT
Source organism: Cajanus cajan (assembly GCF_000230855.2). Taxonomy (NCBI): domain Eukaryota; kingdom Viridiplantae; phylum Streptophyta; class Magnoliopsida; order Fabales; family Fabaceae; genus Cajanus; species Cajanus cajan. The sequence continues at coordinate 66,338,573 of NC_138519.1, forward strand.
CTTAATACATAAATTAGGTTTGAAATTTTTTCAAAAATTTAAAAATTATTTGATATTCCATTTCATTAATTTAAATTGATAGATAATCATAAAAATATTGTATATGTTGATTTGAATATATTTAACAAAGTATCAAATAATTTTCAAATATTTTAAAAATTTACAAATTTAATATATGTATTAAGAAATTTTAATTCAATGGTTGGATCATTGAAATATGATGTAAAACATGAGTTATTAAATGGAGTAAGTATAAGTATAATTACTCCTAAAGTGTGAATCCCTCTTTATATATATATATATATATATATATATATATATATATATTATAATATTTTTTTTGCAAATTTAATCTATGTATTAAAATTTTTTAATTCAATAGTTGGATCATTGAAATATGATGTAAAACATTAGTTATCGAATAAAATAAACATAAATAAAATTACTCTTGATATGTGTGAATCCCTCCTCACACACACACACACACACACACACACATATATATATATATATATATATGAAGAGGGTTCAAATTATACTGGTATAAATTTTACAACTATTATACCATTTAATAACTTTCAATTGAATGATATTTTATTAAAATCTAGTATTAGATTGGAACTTCATTTTAAGATCATATATATAAATTTCTATATTAATAGAAAATTAATAGATACCTCATTCATAAGGATTTTGGCTTTTCTAAAGTAAAAGAATTTCACTTTAGAGTATAAAGTACAATAATAACCGTTGATTAAAAAAGCATTGATAAATATTAGTTAATTTTGAATTTTGTTATACATGTACTTGATTTTATCATAATTCTCCATCATCGATTTTATTAATTAATGATTATTATTGCACTTTATTCTTTAAATTGCACCCTTCACTTTAAAAGAATTAAAATCTCATTCATATAAATCAAAACTCACATAATACATGCTTTTAAAAATATACTAAAATATGAATAATTTGCTTATATTTTTATTCATATTCAATTTTAACAAAACTCGTTATACACATTGAAGGTAATACAAAGTTTCAATCTGACGGTAGATTTTGACAAAACATCATTAAATTAAAAATTATTAAATAATGTAATAATTGTTAAAGTTATATCAACGTAATTTCATCCATATATTATAAATATATTTATGTGTTATTATAGGATCGCATGGATTTCAATAATTATTATATCTGATGACTCTGGTTACATTGTGTTAAAATATTATTGCAAGACTTTTTCAATTGTTCTCCTATCTTATATGATAATGTTTGAATTAATTTTTGTCATAAAACCACTATCTCTAATTTGAGAGCTTGATATATATATATATATATATATATATATATATATAATATATATATATATATATATAATATATATATATATACTATATACTATATTAATACTATTATGTTATATGTAATACTGTGTAATTTTTAATACTATTGATTTTATTAATTTAAATGTTATTGTGATTAGTTGATTAGTTGTTATGAAACTCTAAGGATTTAAGAATCCTAATAAGTTTTGTTGTTTATGAGTTATTCAAAACATATGTTAAGTTGACTTGTTAAAGAAAGAGTATATAAGGTCTTTCTGAAGAAGTGAATTTAAGTTTATTTTCTTAAGGAAGTTAGAGAATGAAGCTTTGTAGTTAAAATTTCCTTCTTTTTCTTCTAAGACCTCAAGAGAGTGTTAGGATCTCTTCCTTGTAGTCGATAACAACTTAGTTAAGATTCAAAGTTTCTAAAGCTAAGGATCAAAGACATGGATTAGTCGTGCGAAATCTTAGAGGGTTTTGTTCTTTCCATCTTCTACCTCAATTTTGGACGACTTGAGGTAAAGGAAGCTTAATGATTGTTAGATGTTGGATTGTTGTTGTTAATTTCATAAAGTATTCTTGCTATGGATATTGTTAATTAAACTAAATCATGAAAGAAGATTTGAGTTGAGTTTTTGCATGTTTTTCATTTCTTGGAAGAAAGTGATGATCCTTGTACTTAATTATGGTTGCATGCTATCCTTCTCTTTAGAGACTTTTCTCTCTCTTCTCACATGGCGCCACTAACCTTGCTCGATGAGAGTGAAATAAAGGACCCTTATCCAATGCCATGAAGATGAGCCTAACACGATGGTGAAATCTACATTTAGCAAATTCACAAATTCACGGAGATGTGCCTAAATGCCTTGACCATTCTTAGCACTATCACCTCAACATTCAACAGTTTATCAACATAACATGCCTAAATTTCTAAAGCATTCCTAACATCAACACCTCAACAGTTCAACCGTTATTCATCTATATGTATTATCTCACATCAATGAATATAGAACTAACAACATAAATCAACATACAACATGTAATAGATTCACCGAATCTATCCATGTTTAACATTTTCTCAATCAAACAACAAGTATCATAAGGCAATTCACGCCTAATGCCATCCACCCTATGCCTAACGTCATTGAGACAAGGAGCTCTCTATCTCATCCATATTCGACACCATTCAATCAATGCCCACAGTTGATGAGATCAATAATTCCTTGGGATACTCACGCCTAGCATGGCTAAACCCATGCTTGGCTCCAATTCAGGTAGAGACGATTCTCTCTCCTCACACTCAACATCACTCTATTGGCTTCTGACATTACTTAAGCAAATGACTCTGTCTTGGTCATGCTAGGCTTCACACCATTCATGACCAGAAATCACCAAGTTAAAAAAACTTCTCTTATCTCACTCCCGACACCATTCAATCCACACCTGACTTGACCAAGTCAAAGACTGTTCTCTCTCCTCTCACATGGCACCACCATTCTTGCCCAACGAGAGTGAAATAGAGGATCCTTGATTTAAGTCACGCCCAACGCCATGAAGATGTGCCTAGCATGATGGTGAAATCTACATTCAGCAAATTCACAAATTGGCTTTAGATCAGACAACCAAGCATGCAATGCAATGTATCATTTATATACATCATTAACAACTTCAATCGACTTAGAATAAAAACATGCAACACAAATGTGATCCTCTCTCACTTAAAACCTCTACACATATTCAAAATTCTCAAAACTTTCACAACATAAAAGAATCCATCATTTGATCATAAATACCCCCATGTTTTGATTAGTTCAAACCATATTTCAATCATTAATTCAACAAAGAATCAATTCTAGCTTTCTTTAGCTCAAGATCACTTTTTAGGAAGAGAAAGAAGAAAGTAGTTCCAAGCTCCTTCAAAAACTCTACACGACTCAACAACTCTAATTCATAGATCTACTGAACTAGATCAACAATCTTAACTAATCAATGCCCGAGGAAAGATTCACTGTCACAAGAGAAGGCTCAGAGATGAAAATACTTATTGTCTCTATAGCATTTTTCTCTAGATTATTTTTCTAAGATTTCTTAAGAATGAATTTATGAAGCTCAACTCTTAAAATATCCCCCCTTCGAGTCAAATTGGATTTTTATCCAAAGAAATTCTCTAAACACTTAAAAACACCTCAAGAATTTCTAAATTTCTCAAGTTTTTTTCACAAGAAGCGCCAAAATCCTACTACACATAATTATTGATAAAAAAAACAATAACTAACATAAATGTATAGTGTTACAGTTTAAAATATATTTTTTTGATAATAAACTTTTTTATTATGTTTTCATATTTTATTAGTTTAAAATATAAAAAAAAATTAAATGTAGAAACAATAAATATTTTTTGAAAATCATTATTTACAAAATGATTATTTGTTAAAAGTTAGATATTTAAATAATTGCAAAGAAAAAAAACCTTTCTATCGATTTCTTATCTTCTTTGATTCTAAAAATTAACTCTTTAAATGACTTTTAGAACTCCGATAACTTAATCCTTAACTTTTTGGCCAACTTAATTTTCCAACTATTATTTAATTTCTATTATTTCTATAAAAAAAATTAAATAAATAAATTATAAGAGTTTGAACAATTGTATAGTTTTTTTTTTATATTTAACTTTTCACATTTCATTCCGGTACGAGGAACATCTTACTGTACTAGCCAGTTCTATATATGTGTCAAATAATAATTGAATGATTCTCCGTTCTATTAATTATATATTTTCCTTTCTTCCTTTTATTCTTTGGGTCACCATCATGATATTATTGTTTAATGCAACTATTTAATTTTTTTCTACTACAACACAACTCAGCTTTATCATAGGACCAAAGCATTCCTAAATTACTCTAATTTTTGCATAACCCTTTGGGATTGTTTTAGGCAAGTTCATGCCATCCGATCGACAATCGAAATATGATTAAAATTAGTAAAATTCAAGATATTCCCTTGTACGCCACTCAAACATATGATGTTTCATTTCCAATATATATATATATATATATATATATATATAATATTAGTAGCTTGTCTAAGCAATACGTAATTTGGTGTTAACCCAAAATAGCAAATGGAGGTACGTGCAATTGCATTTGCATTCTTTCTGCTCTGCCATATTGCCTGTATTCACACTTTTCATCTTTGTTCCTCTGCAGAATCACCTTCTCATTGCTACTTTGATCAGCACAAGTCTTGTATTTGCTTGTTACATTGTTTTCATGGTACTTTATCTTAACTAGAATATAGCATTCCATTGAAAAACTAAGGCTTCATGACAAATCTTAGGCATATTTTTTTGGTTCTTATTTTACAAATTATAAAAGAATTACTTGTATAAAGCTCTTAGAAATATTAATAAGTTGTAGCATATACTTGAACCACAAATACTTATTGTCTTATTTCAAAGAATTGTTAATTATAATAACATTTTATTTCTAGCAATTAAGGCTTAGATTTTTGGGAAAAAAATATAATCATGAATTAAAAATTTTCAGATAATAATAATATCCTTTCCTAATTCTAAAATTTCTAAAACTTTGTTGCAAAGTTGAAGAATATAAAAGTTTATTCTGTAAAACAGACTTCACAAAAAGGTGTACAATTATTTGTAAAACTTTAGCTTAATCTCTTTTTCAACCTTCTCTATGATAAAATGAAATATACTAGTAGTGAGGTTTGAATAATACACACATATTCTATATTCGAACCATGGTATAAGAAGATAAGGCTGTTTCTTTCTTCCTTGAAGACCATGAGACAATCATACTTTCCAAGAAAAACAATTAATTAACTAATCTTAGAAGTCTTTTACATATCTTTAATTTTTTAACTACCGCACATATATAGTAATGCTTACTAACTGAGGTGACTATATATTAAGAATATGTGAGGATATTTGGAAGCAAACTAGGATTTTTTATAAAACATTTTTATGACAGTTAAAATAGATTTTTTTTATATAACATTAAATCCGTAAAAAAAAATGACATAAAAAGTCTTATCTCATACATTAAGTAATATAAGATGCCGTATATAAATCTTTGGAAAACTTAAGAAATATAACATATCAACTATAATTATACACGACCTAATTTTATATAATTGATTCATAATTAGTGTAGTGAATTAAATACAAATGCTTGCATTTATCAATAGAAACATTATTGTGATTTTAATTTTTTTAATTATATATTTTTATAAATTATTTGTTATTAATTATCTAGCTTGAATCATAAGTTAATTCATTCATCATTTTAAGTTGATTTTTTCCTTTGTGAGAAATATTTTCTCAAAGGTTGGAGAAACATGTTCTCGAGACATTAATGATTGTGACTCGGGATTGCAATGCTTGGAGTGCAACTCGCAAAATCGGTGTACACGAATTCAAACCATAAGTCCTATTTTAAGGGTCTTTATTAGCCCTTTCCTCATATTTTTATTTTTATTTTGTCTCGTTCTGATAAGTTGTGTTTGAGATTATCGTTAATGATGTACAGGTGAAGGATCTCCCATTTAATCAATATTCATGGCTTACAACTCATAACTCTTTTGCATGGAAGGGAGTGAACTCAAGTTTTGGTTTTCCAATTTCAGCCATCATGAACCAAGAAGACTCCATTACAGATCAACTCAAAGTGTGTTACATTAAGTATCTCATTTCATTTTTTTTTAATTAAAGATGATTGATATGTGAATGGAGCAACTATACTTATTGTTATATAAATGTCGTTTCAAATTGATCTAAAGACAAGTTCATATGCACATGCTTATAATTTTTATGAGAAATTTTCTATCGCAGAATGGTGTAAGAGGATTGATGTTGGATATGCATGATTACAAAGACGACATTTGGTTATGTCAAGGGCCATGCTTTAAATACACAGCTTTTGTAAGATATATGTTAAATTTTCTAAATCACCACGATGCACAATGAAAGTATATTAAGTTCATTTGATTTGGTTATGTTTAAACATGCCTTTATATTAATTTCACATATTTCATGACCCTAATTTTGATCTATGAATATGATTTAACAGCTACCAGCCATTTATGCTCTAAAAGAGATCAAGGCATTTCTTGTAACGCACCCAGCACAAATCATCACCATTTTCATTGAGGATCATGTAACATCACATAATGGTGTGAAAAAGTTGTTTAATGCTGCTGGGTTGACAAAATTTTGGTTTCCAATATATAAGATGCCCAAGAATGGTGGTGATTGGCCAACAGTCAAAGAAATGATACATAGGAATCATAGACTAATTGTGTTTACTTCAAATGCTACTAAGGAGGCTTATGAAGGAATTGCATATGTGTGGAATTATGTTGTAGAAAATGAATGTTAGTCCTATTATATCCTATGTCGTCATTCCTCTAAGATCAAATTATATATTAAGTGGAGCCAACTTTGACTAATTCTTTTTATCGTAGATGGACATGGTGGGATGAAGGGAGGTTCTTGTTCAAATCGTGTTGAATCATTTCCAATGAACACAACCTCAAAGTCACTAGTCCTAATGAACTACTTTCGGAATGTCCAAAATTCTAAAGAAGCGTGTAAGGATAACTCATCTCCATTGATTAGAACGATGAATATGTGCTTCGTAGCTGCAGGTAATCGATGGCCTAACTACGTTGCTGTTGACTTTTACAAGGTAAATTTTTTATAACACTTTGCAAAACATTACATTAAAATATCAAGTTTAAGCTACATATTGGTACATATTATTAAATGGAGTTAACTTGTGGATGGAACATTTAGAGAAGTGATGGTGGGGGAGCCCCAGAAGCATTAGATATGGCAAATAAGAACTTGCTTGAGACGTGACAAAACAAGCTCTTTGCAATCATCTGGAAGGTATATATATATATATATACAATGAATGGAATTCATTTATGTCACACTTAAGAATACGTGGGCTACTGGTTTATTAACAATATTAATATTATGCCGTCTAGTATATATACGATTAGGGATAAAGTTACTTTAACAAGAGTAATTTTAAAAAGAGTTATTTTTCATCTTTATTACGTTCTACATTATTTTTTTTAATTTAACAGAAAAATATGAATTATTAATTAGAACCGTTAGATTAAAAGAAAATGAAAGGTAAAAATGAAGAGTAATTCTTTTAAATTTTGAAGAAGCTTGATTTTCCTCTCCTTCTTTTTATATATTTTTTCCCCTAATCTATCCATCCATATCTATCTATTTATATAAAGGTGGTCTTATCGTTAAAGAAAAAAAGAAAAAAAAGACAACACTTAAAAGAGAAAAATGAAATAATAGGAAATTAGACTCGTTTGTTTAAATAAACTGTTTTTTTAATGTATTTGTCTACACTGTTTTTTTTTAATTTCTTTTTTTTTTTTGCTTTTCTTAATAATTAAACAACTCTTATCAAGTTCTTAAAAAATTACTTCTTAAAAAAATATTTTTTTAGAAACATTATTTTAAAATTTAAACAAACGGCCAATTGTGCGATTGGTGCGAAGTTCATGTATTAACTTGAACTAGAATTTGATTTGACATTTTATTTAAAACAAATGTGGCTTTGCATCTCTTAGCGTAAGTTGAAACATTCCTCCAATGATATTCTTAGTCACGAAACATTTTTCTTGTTTTCTTTGTTTAAAGTCTATTTTAAATATAAATATTTAACTAAACTAGTACTTAAGACTTGATGTATGTTTGAAAAGATTTTTTTTAAAAGTAATCATTTTATTTGAAAATTTTCTTAAAAAATTAAAAATATATCATTATTTGTTTATAATAAATTGAACTAAAAATATCATCATTTATTTTTTTTTAATAAATTTACGGAAATAATTAACTTTATTTTTTCTCATAATTATGATCCCATTTGTACCTCAAGTTATACACCAATTATTTTCAGCGATAGGTTTTTCTCTCTATCTTTTTTCTATCATACTACTAACCTTGTTAGTTATTGCATACTTTCCTCCCTATTCTTCCAATCTCCCTTTTTTGTATTAAATGTGCAAAATGAATGTATGAGCATTTATCTTATATTTCAAACTTGTCAAGCGACGGACATTTTGCAACTCATAAAGAAAGAAATTTTTTTTTTTTGGAAAAAAAAAAAGTGTATTATACAACATTACAACACAAGAATTGAAAGTGGGTTACATTGAGTTTATTTTCTTTTTTAAAAGTTTTTTTTTCAAATGCTTGGAAAGAAAAAAAAATATTGAGCAAGCGTCTAAATAGGAGCCAGACGATAGATTTGCAAAGTAAATTTGGAAAATACATTATAAAAAAAAGTAAAATTTGAAATCATTTCAAAAGATATTCTTTGAAAAATTAGACTAAATTTAACTTTTGATACTCTTATAGTATTTAATTAATAATTTTGATCCTTCAAACTTCTTTTTTACATCTTTCAATTTTTAATTTCACAATTACAGTCTCTCAATTTTATAAAATCTGTAATTTTAATTGAACCGTTAAACATTCATCTATTAATTCGTAAAATTAATTAAAACAATGACTATGAACTAACACTAAATGAATGATATGATAATTAATATTTAAATTAAATTATATTTTTTATCTTTATTTTTACCATATTTTTACCACCTTTTTTTAAAAACTTTTATAGGATAAAAATTAGAATTAAAATATTATTAAATAATAATTTTCACGTCATCTACTTAATGTTAAATCATTTGTCAATATTAAAATTTTAATCATCAATAAAATATTTAATGATAAAACTAAAATGAATATTATAGAAATACTAAAATGTGGCTTAGCCAAAAATTTAAAATACTCAAGTCAATATTTTATTAGGTTAATAAAAAAAAAAGAGTACCGGGTCAATTTGAGTATTGGATTTTAAGTTTGTAAACTCGAAAAATTCTAACCTTAATTGACCCCTTCATTATTGCTTCAATATTCGCCTTCATCTTTGCTTCACAATTGACAAGTAGTTTCCTTGTTAATTTCTTCATAGCCTTTAATATCTACCTCTTCGTCGCTATGAATGTTGCCTATTCATCTCCGGACTGTCACCACTCTCAGCCCTCGACAACCTTTGTCATTATTTCTTGGTCCCTAACAACTTTCGTCACTGTGCATTCGTTTGAGTTTTGACGTTCTCTAGCAACCTTTATTTGTCTAAACCAGATGAGTAAGTGGTGACCTTAATATGCATAAATCTTGATCTATTAGACTTTAGATCCCTTCAAGAATAACACTTTGTTCTCATCATGGACATCAAGAAGGTGAAGGTTCAATCCATCTTTACGACCTCACTAATCATTGACGCCAAGCTCTTTATTTCTAGACGGAGATTTGAACACAAATTTAAACATGGATATGGTCTGAGTGCTGCCTCAACCAATTTTCAATTTTGTCCTTTTTTTATTGTTTTATTATTACCCTTGAGAACATGACCCAAAGGTTTGGTTTGGGATGTTCACTAAAAAAAACGCATAACTCAAATAATTTGACTTTTTTTAATTGGGTTGGACTTTTAATCACTCCAAATCCAACCGTATTACATCCCTTATATAGAAATAGTTGGATTAATATATTCCGTATCTTTATATATTTTATTTAAATAAAAATAAAAATAAAAAATGAGAGAGAAAAGAGATGGAATAAAATAAGTGACCAAAAAATTTTGAAGGGTAAATTAGTTTTAATAAAAATGGAGATCAAAAAGTGATTAAAGATTTTAGTATCTCTTTTATATTATGTATACATGACTTATAATATCTATGAATATAAATAATAATTGTTGATTTATACATTAGTATTTTAATCTTTATTGAGGTATTTTATCTTTCATTTTCAAATTTAGGGTTTTAATTAAGCTTGTTCTTAGTTAGTTAAGTAAAAATGTAAAATAAATAAATTATGTATTGTCATTTGGGTTTTTAGTATATTTATCTTATTTTAATGTAATTTTGGACAGGTTTATATATAAATATAGTTTTCAAAGCCTCAAGAGTGTGAAACCCAAGGAAAGAAGCTTAGTATGACTAGAGTAATGATGAAGATATGTAGTCAATGCTTGGCACGAACAATCCAAAGAGAAGATTTTTAATTTGTTTGGCACATCCTCGTTTTAAAATTTAGGACAGTGCATAGTATTAGAGTTTGGGCGCTTATCATGATTTAATGAATTTCTGTAGTATTTAGAGGGGCCTTTTTTGTATATTTTGAGTGACTAGTCATTAATTTTCTAAAGAAAGTTTACATAGGAACTTGACACATCTGAGTCTTTGGAGCTTCTCAGTACAAGTTTTACCCATCATCATTTCCATATTTGTATATGAATATCTAGAATGAAGATGAATGACTAAGTTCTCTTTGTTGGGGTTTTGATGTAATTAAATCAAGTTTTATGTAAATATTTATCTTTTCTATCTATGTTCATGTTCTCTTTTTTACTTATTAGTGTCCAATTTTTTGTATTTCTCGTTTTTTTTTATGTGAATTGATTAACCACGAATTGAATTAAGATTTACTCTTGAATAGAGAAAACTTTGGTAAATCTTGATACAAAATTAAGCATATGATAAATCTTATTTCTAGAAATTGAATAAGGTTTGATAGTAATCTTTAAAAAAAAGTTCTTAATGCAAATTCAATAGTTAGTTTACCAAAGGAATTAGGGGTTGATTAGAGAATTTATGCTTTACCTCAAAGAAATTGGGATTCAAGTAATCAAGTGGATTGATTTCAATAATTTGGATTATGAGATTGAGTTTATTGTTTCTAGTAGAGGTATTTATCAAGGAGACCATTTATCCCCATACCTCTTCATTTTAGGAATGGAAGGTCTTATGAAACTCATTAAGCAATTAGAAATGAGGGGTGATATCCATGGTGTACAGGTATGAAAAAATGCTCCCCGCATTAGTGATGGAGCTGGCCATGGGCCAAGGGCTCAATCACTAGGGTCATGATCAAGAGGTTGGAGGAAGAATGGGCCAATAATCAAGAAAAGCCCATAATGCTCTTTAGTTAGGTTGTGCACTAAAGTCCATGTAGAGTAGGGTTTTGTTTGTGGGCCTTGTATTTTGGCCAAGTAGCATAGGATTTGGGGCCTTGTAATTTTTGGTCATTTCTAGACTTAGGAATAATTAAGTGCATGTTCCATCTCATTTACATGTAATTTAGCTTGCATTTAGTTAGCATTTGAACCATGTGACCGACCAAGTGGAGTTGCGCACATGGAATGACTCAAATGCAAGCCAAATCACATTTAAATAAAACTTGCACTTGGCCGATATCAGATTTGAATTTTTGAATTCAAATTTGGCGCCTTAGGTTAATTTAAACCATACCATGGTTTATCTTAACCTTAGGTTAAGGCTAGCTTCTCTTACACACTTCCTAGGCCTATATATTCCATATGGTCGTGTACTTTCACTCACTTTGGCATTTGAATGAGAATTAATCTTCTTCTAGATTTCAAATTCTCTCACCGAAGTCACCAAGGAGAAATCTAGTCTCTAAGTTTCCTTGAGCCTTCCTCTTTGTAGCTTTAGGTTGAAGCTTCTTCTAATCCAAGAAGCTTTGTTCACCTTGGAAGCAACATTTCTTCTTCTAGCACCGGTGCCTAGGGATGGCAAAATGGGTTGTGACCCGCGAGCTAGGCCCATCATTTCAACTTGCCAACCTGTCGGGCCAAATGACGGACTGGCCCATCACAACCCGCCAACCCACATAAGTAATCAGGCTTTAGTTGCTTGCATAAGTAATGGACTTGTTTTGTGGACTATCAAAAAATTTAGATTATTAGTAATTTGTAAGTTTATAATTTGGTGTAAGTGGACTAATTTCTATTTGATTTTGTTCTAAGTTTGTAATTTGCTTTTGTTGAACATATATTATGTACAATATGTATGCATTTTTAATTTCATATGGTTATATTTATTTATTTGCAATAGTTTTTTATTTGAACATAAAATATTTTTTTCCATTTTTTTACAATTTTTTTTGTGGTATGCGGGCTGGCCTGCCAACCCGCTAACCCGTCCTTAGGCTAGGTGGGCCAGCGTTTCCAACCCGTTTTTCATTTGCGGGCCGGCTTGACCCGACCAATTTTGGCGAGCTATTGGCGGGTCAGACCAAAATGGGTCGAGCTGGCCCGTTTTGGCACCCCTATCGGTGCCTATCCTTGAATTCTCCTAAGGATTTGCTAGAAGAAGTTGAAGGAAAGCTCCATGGAGTTTCAAGAATCCGAGACTCCATCAATTAGTCACCTTATGTTTGCAAATCATTATTTCTTGTTATTTAGAGCCACAAAGATGGAGGTCGGTGTTATCATTAATTTTCTCTAGCTAGGTTTTTAAGGCTGCTTTGGGTTTAGCCATCAACCTAACCAAGTTAGAGATATTTTATAGTATAAATACTCCTTAGGTTGAACATTGGTTACTCTCTTTGATTGTTGGGGGTTTTGAGAATGTAATGGAACATACAAATATCTTAATTAACCTACCATCACTGATTGGTCGAAGGCAAAAAAATGTCCTTCGTTTTGCTAAAGACCGAATGTCGTAGAAAATCCAATCACGAAGTAGTAAATCACTATTATAGGCTAGGAAGGAGACCATGATCAAAGTTGCTTTGTAGGTCATCCTTACATATGTCATAAGTGTTTTTCCCGTACCTTCAAATTTAGGAGATTAACCGAAAAGGCTCTTAAATTCTTACTAGTGGGGGTTTAATACAAGACAAGGTTGGGGAATAAATTTGCTAAGGTGGGAAAAGTTGACAGATAAAAAGACCTATGGTGGCTTAGGCTTCAAGAGTATCCAAAATTGTAATCTTTCTTTGTTGGGCAGATAAGCCTAGAGGTTGATTATTAACCTTTCTTCTATAATAAGTTTGATATTTCAGACCAAATTGTAACACTGTGAAATTTTTTATTTATAATTATTTATTTTATTATTTTAATTGATTAAAGACCTATGATGGCTTAGGCTTCAAGAGTATCCAAAATTGTAATCTCTTTTTGTTGGGTAGACAAGCCTAAAGATTGATTATTGACCTTTATTCTATAGTGAGTTGTTTTATTGTTGTAAAACTTTTAAGGATTTAGGGACTCTTATGAGTTTAGTTGGTTAAGAGTTATTTTGAGTTAAGGTTAAAGTCGACTAAGTTTAGGGAAAGCTATATAAAGTTTTTCTTAAGACTTGAACTTCATTAGTTCATTTCTTAAGAAAACCTATAGAGAAGTTAGATAGAGAAGTTCTAGAACCAAAAAGATTTTCTTATTCTTATGATTCTACTAGAGTGTTCTAGGATCCTTCCCCAGAGTAAGTTGAGTTCTTATATGGAGATTCAAGCTTAGAAGGCTTGGAATCAAAGTTCTTAGATTGTCATGCAGAGTTCCCCAAAGGATCTCCTTTTTTTCCTTCTACCTCTATTCTAGGTGATCTAAGATAAGGTAAGCTTTTGAATTTTTTTTGTTGAATTTCTTTTTCAAATTATTACTTGAATTATACATCCTTGTGGTTATGTTGTTTGAAATTGAGGATGAAATACTTATGTTTCGGGTTTTGTTGGTTTTTTGATGAAGCTGAGAAGAAATGATGATTTTGGGGCCATTTTGTTATTGCATGTTGTTTAAATATGTAGAATAAGATGATAAATATTGTATACTAGTTGAAATGTGACTTGCACGTTGGTATCTTATTGAATTTTAGGTTATTAGATCTAAAATGGAATTCTACCAAGTACAAAAATCGCTACCACATCGAGCGCAACTTCATGGTACCAAGTGTGAGACAAGTCAAAGACTTTATGCCTTACTAATGCCAAGTCCAAAATTGGTAATGTCGAGCATGAGTTAGAGGGGAGTTCTCTGTTTTGCTCACGTCACATGTAAGTTAGGGGACGTTAGACGTGGTTGCCTTTGGAACTCCCTGACTTGGTGACATCAGGCCCAAGATAAGTGGCACTAGGCATGATTCGGTTAGTATCTCTCTACCTAGATGATTCGCAAGTTTAGTGGCATCAGGAGTGAGTTGGGTAGAGATTTTCTACTTGGATGAAAACGTGATTGATATAGGGACTCTCCGTCTCATCATGCCGGGTGTAGGTGGATTGGCATTGGGCGTGAACAAGTCATAGACTCTTTGCCTCAATGACGCTGGACATTGGGAGAATGGCATCGAGCGTGGGTTACTAAATGGGAACTTGTTGTTTATTTGACTAAGTGTTTTACATGCGTCAAATAGATTGAATAACTCACATGATTTATGTTGTTTGATTCCAATTCATTATGCATTGATCTAAGATGAAGTATACTAATGTTTAAGTTGCTTAAGTTTTAAGTTGATTACGAATGAAAGTTGAATTGTAGTAAAGATGTACAATGGCAAGATATGTAGTGTTGAAAACTGGGTTGTGGATGCTTAATGCATGTAAATGTGTTATGTTGATTGACTTAGGACTAGAGAAGGGGTGTTGCTTTAAAAGATGAATATCTCATTGTGAGGATATAGTGTTGTGGGATTTTGAGAACCCAATATTAAAAACCCTTCTTTAGTATAGTTGTCTCTTGAAATGGAATGTTAAGTCTCTTTTAGGTCCTTAGTTGATACCGTATAGGGGTAAGGTCAAGCCATATTGGTTTAGAAGTGACCAACCAAGTAAGGTACAAAATTGAAGGTCAAAATCCCTAACTAAGTATTAGAAGGGGCATAATATTTGGAGAGTAGCCGACAGACTAATTCTATATTGGCTTAATTATGCATGTTAAGGTCATGGTAGACTTATATCTAAGATATTTTATCCTTGACAAAAAATACTAGAATTTTCTAGTTTAAGTGGTGAAATCAAAGAAGCCATGTTTTGTGGATTGATATTCAAATTTGTTGTTGATCTAGAAAGCCCAAAAAAATCGCATTGTTAAGTTTGTTTAGTAGGCTCAAACCACTTAGATTACTCTCCTATGTTGTAAGAGATCTCTTAATTGATATATGTGATGACACATTAATTTGTATTGTATTGTAAGTTGATGTGTTGTTTAGTTGATATATGATTGTATTGTTGATAAGTTGTGTTGTTTACCTACTATGTTGATATGTTGCAGCAGGTTAAGTTGAGAGTTATGTTGAATGTTGAGTTATGTTGGTTCTATAATGTATTGATGTGCTAATTAAATGTGTGATTAAGTTGGGCTTTGAGCTATCTTATGATGAGATGATGTATAAGTTGTGGTGTTGATATGACGGAGTGGTTATATAGTTGTGCATTCTTCATTTTATATTATCTTGTTGTCTTTAAGTTTTTACTTGAAACTTCTTGTTGTTGATAAACAATGATCATATTTATATAGAAGGAAGGATTAGGCCAAAGGACAAGTTGGACTTTTGGGAGCCATGCGAGAGATGGTACTATTTTGTTGGATGCTACTCTGACGTAGCTTGCTTAGTGTAGATTAGTTGCTTGATCGAGAACCTAGATTTATGCTTTCAGTCTAGATCATTTTATGCGTGTTTGTGTATCTATATCTATGAATTTGGATCCTCTCCTGTAATTTTCTCTCTCCAGCCTCTCTTATGCAACATTAATAGTCATTAGATATATCTAATGACTCAAATTTAATCACTTAAGAAGTTACATTAATTATAAGATTAAATTTGAGCCATTAGATATATCACATGGCTATTAATGTTACAGAAGAAAGGCTGGAGAGAGAAAATTGCAGGAGAGGATCCAAATTCTATATGTATCTATATATATATATATAAATTCATGAGGAGGGATTTACTTATTTCAAAAGTAAGTTTATCTATACTTTTTCACTTAATAATTCATATTCTACATCAAATTTTAACAATTCAACTATTGAATTAAAAGTTCTTAATGCGTACGTAAATCAAGTATGCAAAGTTTTTAAAAAAAAAATTGAAAACTATTTGATATTCCGTTTAATTAATTCAAATCAATGTATAAATTATTTTTATGATTATTCGTCAATTTGAATTAATGAAGTGGGGTTTCAAATAATTTTTAATTTTTTTAAAATTTTGTTGACTTAATATATACATTAAAAACTTTTAATTCAACAGTTGAATTATTAAAATTTGACGTATACGTAGAACATGAGTTATTGAGTCTATATATAGACTTACTCTCAAAATAAGTGGATCCCTCCCTCCTCAAAGACTTTTTGCTTGTAAACCCTAGATAAATAGATTTATGTTTTTCTATTGCTTAATTGCTAAGGTGTAAGATTTAGGGATTTGTTGAGTCAATATTCAAATATATACTATCCAAATGAAAATTTCTTGAGAGCCTTAATGGATCATAATTCTAGTTACACATGGAGAAGCATCTAGAATGCTTAACATCTCATCAAAGAAGGATATAGAAGAAGGATCGGTATTGGTGTAAACATCCCAGTTTTATTCAAACACCTTCCATCGTTGGATTGCATGATAAACTGGTGCAAGATATTATCGATATGGATAATCGATGTTATGTTATAATACTCTAGTTATCAACTCTTTTCGAATTTATGGATACAACTGCTATACATAATATCCCACTTGTTAACTTGGAGGGTGAAGACAAGCATATATGGAAATGGAGCCAATATGGTTGTTACATAATGTGTTTTGCATACCATGGTTATTACCAAGACCACGTCTTACAAATAAAGCATCTAAAGGAAGAGGGAAATTAGAAGGGTTTATGGAACTTGCGAATTCCACCAAAAGTAGAGATGTTCCTGTGGTGTCTGTGTCATGACTACCTTCTATATAACAAGAATAGAACTCCAGACTCATGGAGTTGAATGCCCAACATCTTGTGTACTATGTGACAGCCACTTAGAAAAATCATGGCATCTATTAGTTGGGTGTAGTTTCGGTCAACAATGTTGGATGGTTAGTGGTTTGTATGATAACCTCTTTTGTATAATGGATGCAACAGAAAGTTTGAAAGAATTGGTCTTCCAAGCACTGGAATGCCTAGATAAGTAGAGAACAGTGGAACTTGTTATATTCCAATGGAGTATGTTGTTTGGCCGTTATGCTAAGTTGTGGGATGATATTAGTTGGGACGTTAATAATGTTGTTTCAGTTGCTCCATCTCGTGTTCTTGTTCAGTTGTTCAATAGGTACCGCCTCTTGCGGGAGTTTTAAACTGCAACATTGACGTGATCGACCTTATTTCCTGCAACTGGCTCCTTTGGAGTTGGCATATGCTTACGAGATCATGTGCCTAAATCACGAGTGTGAGACACATGCATTACGGGAGGCTTTGTTATGGGTCAAAGAACAGGGATTTGGAGCAATTTCTTTTGGAACATATTGTCGAATAGTGCCTCTAATTAATTAGTATCAGGAATACCACGAATGGTGTTTCTGAATTATTTGGCTCTTTGTTATATAAGTGTTATAACTAGTGTTCTCAGGTGTTAAGTAGTTTTCCAATCTATGATGGCAATTTTATTCCATAATAAGTTAATTCAGTGACTCATCACATGATAAGAGCAAGTGAGTTTTATGCTCAACTTCATGATTTTCATTATATATCCCTTCGACAGATTATGAATGGAATGAGTTAAATTTGTTTTGATATATATATATATATATATATATATATATATAGAATTAAGTTTATTTATGTGAAACTAAATTTGATGAAATAAGATCCCAACAAAATTTGATATTTGAAGAAATCATATTTTAGTATTTGAAGTATTTGACAACAAGCTTAAAAGAAATTTTATTAAGTATTTTTTTGTTATAAAATAATTTAAATTTAAATTTAAATTTAAATCAATCTCTATATATAAAATACAAATGACTATCTTATATGTGAGTGCTTTTAGGATTTTTCTTAGACAAAAAAGTTTTTAAGAATTCTTTTCATTTCATATGTAATTCTATTTTTTATTTATCATAATTATTTATAAATTAAATTTAATATTTTTAAATAAATTATCAAAAAATAATAATCTTGTGCTAAAACTTAAATTATTTATCATAAATCTAAAATATGGTTTATATATCTAAAAATATCTATTTATTCAAAATTTAAATATAACTTATATATTCAAACATAATATGCATAATTATTTTAAATTTTAGTTATATAATAAACATTTAACATATACATTACACAAAATATAATATTAGTTAAATTAAGTGTTTGATTTTTGTTATGTACGAAAATTTGTCATACTAGCAATAATTATAATACAGTGAAGATTTAGTCTATAATTGACAAAGTTAAGAGATACCCGTGGTATATATATATATATATATATATATATATATATATATATATATATATATATATATAAAACCTTATGATTTAGATTTTGGATAGCCGAAAATGTGTTATACGGCAAGAATTAAGTAAAGTTTATGAAGGAATGGTTTTCATTATTTTTATCACCGACTACTTAATAAGTTAATCATTTATATATTGTCAGTGTAAAAAAATTTTATATTGGTAACTAATTATATTTTTTAGTTGTGTCATGTCACTATAAATATATTTACTTTTAACAGTAACATGATATAATTAAAAGATATAATTGATTATCAATGTAAAAAATTTTACACTAATAGTGTATAGGTGATTAACTCTTAATATATACTTCCCAAGTAGTTATCAATTGTGAATAATGAATCCGCACATATAGACGTAGACTGAATATTAGCTTTGCGTAGCGTCATGGAATTTTCCCAACATAACCATTCAAAGTTCTTTATGCAAATATGCTTTTGTTGACGATCCCAACCATGCAAATGAATCGGAAATGGATCTCCTGACTTTGTAGAGGGAAAGTTAGGGTAACTTAATACATTTTAACCGTTAGATTTGTAATAAATGATCAGATTGTGACACGTGTACATTTAAGTTAAAATATATATTGTACACGTGTCACAATCTAATTTATTTTTATACATTTAACGGTTGAGATGTATTAAGTTACCATAACTTTCTTTCCCCAAAGTCAGAGAATCCGGATCCAAATGAATCCTTATTGTGTCTGAACTTTGTGGCTATCACCTCAAGTCCTCAACCAAAACCCACGCAAATTAAACCCTAATTTCTCCCTGACTTCTGGCCTAAATTAAACCACATATGTCAAGTGTTATATTTTGTGCACGCAAACAACACTTCATTTAGTGAAACAATCAGAAACAAAGTTACTATAAGGAACGGGTTTTGGATAATCTAACTTGTCAAGACTTTCCAACTGTGAAATCAAGCAATCTAGCTATAACTTGACGTTATAAAATTTAGAGTCTATTTGGATAAATATTTTTGAAAGTTTATCTATTAAAATAAAGAGTTATTTTTTTATTAAAAAACTCGTAAACACACATCTAAACTTATATTTAAATATATTATTAAGTCAATGAAGCTTCACAAGAGAGTTCGAAACATAAATTGCTTCAAGGAAAGAAAAAATAATGCTTCAAGAAAGAAAATAAACTTCTTTTAATTATTTATTTTTTTTGTACGAAGAAACAACGATAGCTTGTACGCCATAACATTAACACGGGCGGCTGGAGGCCGAATAATTCAAACCTATATATGCGACCTCTTACTATCTATAAGAAATTATTCAAAATACTAATATTTTAGGTTGTACGCATAACATTAGTTTTAAAAAACATTCTTGGCTTTATTTTCTAACAAATAAAATTTATCTATTTATTATAAAACATTATAAATACTTTCAACTAATAAATAGTTTCCTTTTAAAAAATAAACTACGCATTGATCTTATCAAATACGATGGAAACCAATAAACCATGGTCAACGGGTTCATTTTTATTTTTTTTCTAACGTTGTGGTTAGGTGTTGCCTTTTAGCTTATATTTATTTATATATATATATATATAAAAAGGGAGTTAATTATAATAAACTATTCCATGGGTTTTTTAAAAAAAAAATAAAATGTGTTAAGTTGTCATCACATAGTTAAAATATTTTATTTATAATAATAATAATTATTATTATTATTAAGAAGATTTTTTTTTCCTTTGTTACATGTGGAAGTTAGAATTTGATCCTTTCACAAAATATGGAGCCCAAAGGTTTTGCATTATTATACGATGGGCTAACCCACTTTACAAGGTTCACCAGAAAACAGTTCACTGCAAAATATTCCTTTAAAATATTCCTGTATTTAGAAGAAAAAAAAATTTGAAGGGATGTATTTAGAAATTTAAGAATTGTTATAATTACTATTATATTTTTTTTTGTAAATGAACAAATAATCAAAATCTTACTTCTTTTTTTCTCTCTCTTTCAGTTTCTTTTGGTAGTTCAAGGCTCAAGCTAGGGTTATTTAGGGTTGGACCAACCATGCATTTTAATTATGGATTATCACAATTCACACACTCATGACTCATCACATTTACTACCGAATTAATAAATTCAAAATTTTCTTATTAGTATATCTTTATTTGACGGATTAAAAATTCATCTCCAAAAATATTAAATTGAAAATGTCATATTCTCACATTTGTTTAGAATTTCAAAAAGAATATCCTTAAATATAATTTATTTTCAAAAAAATAGTAACATCATCATTCACTTTATTTTGGTTCCCCATGATAAAATATAAATAAAAAAAAATTGTATTCTTATGGATAAGTGAAAAGTTATATTTTAACTCATTCTTTTAATTAATTTCAAATTTTTAAAATATTTTTAACAAGGTTAAAATATTATCAAACACATTTTTAAATATTCTAAAAAATAATATTCTTGAAATTATGATTTTTGCAAAAGTTGTAACATACTTCAAAACAAATGTCATTAAAATTAACAAACTTTGATGGTATTAGCATAAATATTAGAGATTTTTCCCTTTGTGTGGTGTCTAATATAAAAAGGGTGTAGTAGTACAAGTAGGAGTTTATTTAACATAGATATGTTTTGGTTAAGAGAAGATGATTAGTGAACACCCTGACAGATAAAGGTGCTATAAAATGGTTCACGTTTAGCTCCCACGTCTTGTTCACATCTTGCATTGCACTCTTTTGGAATTCAAATTTCGCATTCAATCTCTGTAACCGACAGATAAAGGCGACAATACCTCATCTTCCCTCTCACACTATCAATAATCATGCACCTACAGGTAGATGCTCTAACTTCCTTCTTCCTCATCCTCTGTTTTTCCTCTGTTCTAAAACAGAGACCTCACTTTCCTCTCTCTCTCTCTTTTTTTTTTTCCTCGCAGAAGCCGACACTCGCAACGACCCTTTTCGCTGTTTTGCTCCTTATCCATTTCTCATATGCTCTCAAGGTACAAAGTAACAACTTTAACCCTTTTCGGTAACTTTTTTTTGCTTTTTTCTTTGATGAACCGGTTTCTGAATGAACCCGACATTCTTAAACAGGAAGGACAAACATGCGTGGCAAACAGGAACTGCGACTCGGGTTTGCATTGCGAAACGTGCGTGGCGAATGGAAACGTGCGACCACGGTGTACTCGCATACAGCCAATCAACCCCACTTCAAAGGTCTCACCTTTTTCATTTTTTTGAGTTTTTTGAGGTTTTGCATGAATGAAAGTGGTGTCTCATGAAGTGTGTCTCTGTTTTTGAATAGGTAAAAGGTTTGGCGTTTAATCGGTATTCATGGCTGACGACGCATAATTCATTTGCGGTTTTGGGTCAGAAATCAAAGACGGGTTCTGTTATTCTGGCTCCCACGAATCAGCAGGACACCATCACAGACCAGCTTAATGTGGGTTCTGTTACATTTTCATTCATTTTTATTTTTTTAACAAAAAGTGTATGGAGTTGCTTATCTTTTAATATTAGAGTTTGGTTGAGCACCAGCTAAAAATATTTTTTTAGAGTTTCTCTATAAAAAAAAATAAAAATAAAAAGTATTTCTTAATTATAAAAGAGAAATAGTATTGGTAGTCATATAAGATACCTAACATATTCTCTCTTAATGAAGTCTTTATTAATTGTTAAAGTCCATTTAAAACTGCATAATTATAGTGTTAAATTTTAATAAATAGTAAGTTGAAGTAAATGTGTTGGAGAAAATAAGAATGTTAGAGGGTAGGTGTTAGAGAAATGAGTATGTTTGAGGATATATTAATAATATTTTTCTTACAATAAATAATACACGAATAATTCTAAATTTTCTTGTAACTTTTTTCCTATTAATCCTCGTACTTCTTTTATATGGTAAGTATTAAATGTGTTCTATATCTTCAAGACATTAAATATTTTATTTTTAAGGTAGTAAGAAGATTTGTATGAAAATTGGTAGAAAAATATAACATTACTTATGGTATATGCATGATAAGAGGTGAGTTTATTGATTTTTATAAACGTGATCCTAAAGATAATTTTTAATGATTAACAGTCTGAAAATGTATATATGTCTATTAAACTAATTTTAATTAAAAAGAATAGCAGAAATATTTAGTGTATCCAAGTTTTGTAAATATTTTGTAAATAATGGTATTTGGTTACTAGGAGAAATTTGAATTCCAGAAAAGTGGAAGTTAAGAAAAGGAAAGAACTTTGAAACTTTAAGCAGCTGTTGGGAAATCATTTGTCGTGTCTCTCATTGTTTTCATTCTACTTACCGGGAAAGTAAAGCTTCTGCATTCTGCTCATTGCAGCAGAACAATCTTTCTTTTCAATTAATTTTTTAACTGAAAAAGTCTAGAAGTGGTTATGGGGGTTGCTTGCTGCAGGATAAATTGCTATTATGAAAGTTTAGCCTGAATTGTGCCATGTGAGAAATTTTATTTTAAAATAACTAAACAAATAGATATTCTTTACACTGTTGAATAGTTGAAATAGTTACAGATAAAAAAAAAGTTCAATTAGTTACTAGTTTAGTTGGATTAGTTAGGGACTTAATGTGAAATGGAATTTTTTTAATCTTTTTAATGACATGCTTACATTGTTGAAGGCCCACCACTAAGGAAGATGCCATTATCTGTTTTCCTATATACAAGAACATCTTGCATGTGGGGATTTATATATCAAATTGACTTAACAAGTAGGATTTGTTTTTTCCATAGTTGAATAGTTCAAGTTATTACTAGTTTAGGTTGTTTGAGACTTGGTGTGCAACGTTAATTACTTTTTGTATTTAGAATGTTTTAATATTTTTATTGACACGTTTAGAGTTGTTGGCACAACAGGCATGAGCCATGAAGGAATGGGTCAATGTTCAAAGCAGTAAAGACATCTAATTTGTATTCTCATAGTAAAAATAATTGTGTTTAAAGAACGTTGGCAAAATTGATTTTGTAAAATTGACTTTGATATTATGTAATTTATGTTTAATTTTTAATTATCAAGTTAACGGTAAAACTCATTATAAAATCTTTTATCCAACGTAAAAATAAAAAAATAAAAAAACTACTTAAATTTGTTTCTGCTCATAATCAATTTTGGAATCAGAATCAATTTTTTATTGTAAAACCAAACATGATACGAATTGAATAGCATCATTTTTACTAAAACAATCAAAGATACATAGTACAAAGCAGATGAAAGAGAAGTTATTCCTTGTGAATTTAGCCATGCTTAAAAGAAATGTAAAATGATTTGAGTTCAAGAGTTTTGTAACCTTATGCATACATTTCACATTTCTGTCGCAGAATGGTGTACGAGGGTTGATGCTTGACATGTACGACTTCCAGAATGATGTTTGGCTGTGTCACTCATTTGGTGGCCAATGCTACAACTATACAGCTTTTGTAAGTAATTAAGAAATGTCTTAGTTGTAGTTGCTGTTCCAAAATAAGAATAATGCAATGACAAAATTGTATTTCTCAGTGACTATGAAATCTGGTCACGCTTTGATTTCAAATTTTCAACAATTAATACTTACCTAAAATTTGAACAATGCAGCAACCTGCCATCAATGTTCTCAAAGAGATTCAAGTATTTCTAGACTCAAACCCATCAGAGATTGTTACAATTTTCATTGAGGATTATGTAACATCTCCAAAAGGCCTAACAAAGGTGTTTGATGCTGCTGGACTGAGAAAATTCTGGTTTCCAGTGTCGAGAATGCCCAAAAATGGTGGAAATTGGCCAACGGTAGATGATATGGTCAAGAAGAATCAGCGTTTAGTAGTCTTCACTTCAAAAGCATCTAAGGAATCTTCTGAAGGGATAGCTTATGAATGGAGATATTTAGTGGAAAACCAATGTAAGGTTGAAACATTCTTTATTAATATTTTCATTCCTTATTTAATGAATTTTAACTCATGATTGGGTAATTTTTCATATGCTTTAACTAGAGTGTGTTGCTGGTATTCCTGATATTGGTACATTAATGGTAATGGGGTTTTGAGAATGCAATTTGCAGATGGAAATGGAGGGATGAAGGCTGGTTCATGCCCAAATCGTGCAGAGTCACCAGCTATGAACACAACATCAAGATCATTAGTTCTAGTGAATTTCTTTAGAGATATTCCAGATGTGACCAAATCTTGCAAGGACAATTCGGCTCCTTTGCTTAGCATGGTCAATACTTGTTATGAAGCAGCTGCCAAACGTTGGCCTAATTTCATTGCTGTTGATTTCTACAAGGTCTTATAATATTACCCTTCATCATATGATCATCTTATAGAGGAAGTTTTTTTTTTTTTAATAAATTTCCTCAGAAGTACTTGGAGAAAAAATAAGAAAGAAAAATAAAATTAGTTTTTCTATGAACTAAAATGCATAAACTAATTTTAGGATATACAAAAGTTTATTTCACTTTTCTTTCATATTTTCTTATTTTTCATGTGTCTGTGAAAAAGTCTATCTAAACAAGTCTTTAAGAGGATATTTTTGCAAGTATACATAGTTAACTTTTTTACATTGATGTTTCAGAGGAGCGATGGAGAAGGAGCTCCAGAAGCAATAGATGTTGCCAATGGTCATCTAGTATGTGGATGTGAAAACATAGCCTCGTGTAAGGTAAGGAGAAATTATTACATGATCAGACTAATCTATGTGTGACACATGATACGTGTCATATAAAGATTACTCAAGAACATGTGATCCAATAGTAATAATTTTTGCTGAGGTCCTCTTGAGTTTGGCTAAAGAGTGATGAATTTGGATTTGTTCAGGCTAACATGACATTTGGAGCATGTCAGCAACCTGAGGCTATAGCCACTCCTCCCAATGCAGCAGCACGTGACTCTAGCTTTGGCATTAGAAATTGCAAGCCAGTGTGGTCTTATGCCACCATTGTTTTTGGGGCTATGCTCGTGGCATTGTGAACATAATTCCCCTTGATAAAATGCATGCAGAAGAGAGTAGGAGAAAGTGTGTGAAGAAAAGAAACCATTTTTGGGTGCTGTGCAATGGTTTTTATTTGATTTTAATTTTGAGAGAGGAGCTTTGGAAGGTGTAGTTGTAATTTTTAAGTCATAGTGGGTATGCAATGGATTCTGATCTCTAACTTAATATTGCTGAGTTATGAGTGTGCAACATGTGGTGAAGGGTATGCTATCATTGATTTAATGGCGCACTCGAACCAAAAATTATACAATCCATGTAACAATTATCCATGGGTATATTTGACATAGCTATACACCTTGTGTAAGATAAGCCTTTAATATACCACTGACTCAGAGTACTACTATTATTTTTTTAATTTTCTACCTTAGGTAATGTTATTATGTAAGAATGAATTTAATGTCTTGTAAAATTATAAAATTAATGTATACTCATCAGAAATATATTATACGCAAGTTTAAATTTATATCACCAACTATCAAATAACTTTTAAAAACTAGTATATTTATTTATAAAAAAATTTAATTTAATAGTTTGATTGTTGAAATTGAGTAGAATAATTTTACCAAAAATTATTATTGGAGTAACTTAATCTCTACCTAAAGATTGTCGCTTACTAATCTTTGTTTAGGATTTTGGTTATCCAAATTTAATAAATTCATTTCTTTTAATTACGATTTTTCTGTCTACAAAATTTAAATATGAGATCTTATGAGAAATCTAAGTTCATTTATATTCGAACCAATGATTTGTTAATGATGTTATATAAACAATAAATAATAATAGGTTAAAATATATTTTTGTTTTTTTAGTTGCAATTTAGTTCTCAAAATTTTAAAGAGTTTCTCTTTGGTTTCTTTAAGTTGTGACGATGTGTGATGCAAAAAATTGACAAAAAAAAAAAAAAACCAATTCGACTAGTAAAAATACTTTTAGGAAGTAAAGTGAAACTTCTTAAACTTAAAAACCAAACTGAAATCTAAAATAAAAATAAAATACCAAAATTCTATTTTAGCCATAATAATATAAAAGATATTAGATTGATCCATGCTAAAAAAAAATTACTTTTTTAAGTATGGGTAGTTTGTTTGTTTTTTTTTTTTTTTATCATTACTGGGACATTTAATTTGATGAGATTAAAAATTGGTTTGGGGGCTTAGGCTTATATTTTTGTACAAGAAATTGGTATGGGCCCAATAGTCAAAATTAAAATAAAAACACCTTAGGTTCAGGGCTGATGATATATACACCTCCTATCTTTTATAAGTACACCTTCAATCTCTTTTTTTTTTATAAATAAAATTTTTAAAATATTAATCTAATTAAAATTTTATTTTAAGTTCTATTTTTAAATTTATTTTTTACTCATCTCTTTTTTTTTTATTTTTTTTTCTTTCTTCTTCTTTTTTTTATTTTCTTTTTTCATCACTCTAGTCATTTTTTGATGATTTTATTTTTTTTCGTTTTTCATTCTTGATTTTTCTTCTTTTACAATCAACATAATCATATTTTATCTTTCTATCTTTTAAATCCTTTTTCACTTTTTACTCTATTATTTCTTAAACCTTAATTTTTCATTCAATCTTCATTATTCTCTACATTCAATACAAGGTACAAATTAATATATTAAATTACATTTTATATTTATAATTTTTTTTAACTTATTTAACATTACTTATGGACAACAGAATCGTAGACGACGATAGTGAATGAGGAGATAAAGAAACACGCAAGTTAAATTTGTCATACTGGAAAATAAGATTCGAAATTTAATTTTAGCATTCCAGAAAGTACTTTCCGGAATAGTAAAATTATTATTCCAAAATGCATTTTCTGGAAGTTTGTTTCTTATATAATTCCGGAAAGAACTTTCCAGAACAGTAACTTTAGTATTCTGGAAAGTACTTTCCGGAATCGTGTAACAAAAATTTTCCAGAAAATACTTTCTGGAATAAAAACTTTATTATTCCGGAAAGTAATTTTCAGAACAAAAACTTTACTATTTCAGAAAGAGGGGTGGGGGAAAAAGAAAGAAGAAGGGGGTGCGGGAAAAAGAAAGAAAAAGAGGGGTGTAGGGAAGAGAATGAACAGGTGTGCGGGGTGCGGGAAAAAGAAAGAAGAAGAGGGGTGCAGGGAAGAGAAAGAAGAAGGGTGCAGGTGCGGGAAAAAGAAAAAAGAAGAGGGGTGCGGGGAAGAGAAAGAAGAGGGGTGCGGGGTGCAAATTTAAAAATTATATATATATATATATATATATATATATATATATATATATATATATATATATATATTTTAAAAAAGATAATTTAGATATTTTATATATTTTATAAAAAAAAGGGTGTGTTTATATGAAAACGGAGGTGTATTTATCATCACCATTGGTTCAGACTTAGCCGGGCCCACCCTTGTTACTAGGTTATGGCATGGTTCGACAAGAGGAAAAGAGAAAAAAACACTGGGCCGAGCCATACCTTGTTGGCTAATGATATATACACCTCCTTTTTTTATAAATACATCTCCTTTATTTTTTTTTATATTCTTTTAAAAATATTTATAATTTTTTATTTTTAAAATTTTTAATTTTACATCTCTAACTTTTAATTTACTATTTTTTCTTTTCTCACATCTCCTTCCTTCTTTTTTTCAATTTTCACATGCACCATCTTATCTTCCTATAATTCCTCACCTATTTCAATGGGTAGTTTTACTTCTCTTGATTTTTATATTACTCTCTTATTTTCTCACCTCTTTCACTTTTTTACATGAACCCAAATCATAAAATTAGTAGGCGACAACATTATAAATACGTGTAGCTTTTTTTATAATTTCTATCAAACTAGACATACATTTTTTCTTCCAACACTTCCTTTCCTTTCATCCTTCCAAAAATCTTAATATTAAGTTTAGTGTTATGAAAAAGACATTTTCACTATTCTAAAGTATTATATAGATAGTGAAATCAGCGAGAAAACTGAAAGAGGAAGGAAAAAAATAATGTAAAACTAAAAGAATTAAAATTATCTACTAAAATAGGTGGAGGTGAAGAAAAATTAAGGTGGTGCATGTGAAAATAAAGAAAAAAAGTATGTAAAAAAGTGTTAAATTAAATATTAAGAGTATAAAATTAAAAAATTAAAAAATTAAAAAATTAAAAATTAAAGATATTTTGAGAATTTAATTATTATTTTTAAAAGTACTTATTAAAATAAAAATAAAAAAGGAGGTGTATATATTATGATCCTACCTTGTTATCAGAAGAAAATGAATTGGACCGAATTAACAATCCGATACAACAAGTTTATAAAATAGAGACTGTGAACGTATGCATTTATGTTTTATCAAATAAATTTCAATTACTGATAATATAAAAAAAAAAAAAAAAAATCGATTAGGAATTAGTCATATGTCATAATGCTTTGGAGTCATCTTCATCTTAGTTATTGTATAAACATTAATGAAAATGATTATTCAAATTAACATTGCAAAATCAACATGCATAATTAATTGAGCAACTAAAATTAGGATTATACTCGATGCAGAAAATTCAGCAATATGGATATGGATGTTAATGAGTTTAGCTATTTGTAAATTATTCATGTTTCACATTTAAATGTTCCATCAAGTTCGTTTGTTTAATTCAATAAGTTTAAACTTGAGATTGAGCTAAATTATTTAAGTGAATCAAAGCCAAATTTTAAAATTTTCACATTAACAACTTTTGAATAGCTCAATTATTAAAATTGATGATAAGGATTACACTTGTCTTTGTTGTTTACATATTCCTAGGGGTGTGTCGTAACCGGGATCACGACGGGATGACGCTAACATTTTTATATTCAATGGAGCCGCCACCAATATTTTATTTTAAGAGAAAAAACATTGGAAAACCCTTTAAAGGATAATCTTTAAAATTAAAGTTGGGTTCGGGAGTCGATTACGTGTAGGGAAGGTATTAACACCCTACAACGCCTGTAAAACAGTACCTTTAATTAATTGCGCAACATTATATAAATTTATAAATATTTAATTTATTCCTCAAAAAAAACGTATGTGAGATATATTTTCTTTAATCTGAGATGCCTCCTTTTTTATTTTTATTAGAAAATTATAGGGATTTGGGTTAGCAAATGGCTAATTAATAAACCCTTCCAATAACATGAAAGATAGAATTGCTATTCAATCCATGTTATTGACTTTTATTTGTTGATACTAAATTATGCTTAAAGTGTAGGACAATGAATAAGTATTATATTAACTTTTATGATTTACATGATATTAAAGGGTAGAAGTTCTACTCAATTAATATCATTAACCATAAAAATAAATGTACATAAGAAAAATTATGTTTATATTTTTATTTAAAGAAATAAATTTTGCACAAGGATCCAAGTTAGCAAATGGCTAATCAATAAATCCCTTCAATAACGATAAAAATAGAAATGCTATTTAATTAATGTTATTGGTTGCAACAGATCTTTACTCTTTAGAAAGAAATTTCATATATGAGAATTTAAGCTAGCAAATGACTAGTCATTAAACCCCAGGACCTAATAATGTTAAAGATAAAAATGTTATTCAATTAACATTATTATTGGTCGTATATTAAATATATTTTTTTAAATAATAATCTTAAAGGCAACAAATCGTATTCACTATATACAAACAATAAGCAAAAATAAATAAACAAACAAACAAAAATAAAATAATAATAATAATAAATAAATAAATAAAAGAAAAAAAAGAAGTTAAGAAAAGAACGATACCAAATGAATTGAATCTTCGAATATGATGATCAAGAAGGTGCTTTTTGGCTACCTTTCACACTACAGAGATGTCTCACAGATCTTAAGAAATACAAAAGAGAGGGGGAAGAGAGAGAGAAAAAATTTCGAGCTCTGAAGTTAAGCCGTTGTGTGAGAAATTCAATACTGGAACGGCTCGTTCTGAAATCAGAACGGCCCGTTCCAGTATTGAGAATAACACCCAATTTTTTAGACCGGAACAGCTTGGAACGGCCCGTTCCAGATGTAGGAACGGCCCGTTCCGGTTAGGAACGGCCGTTCCAATTTCGGAACAGCCCGTTCCAAATTAAGGTTTTTGGCCTTTTTGGACCCTTGGAACGGCCCGTTCTGGACCTTGGAACGGCCCGTTCCGATTTTGGAACGGCCCGTTCCAATTCTGGAACGCCCAAAAAAAAAAAATACTTAATTTGTGCTTTTGGGCCCTCTAAAGTCTTGTCTTCTTGTCGGCATGTTTCGGGAGCTCTTTCCCTTCATAGTAGATGTCTATTTCATCACTTTTGTGAGTCCGGATAAAATTGATTATTCACAGGGTGGGCAAAACGAACTGAACTAAACTGAACTTATAAAAACTGTACTGAACTTAAAAGTAGTTCATATGAACTGAACTAAACTAAACATTAGTTCAGACAAACTGAACTGAACTATTCTTTTGTGTCATTGAACTGAACTGAACTGTACTATAAAAACATGAACTGAACTACAATTTAAACTGCACTAAACTGTTATGATATTTTGAATTGAACAATTTTGACTCATTGATCTATCAAAATAGGACACATTTGCCAACTTTACTTTATTTTCTATTTTATTTAAATTTTTCAAAGGAAAAAATATAAAATTAAGTCAAACAAACTCAGTAAATTTTAAGCCTAAAAATAAGTAGTTCAACATAGCTCAATTGATCCGTTAAGTTCGACAAAATTGATAAAAAAAAATTTCAGATCACTTTTTTTTTAAGTTTTGGTTATTAGACTATCGAGCTAATCCATTAAGACATAATATGTTAAACACATTTAATTTTTATTCTTTTATAAAAATAATTCAATTTTTATAGTTCAGTTCAGTTTTTATAGTTCAGTACAGTTCAACTTTATAACAGTTCAGTTCAGTTCAGTTTTTTTTTAAACAGTTCAGTTCAATTTTTTTACAAACAGTTCAGTTTTTTATAGTACAGTTCACCACCAGTTCAGTTCAGTTCAGTTCAGTTTAGTTTTTTTTGCCCACCCCTACATATTCCTTATGAAAATTTGTAAGATTTTGTTGACACCGTTAAAGTTGAATTTGAAGTCTCTTTTAAAAAAATATATATATTGTAAAGAAGTTATAATTTTTTTTATTTACTATATTATAAAAATGTAATAGTCTAAATTTTTTTAAATTTCATATATTATATATTAAACACATGGTTTTGCTTATAAAATATTATCAAACATTATTCATTTAACATATCAATTTCAAACTTTCAATCACACTCATTTAAATAAATCAGTTAAACTTGAACGATTTTTTTTAATTTATAAATCAAACCCAAACTTTAAGTATCAAATTATGCTTTATAAATCAAATCGAAATTTTAAGTGTCAAATTGTGTTCTACTAGTTTACACCTCTAATACCAATTTCTACATAACTTTAGGTGGTGTTGGTTTTTTCCACTTGTTGCTTTTCTCAATCTATGCTTTCTTTTCCTTTTTACTTTTTTTTTAGTGTATGTGTTATTATTCATTTTCTTCACCTTCTCCTTCTTTCAATCAAAATGTTACTTGTGGTATTTGTAGGCAATGAATTGCCTTATAAGCAAGGGTTGCGTGAAGCACATCAATGGATACTCTCATCTCATGCCCATTTCTTTAGCTCACAAAGTAAGTAGAGCAAAGCAAAAAAAATTAAATATTAAGAGTGTAAAATTTAAAATTTAAAAATAATAAAAATTAAGGGTATTTTAAGAATTTAATTATTATTTTTTTAAAAGAAAGGGGTATACTTATAAATAATAAAAAAAAGAAGAAAAAAAGAAGAAAAAAAGGAGGTGTATATATCATGATGATCTGTAGATTTATTGTGAATCAATAGTTATTGAGATGTTGGGTCAAAAATGGATCAGCCATAGGCTAGTAAGCAAGTTAGTCATGGGCCTATGAAATAAGTTAGTCATGGGCCTAGTAAGCAAATTGGTCACGGGTCAAGAATTAATAACTATAGTAATTAGATGATACATTTAGTGAAATCGTTACCTTATCGACAATTGATCACATTGATTCATAACTGTAGTAACTAGATTGGTCATAGGCCTGACAGATAGATCAGATGAAAACATATAAGGGTACAATATTAAACAATTGCCTTTTAAAGAGTGAATAGAAAAGCACAAATTCAAAGGGTAAGTATAGGGAAGACTTTATATTTTTATATTAAATTTAATTTTTCACGTATTATTATCATAAAAAAATATGCATAATAAAATAATTAAAAATGATCTTATATATAATTTTTAAATAATTAATTTAAAATTTCTTATATATGTTGATATATAAATGAATGCACTGTATGCCTAATTTAACTCTATAAAAAATAGTTTGCAAGTTAAGGAATGTTTTCTGTTTATATACATTAATATGATCATTTCACTAGTTGATTTGAAATTTTAAACTCTTATCGAGAATTGAATATTTTTTATCTAATGTGAAATTTGCGAAATTGTACATCTATTACTTGTAAGATAAAAAATTAAATAATAAGTGATACGATAAAGTTAACCACACTTATTTCGATAGACTCTAATATTATCTTAGAAAAATGATATGAAAATGTTTAAGGAAAAATAGGACAAAAATATATTGTAATCATATCATGAATCTCGAAATAGAGGAGAGAAATATCATAAAAAATCATTTTATAATTTGATAAAAAATTCTATATAAAGACTAGAAAGTGCGTAAATACTTTATATAGAAAGCTAATTAGGACTAATAATATTCTCTAATAAACTTATAACAAGTAACCAATTATTCTAACAAACTTTAGAAAAAATAAAATAAAATTTAAAATAAAACTTTTTATTTTGTTTTGTTTGTTTCTACTTTTTTAGTTTTTTCACATCTACTTCACGCTACAATGAATCTAAACTATTTGATTTAATATTTTTAATGGATCATTTGCTTTAACTTTGAAGCGATAAAAATCTTGTTATGTATTAAAGATATGATATATTTATAACTCTATATATTGATCTCATTAGATAAAGAAAAATCATTTACGAAACCCCTTTAACTCAATCTTTTAATACATAGAATTTTAATGATTGAATTGAAAATTCATGAAAGTTCATAGATTCCACGTGTTATTAATGAAGCTCAAATCAATTTCAATTTATGATTAAAAAAGAAGTTGCAATAAGAATATGTCGTATGGATGAAGATAAGTCTGCTATGATTGTTTCCTGAATTAGGTGACTAGGATCGAAAAATCACTTTATACTATAATTTTTTACTCCATTCACATAATGCTTTAAATGAATGGTTTATATTATAGATTGACCTAGAGCTCAAGCCTTCTAAACTATAGATTTTTATTACCAGCGTCTTTTTTATTTTTATTGTCAACTCAACTGTCCAGATTATTATGTGTAATAATTTTTTAAGTTAATGTTGCTTTAATTTTATTTCATATTTAAGATTTTCACATAGAACTTCAAAAATATACTTAATATGTTCGATTTTATAAAATAAATTATGTAATTTTTAAAAATTTTTAGACTCTCAACAATTTTTAAAAATACATTAATAATGGTAGTAGTATGATGAGAAAAAAAAAACATTTAATTTTATATTAATATGTTATAAAACAACAATAAAATTAAAATAATAAAAAAATTGTTAAAACATCAAATAAAAAAGTCCGAAAGAGTAATCGTAAAGTCAGTGAATATTATATGTTAATGTCATAATTATTAAAAAAATATTTTCCTTTTTATTATAGATATAGTAGATATAGATATTATTATATATGTTAATGTGTGAGTTAAGAATATTTGTTAAACGTTTTGTGGATATTACTAACCAATGTTCTTAAGGTATTGATTAATAAATCAATACATAGAAAGTTTTTACAGAGAATAAATGTGCAAATATATTTTTAATAAAAACTTTATACTTTTGATTTCTTAACCAATCTACTAAGGACACTGGTTAGAATTTTTCAAGTTTTCTTTATTGGTATATGATAGTAATGGAGTAGACAAGACAAGGTCTTACATATGACATATTACACATTGAAACTCTTCTTATTTTGAACATTTTATTTTTATATTTGCTATGAATTTTGTCCCCTAAGATCAGCCTAATAAAAATATGATTTGCGTGTTTATTTGATAAGTGTCATATTTATTTTAATTTTGTGGTATAAATTGAAACAGTTATCTTTATTTTATTTAACTTGAGTCATTGATTTGAGTCAAATTTATTTTAGTTTATATAAAGTTAACTTTGGTTTATAACTTAAGTTTTTAAGAAATTTACAATCTTTTTGATGTTATTTTGTAGATGAGAAGAAAAAGCATGAGAAACATTGTGAGAAGCAAGTGGAAAACTTGGTAAAATATCAAGAGAGAAAAAAAAATTGGTTAAGTATTGGCATTAAGTATGGAATCTTAAGTTTAGCACCAACTTTCCACAAAATTTAGCAAGTTGATTAGTTTTCTGACGCCAAGCATGAAATTTCACACTTAGTGCCACACTTCCAAAGCTCATTTTTTGTTATTCCTTGTCTTAACTAAATGTGAATTTCTTCATTTAACGATTAAGTATCTCATTTTTATATTTTT
This sequence comes from Cajanus cajan, assembly GCF_000230855.2. Classification (NCBI taxonomy): domain Eukaryota; kingdom Viridiplantae; phylum Streptophyta; class Magnoliopsida; order Fabales; family Fabaceae; genus Cajanus; species Cajanus cajan. The sequence goes on from NC_138519.1 coordinate 66,373,821, forward strand.
CTTGTGTTCCATATCTATGTGTAGCTAGCAACCTTGTTGGGGTTTGATATAACTATACCTATTCTCATGTTCACGTTCTAAGTTATTAATCCTAGTTATCATTCAATATTATTGCTCTCTTCATTGTTTGATGTTTGTTATTTTTTGATCTCTCTTAACTTGATTTTGTGAGTTTAAAAAGTGATTGAAAAATACTTGTAAACCTTTGATTGAAGTAGAGCAACTAATGGTGTTTACCTCTACGAATAAAGTAACTACTATTAGTCATTCATAAGCTCTTGTTTTTAAAGTTGGCTTCTTGAATAAGTTACACAAGAAATTGATAACTTAATTAAGAAGTTTAGACTCTAACTTGTAAGAAGAAATTAAGGTTTGAGTATATTTGTGAGTTAGATGATAATTTCTAAGTAGATTAAAATTTGTTTATAAACATAAGAAGATTGTTTGGTGAAGTTAAACTCCAACATATTTCATTTTGTTAAAATCAACTTTTGTATTCTGAGTGTTCATAAAAATACTAAAAAAAATATTACATTTATAAGCATTTTCTTTATTTCCATAAACAATCAAATTTTTCAGTATCGATAGTTTTGTTTAGTATAATTAATGATTTGCACCAATCTCTAGCTCTGACGGTTCAACGTCAACCTTTAGTTTGACTTGATATGGATCAACATCAATCTCTAGCTCAACTTGATGTTGGCCTATACAATCCAAGGTTAGCTTGTAACTTGTCCTAGAGACGGTCTCCCCAAGTCGACCTCCTCAAGACGACTTTTATGGTCAATCTCCCAAGTCGATCACCTCCAAGTCAAAAACTCTTAGTTGACTATCTCGAGATGACCTAAGTTGATCACTTCTAATCGACAAAGTACCTTGGTCAAACGTTGACACCATAATCTTTATAGTAAGTAAATGATATAGTAATTACTTAAGACTAAGATGAAAATTCCAATTTTAGAAAGTCATAAAATAATTACCCATTTTTCATGTTATACCTGAAAAGTGAAATATGTTGTAAATTACCCTCAAAAAAGATATTAAAAAGGAAGTTAAAGACAAGAACTTTTAGAGTTGAATACATATTTTTTCAATAAATTAAATATATACTTATGAAAAACTCGAGTCTTATATATGTCTTTTCTATCGCCATAACAAATTTAAATATTAAAAGTTTACTTTTAATTTTTTTATACATCCACTTTATAATTAAAAAATATTATATTAATTGATACAATTCAATAAATAAAAAAAACTTATTTCGCGAAAATATCAGCGAAAAAGATCCTTTATCATAAAGATGTAAGTTCTAAGCAAGATTGAGCTTGAGTTGCATCACCCATGCACACAATGGGCATCATTTTTCTTCCGTGATTGGATGTACATTAAAATTTCCATTTAACATTTGCTTTGAAAGCACAACCATATCTTATATAACTTAATTTTAATTTATAGATATAAGCATAAGACAGATATAGATGCAATAATTCTGGACTAGATTCAAACTTTGACCACAACTGAATCTGATAATTGGAACCTGGCCTACTGCCCCCATTTATATATACATGCATGCTTATACAATTTCATGTGAGGTTTTTTTTTTTTTTTTTTGTACATTAATAATTGGTCTGTTATTTAAATTAAAAAAAAAATTTATATATAAATATTTTATAAAAAAAATTCTTTAATAAATCAATGAGAGATGTTTTTTTAAAACATTATTCATTTTAAAAGAAAAAAAATTAAATGAACACCTTAAAAATAGAATATTTGTATTTAATTAAAAAAACACTTTTTTTTAAAAAAAATTAACAAACAATCTTTATCTTTTAATTAATACTCAAAAGTTTATATTTTTTATCATAAAAATTATAGAAGTAAAATTTACTTCTCTTAACAAATATTATATATATGTGTATGCATGTGTACTCTCAAAATAAATCTTTCTATTAGTATTTTAAATGGGATTATTATAACGGATTTTGTTCCTCTAAAATGAAGAGTGTATTTTTTAGAATAAAGTATAATAATATTTATTAATTAAAGTTAATGATGAAAAATTATAATAAAAATAAATTTATATAAATTTAAAATTAATTATAATATTTATGCTGACTTTTTAATCAATAGTTATTATTATATTTTATTTTTTAATGTGTATCTCCTCGATTCAAATTTGTTATTAACACTTTATTATGTTTATTTTTATTATTTTATCCTTATATAATTTCCAATTTTATCCATGAAGTTCTTTTTAAAAGAAATCAAATGATTAGAGTTTTATCTTTTTATATCACATGGGATACTTAAAAAAATGGTGGAAATGAAATAAAATAACTAAATATACGTTTTCTTTTATTGACACAGTAAAAAAATATCTATAATTGTGATAGAATAATTTGAATAAAAAAATATTACTAATAACCATAACGTAAATAATATTGTATTTGATAAATATGTTATAAAAATTAAATTTGAAAAAATCACCATTTATATAAATATTGAGTAAAATTTTGTAGAAAAAAAAATTAGTTTATTCTTGATTGTTGACATTCACGGTTCATTCTTGATTATATATTAATTACATGTAAAAAGTTTGATTATAGATATAATATATATGAGTATAAATTTATTTGACACAAACTTACACATAATTTTAATATTAATTTTAAAGAATATTTAATAAAATATTTTATATTACTATAATTTAGAGCACCTCCAACGCACGGTGCTTAACGAGTTTCTTATTCACAACCACCGTCTCCAACAAGGAACGCTCGTTGGAGTACGCTTGCGTGGCACAAGAAGAAAAGAAAATTTTAGGTCCGTGTCTTGCAGAAGCAACGGGTACTTGCCTGCTTCTGTTGTACTTTATGTTTGTTTTTTCTTCACTTTCCTTTTCCCTTTCTGTACATAAATTATTATAATAATTAATTTATCATAAAGTGTAGTGTGAGGTATTAAAAAGTGTAGTATAAATTATATAAAAGTTGGAGTGCTTATAAGCAATTCTCATTAGAGTAAAAATTGTAAAAATATAATATGAGTTGCTTATAAGTGATGTGGTACAATGAGACCCATTTAAAGTGGTTGGGAGTTGCTTATAAGCAACTCCCATTGTAGATGCTCTTATTTATACTTTTTTTAATAATATATTAATATATATTATATGTTTAATCTAAATAAAAATAATTTTTAATAATAAATATTATAGTTGTGTTACTCATCTTTACACGTCAATTTTATTATTTTTTCAGTGACACTTGCAGGACTTTAATGTATGCAACACACTGTATATAAAGCCATTGATTTAGATATACATAAATGGCATTGCTTGAAACTGTAAGACCTAAAAAGGGTTATAAGTGAATTGGTTTCAATTCGACTTAGATGAATATGTCATCTGATTTCATTAAAATTTAATGAATTTGATTAGATTAAATTTGTTTTTTTTATATCTAATTTAAAATAATTCAATCATAAATAAATTAGATTGGATTGAATTAATTTAATTAATATAATTAAATTTATTTATTTATTATAAAAATTTAGTATTTTATAAAAAATAAATTATTTGATATCTTATTTTAAATATAATATTATTTATTGATAAAATAAATAATGATATAAACTAAATTCTAAAATTATTTTATTGAATTACTATATTATTACTAACTCAAATAATTAATATTAACATAAAATAAAATTTAAAATAAATATATTATATTATTATAATATTATCAATTCAAAAATATAATATTTATTATTATCTAAATAAATAATTACAATAACATATTATTATATATAATCAATGTTAAATTACGAATTAAAAATATAAAATGTGTTATTAAAAAGTGACAAATTTTAATTAAATTAGGTCGATTCTTATTCAAACAATAAAAAAAAATTCCACACTCATTAAATTGTAAGAAATAATTTAGATTCTTATTTGAACAATTAAAAAAAAAAATCCACACTCATTAAATCATAAGAATTAATTTAGATTCAGGCGTTATTGATATTCTATTACACCCCTGCCTCAAAGTCTGGCATCGCTTGAAAGTTGAAACTGCAGCACCTCAAAGTCTGGCCTGTAGTTAGAGTCAGAGGTCGCTATTGAAAATAAAATGAACGTTATTAAGGACCTCGCACTAATCGTCCAATCCACACTGGTGTATATGCATGATCTTGAAAGAAAAGAAAAAAAAAGCATAGGAGGAGTTAACACGTGGTGAGCCATTGGTTGAACAGAGTGGAAAGTAAGTTCAATTATTAGTCAAAAGATTATACTAGATTATTCCATTTTAAAAAATTAGATTAGACGAATCAAGCAGAAAGATTATTCTTACTTAGGGCGAATCACAAGACCAACTAGCCTTTACTTTGTTTCCACACTATCTTTCTCTTTCCAGAGACTTTCCATGCGTGGGACATGGTGCCATAGTACTTGTTTTTGTTATTATTTATTGTAACTCTAATATGCATAGGCTAATCTATTTATAAAGTGAAAAGGCATCTAGATTTTATAGAGCTAATTCATGAATCATGAGGGCTAATTTATTTGCTTTCCCAGCATATATCTCATGATCCACTAGCATCACTTTAACCATAACTAGGGTCACCATTCCTGATGTTTATTTATTAAAATTACCTATGCATAAAAAGCACAGAGCTAATTTAGCCACTTCATTTGTCTTGTCACCAATTTAGTATTACCATTTCACAAATTTCAAGGCATAGCCACTGCTTAACTTTTTTTTATAGCGATTCAACAGTTCAAGGCTTTCAATATGATGATTAAGTTGTGTCCTTCACGGAAGGTTGTTTGAGCACTGTGCCAGATTTATTTAGGGGTGTCAAAGGACCACCCTAAATTTTGTTTCACAGAATATTCGGTCTCAATTGAATTTGATTATATTTCTAAAGATAAATTAACATTGTTTTTATATAATAACTAAATGTTCTTTTCGTATGTGTTTCATTTTTGGTTTATTTTTATAATAACAGTGTTTTTTCTTATATTTAATGATAATATAGAGTACAAGTGAAACTTGAATTGTTAGACTGAAATTTTATGAATATATAATTAATATATTTTGTAAATAACTTATTTATGCATATTCTTTTTTAATATTTAGGTTGATTATCTTGATGGTCGACAAAAATGGAAAATAAATAGATTAAATAATTATTTAGATGAATTCGATCATAACAGATAAAAATAATTTATTAGTTTATTTAAAGTAGAAGAATTAACTAATTTATTTATTAATAAATTTTTTAAAGATGAATATTCAAGCCATCCATAAAAGTAATATTTTAAAAATTAATTATTGTTTTTAAAAATATTTTATTTCTCTTTTTCTTTTCTTTGTAAGTTATTATATTTTTTTATAGTCTTATATAATTCACAAAACTTTTTTATGTCAAAATAGTCTTTTTTTTTAAATCTCGATCTAATAAACATCTAATATATGATTCAATGGATTCTAAAAAAAGTAAGGGATATATTATTAACCATCTATAAAATTAAATGGATGGCTCTAATCTAATCTATTATTTATTTTTATCGTAATGGATGAATTAGATAAATTTACTAATGGATGGATCACATGGATGATGGATAAATGGATTCATTTGTCATTCCTATTAGTCGCTAGATTGATTTTTATACATGGATTAATAGGCGTGACTTTAATATATAGAATGAATTGTAACTCGTAACACTATGTATTTTAAGCTTTACTGATTAATTTTATGATATGTATTGATTAATTGTTGTATTGTTGTTTTAGAACTTTAAAGGTCAAAGGATCTTTAAGAGTTAAGTTATTGTTGAGGTAACTTTAGCTAGGGTCAAGTTGACCAAGTTTAGGGAAGGGTATATAAAGTTTTTCTTAAGATGTGAACTTCTTACATTCATATCCTAAGAAACTTGGAGAGAAGTTAGAAAGAATAGCTCTAAAGTTAGGAAGACTTTTTTATTCTTAATTTCTTAGAGCCTCTGACCCTTCCCAATATCTTAGTAGAGTTGAAAAATTGGAGATTCAAGACTTAGAGGTTGAGAATCTTAAGTGGAAAAAACTGTATGGTGACTTTAGAGACTTTCCATTTTCCTTCCTTTTCCCTTGATTTTTGAGTGATTTGAGATAAGAGAAGTTTATGATTGGTTGTTGTTGAGCTGTAATGCTTAATGGTTGTTAGAATTCATAAATTGGTGGTTGTTTTTGAATGAATTAAGAAGATATGATGAGTGTCTTGAGTTGGTGTCTTGAAGGTATCTTGAAGAAGAATTTGATGAATCTCATTTTGATGGTTTCATGTTGCTTATTGTGTTGGTTTTGAGTTGTTTATAGTGCATGTATATTGAATCATAAAATTCATGTTGGTTTAAATGTTATTCTTGCAAGTTTTGAGCCAAATTGAGAGTTTTGTTATGTGCAAAAATCTTAATCATGTTAGACATGCTTTTATAACGTCAGACATGGCTCAAATTAGGGCTTATCTACCTTGACATCATCCAATGCGAGATTGGTGGCACTAGACGTAGGTTAGTGAAGAGCTCTTTGACTTAGTCAGTTAGTCACACTGGATGTGAAATGAGAGGTGTTGAGCATCATTGCTCTAGGAGCTTTTTGACTTGATAGCATCGGGCCCAAGTTGAGAGGTGTCACTGTTAGGCATGATCAAGTTAGTGACTTTATGCTTGGATGACATCGGGCGCAAGTTGTGTGGCATTAGGCGTGAGTCAAGCAAAGACGTTTTGCTTGGATGAGGTTGTGCGTAGCTCTAGCTACGTCAAGCATGATTTGATATATGGGAAATTGATTAAGTTGCAAGATGCACTTGGTTTCAAGTTATATGTAGTAAGTTGATTAAAGTTGCTAAGTTGTATAAAAATGTAGTGATGAGATACATGTTTAAGTTGAGATACATAAAAACTATAGGTGAATAAAGGTTTTTAAAAATTAAGATATTCTATTGCATAGATATAAGTTATGGTGCTCTAAGAATGCAGAGTTGAGAATCCTTTAGTGAGTAGTTGTCTATTGAATGGGTAGTTATTTTAAGTTGTCTCCTCTACATTTTATGCTGGACAATATGGGGTTAGGTCGAGTCATATTGATTATAAAGTAACCAATGTAGAACTATATGGGGATCAGGTCGAGCCATATGTGTATGAAGTGACTAATTGGGTAAGATATGAAGTTGGGGGTTAAAATCCTTAACTGATCAATGGAAAGGTGCATAGTGTTTGGAGGATAGTTAATGGACTAATTTCATATGATGCTTAGATATTCATGTTAATGTTGTGGTAGACTAACACTCAAGTTGTTCTACCTTGACAAGAATACTAGACTTTGCTAGTTTAAGTAGTGAAACCTGAGAAGTTAATTTAAGTTGTTTACCAAGTTTTAAGAGAGGCTTGAAGTTGTTGATACTTGATTTGGTTGCGATAGGTTAAGTAGTTGTAGTTCGGAAGGGTCAAACCACTTAAACTACTCATTTCTGTTGTAGGAGATCTCCATAAGTTGATATGTGTGACAATGTATTAGTTGTTTATGATGTGATTAGAGTTGTTTAGGTTGAGAATGTTGTTCACATTGTAAGTTGTATTTGATGATTGAAAGTTGTAAATGATGATAGTAAGCTAGTATTATGCCATGAGCTAACTTGATGTTGTTTAAGTTGAACTTGATTGATGAAGTTGTTATTTTTTTATGGTGTTGTTATGTTGATTGTCTCACAAGATTATCCTTTCTTTCCCTTGTGGTTCGACTATAATAGACATATTTGGTATGAGAGTAAGACAAAATTAGCTTGGATGGCTTGACTTTTGGGTGGATGGTCATGCTAGAGATGATTAGTTTTATATTTACAATTTTAATGCAATAATTGTTATATAGAGACACTTGACCAACGATAGAGTTATTATGGATATAGTAGTGCATATTTGATATATATTGTACACATGTATAGGAATTATATGTAACCTCTTTAGGGACTTTATGTTTTTAATTATATTGACAGGAACCATTTTATGTTTTTTGCACCTTTTACATATATTTATTATATGAATATCCATGTGATTGTTGTATGAGAAACTTAGTGTAATTGACTAGTTCTATTTTTCTTTGCATAATTATTGTGTTATATTAAGTGTAGTGACCTGGTAGGTCGTTGTATAACATTTTATTTTTATATGTGTTAAAATAATATTAAATTAACAAAAGTTATATCTTATAAATGTAGATTAATCTTTGATTATTAGCTTTAAGATATTATGTGAATTATGTGCATAAAAAAACTTTAACATTGAATTTTTACTTTGTTAATGTTAAAAATGCTTCTTAATACTTACTAATAGTGTATTATTTTAATAATTATCAATCCACGTATCCATAATATAAAAAGTTAAACATGTATTTAAATTAAAGTTTGTTAAAAATAACCCTATAATTTAAAATTATTAAATATTATATTTTATCCTATTTTTTTACCTTAGTATTAGTTTAAAATATACTCTATTTGGATTTATATATAAGTAAAAATAAATAATTTAACATAGATTATGGAAGATAGTTTAATGTATTTAAATTTTATGATTTTATATAAAATATACACTATATTTATTAAAATATTTTTAATCATATTTATCATAGTGTTCTTATTTATTGTTTTAAGAGTATTTTTTCATAAAGAGCATTAAATAAAACTAACTTAATTGAAATTCTTATAATTAAGTCCAAAAATTTAAACATCTTTTTGCTTAATTATACTTCCTCTATTCTCTATTAGAAAAAAAAAACCATTTTTAGTTCTCACATATTTCAATTATTTTTGTCTCATTTAATAATATTTTTGTTAAAATTTTTCTCCTAATGTATGATCTTGAGTAGTACTATTTCTGTTAATATTTATAACAAGAATAATTTAGAAAAATATATTATAAAATTAGTAAAATTTAATATATATATATATATATATATATATATAAATTAATTTTTTTAGTATGAGTAAAATCATTTTTTTAGTATAATAGAGAACAGAATAAATATTAACTTAAAGAGAGAGAGACGCTCATGTCTCTTTATGTTTTTTTTTTTTAAATAAAAGAGGCAAAAAGAAGGAGAAAATTAAAGAACAATGAAAAAGTCAGTTGAGGAGTAAACCTTCAACCATGTTTGCCTTTATGATAATAAAGGGTGTGCAACACCTAACCCAATCCAGTGCCAAACTCATCTTAATAATCTAAAATATAATTAAATCCACCAAACAAACGCCCCTAAAATTAGTTTCTTTTAATTTTGATACACTTACATTTATATCGATTAAATATTTCACAATATAAATTATAGGTTTACCATCGATTCATAACTGATAATCTTAATTCTGAATCATGATAAAAGTCTAGTCAAAAATCAAATCAGGCTTAATCTCACCTCTCAAAAGTTGATTAACATATTCAGTGTTTTAAAATATAAGGAGAAAAAATATTGATCAGTTTATACACTGCAACATTCTCACCAAATGATGGACACTCATGTACTGTGTATTTATAAAGAGAAAAGAAATAGATGAAAGATATAGTGAAGAGAAATAAAAATAAATGAAAAATAGAGTAAAAATTTAATTGTTTGATTGAAGAGAAATAAATGAGAAATGGATATAAAATATATGAAACATAATATGTATATATATAAAAGAAATAAATAAATATAAATAAATTATAGGAGGATAGGTTCATCACCTTTTTAGTTTCTCACTTATTTATTTCTCATCAATCAAATAATTTTTCATATTTTCACTCTCTCCACTTGTAAATATAAATAAATAAAAAAATAAAGTCCACCTTCTTTTAATTTCTCATCAATCAAATAATCTTTCATATTTTCACTCTCTCCACCTTACTTTTTACCCATTTCCTGTTAACCATACAAAATAGGACAAAAAAGGAAAAATAATTAAATTAACACAGATAATATTATGGTGAAAAGAAAGATCTTTTAAAAAGTATTTTAAAAAAAAGAGATATAAATAATAAATAAATAATAGTATTAAGAATTTAAAAAAGAGTAATGATATAATAAAAAAAAGTATGTAAACTTTTAACAAATATTAATGGTAATGACAAAATGAACCTAACAAATTGTCAGATTTTATATTAGATGGTTCTAGTATATAATATAGATTTTAGTAACATACGCCCTTGAAGTTTGAACAGGAAAAATCAGTGGCTTTAAAGATGGGAAGAATAGGCGAATAGCAAAATGATTAATCCATCAACTTATAGATTGTTTGCATTAGTGTTAGAAACGTGATAAATCACGTTTGATAGAAAGCAATAAACAATAACTTCTCCGTAAAATTATGTTGGACGTGGAGAAAGAATGTATACAAACGTATTTCCAAACACACTATCAGTTTGTGCGTGATTGAAGTTGTTGATTTTAAGAAAAGAAAGAAAAATGGAAAGTAAATAAAGAATGCTTATGGCACTCCCATACCCAAAGAAAGAAGCATTGGGACTTCAATAACATTGGTTTGATGGAGATTAATAATAATAATGAAAGTGAGAAAGAAAAGAAAAAGGTGGGAAATTGCATGGAGTGAAAGAAAGGCGAAAACAGCTGTAAACACGTGGGAGGAAGGAAAGAGTGGGTTTTAGAAGAACAAGAAGGTGTAGTGGCAAAACATTGCCGGGTTGACCGGAGACAATAGGGTCACACGCACCTCTGCTCCTGCTCCTGCTCCTGCCCCTGTCCTCGACCGCATTTGTCTCTCCCCCACGCGTGCCTCCAAATCCTCCCCCACCTTCCTCTCATCCACTTTTATACATTATCAATCTCTCCTCTATCTTATTAAATACTCTCTAACTAACATCCATTCCTTCATAATTTTTCTCAATTAACAATTTTCTTACTCCTTCTATTCCAAATTAATAATTAATAATTATTTTTTATCAAGTTAATTTCAACAAACTAATTATCTCTTTCATTGATTTTTTTTCTTTTATAACTCATTTTTCTGACAAATCAATATCATCGTTTTATTTTTTTGCTAGTTATTTTTAGCAAATAGTATCACATTCTTTGTAACATTATAAGTCATGGAATATTATAATTATTTTAAGTTATTTTTGTATTGTTAAGCTGAGTTGTTGTTTAATGTTAAGAGACTCTATGGTCTGAAGATTCCTAATAAGTTTCAATAGTGTTGAGACTTCTCTGGGCAGAGAGTCATTTTGATCCCAAGAGGAAGAGTATATAAGGTTTTTATTTTGAATAGAACCCCATAAACTCAAATTCTCATAAGCTTAGAGAGAGGATTCTAGAGATGAATTTTGAATAGAACCCCATAGTTCATGAGCTTCTCTTTTCTCTAAATCTTTGCCTCTTCCTTCTCTGATTCTCATTGTGTTGTCCCGTTGATGAATTCAAGTACTTAGGGACTTGAATCCAGTAGCTCAGTTCATTTGGGGTGTGGTAGTGTGGAGTTTTAAGTTCTCTTCTTCTTTCTAAATTAGCTTTGGATATGAGATGAGGGAAGCTGGACTTTGTAACGACCCGCCACGGTCTTTATACTTAGTGGAATCGCACTACAACTAGTTAACTAAGAGAATATTAAACTGGATAACACATACATACATGAATAAATATAAAGATCAAAATAATTAAGTTTCTGTATATAAAATATAACACCATATATGTACAGTCATCCCAAAATATTTCTTAGTGCCGGTCAAGCACATACAAAAAAAAATGTTACCCAAAATGGTAACTCAAAACACGAGACTCAGATCCCTGTCTCACAACGATCACCTCTACTCCAAGTTATCCCTGACCTGCTCCCATACCAAGTATGATCATCGCAGTTCCACCACATGGAAACAACAAAAGGGTAAGCTAGAATTCAAAAATCAATAGTACAAGTACAGAATAAAATCTATATTACACATGCATCCCAAATCCTGTCCCTAAGGACCCTTTCATCTCAATCAATCATTCATTCATCAAACATGAAGTCAAACACCACACTTCATTATATTAATAATCATGCAATAAATGCATCTCATGACAGATATCAATGCATATCAATCATCTAATGCGTCGTCACGCATACACCTAGGAGATGTCCATAATAATAGAGCTGTATAAGTGACATTACATCCTACCGAAACCACCCAACCGTTTTCACGCCCAATGCGCCTGCTCGGTCACAGCTAAACAGGATATATAATCCTTACTTGGGTTTACTCAGATGATGTCACTTACACACTTGGAAGTCCAGATCCACCGTCAGGTATAGCACAGCTGGGTACGGGCTTACCACGACCTTGGCATGCATTAACCAAGTCAATTGTGGAGTTCGCCCACCGACTATCCGCAAGGATCCACGCACCTTCCCGAGTACTTGGTTAAGGGAATAACCCTCGACCTCGTACCCCGCTCCAACACTAGCTAAGGACTTAGAGGAGACTCACCCAACCCAGTGGCCTATCTGAGCACCACTCTCCCAAATCCAGTGGCCTCCCAAAGCACCACTCTCATATATCAGTGGCCTATCCAAGCACCACTCTCAAGAGACTCTATGTGAGCTCTTCCAGTTCGAAAATATTTTTCCTCTCCTCAAGTCCTAGGCTAGACTCATGCCATAGGCATCACATGCAATCATGCATCATACATCATAATGGTCTGCCCACCATCATGATCAACAATCATACACATGTCATAAGACATCACATGCAATAATGCATCATACATCATAAATCATTATGATCAATAAACATACTCATATCATATTCAACCATTCGTACGTATCATCACAAGCATACATATGAATCATACCTCACCATACATCATATATCATACATACATGATCTAAACTTCGACTTTAAACATGCATAAGCATCAATTTAAATTAATTATTTATAAATATAATCACGATCGGCGCAGTCAGCTCGCGCCTGACCTAACACCAACCCAAGAGCTCTAAGCTCTTCCACGCCTGGCGCGCTCAACCTGCGCCCGACCTAAACCTATTCAGAGAGTTCAAAACTCTCATCCAAACTAACAAATTCAACCACATGCAAACAATCTAGCTTCCCTTACCTGAAGATTGGCTCAGATAGCCAAAAACTGAACAAAAGTAGAATTTCCCTTTGAGGCTTAACTCGGAACTTCAATCCTCCCAAAACTAGCTTTCTAATTTGAATTTCAAGAAAAGACAGAAGGAGTTATTGATCTAGAGGAGAAAAGGAGTTAAACAGAGAAATTTGGGAGAGAAAGGAGCTCACTGACCCAGAGACCTTCTCTCTAAAACTTCTCTCTAAAACTTCTAATTCTCCTCACGACCCTCTCACCCCTATTTATAGGCAATCCGGAGTGGCCAGAACGGCCTCTACCGATACCGGAACGGCCCGTTCTGAACTCCCAGATCATGCACAAAATCCACGCCTAGAACGGCCCGTTCTGAAATCAGAACGGCCCTTTCTGGGACTCATCCGGAACGGCCCGTTCTCCCTCTGGAACGGCCCGTTCTCCTTCCCAGAACGGCCCGTTCTCAACTACAATATGTAGTTCAATTCAGTAGTTTGGAATGGCCCGTTCCAGTTTGGGAACGGCCCGTTCTGGGCTACTGAATCAACCTTTTTTTTTTTTTTAATGATTTTGGATGAGTAATTGTGTTGTGTAGTGATGCTTGAGTTGTACTTTGCTTGAATTCCCTTGAGATTCATGGTTGTGTTGATAAAATTGAAGTGGGTTGTGGTGAAATTTGAGGTTTTGGGTTCATGATGAAAAATGTGATGATTTGCAATGAATTGTGGTTGCATGTTGATTCTAAGTGGATATATATGTTGGTTTTGACGTGTATAATTGCAATTTGATGATACATGTGTTGGGTTATGCACATGTAGAATTTAGATATCACATCAGGCGCGCCTTCAAGGTGTTGGGTGTCGTTACAACTTGAGACTCTCTATCTTAATCACACTAGGTGTAGGATCGGTGGCACCGAACGTGAGGAGAAAAACTTGTCTCAATTTGGTACGGTGTCGGGCATGGTTCAAATAGCATTGGGCATGCGAGTATTAGGAGGTCTCTGACTTGGTGACGCTGAGTCCAAAGTTGATTGCTACCCAATGTGGCCTAGTCAAGACTTTTTGTCTAAATGAAGCTGGACACTAGTATGGTGACATTGAGTGTTAGTTAGGTAGAGACTCCCTACTTGAGATGAGGTCGGGCGTGGTACCTTGCCACGTGAGGCACGGAGTCCCAAGGACCTCTATCTTATCCACATTGGGCATAGGTTGAGTAGCGTCGAGCATGGGCTAGGAAGAGAGTTCCCTACTTGGATGGCGTTGGGCATTAGGTGCTAACTACTAAAGGAAAAACATGTTGATGTAATTCATGAATTGTTAAATATGAGATGAAAACATGTATATGTTGTATACTTTAAAGTTGCTAAGTTTTGTTTATTTTATATATGATGTTTTGAGATGAATGATGATTGAGAAGCTTAATGTGAATCGAGATGTGTCTTGTGAATTGTAGTGTTGTGTGTTGGTTGTGTAGTTGTGTTGAATATTCAAGAAGTCTGTTATGTTGTTTGAAATGATAAATGTTGAGAATGCTTTGGACATTTAGGCATGATGTTGTTCAGCTATAATGACCAACCTAGGACTAGAGGAGAGGTTTTAAAAAGTTGCATATTCTATTGTGTGGATATTGTGTTATGGTGCTCTAAGAGCCCAAATTTATTAAAAACATTTCTTGGAAGGTTGACCCTTGAAGTGGATAGTTGTTTTAAATCTCCTTCAGGACTTCGTTGGTACCGTGTGTGGGCAAGGTCGAGACACACATATATAAAGCGACCACAGTATAGGGGTCAAGTCAAACTATACTGATTATAAGTGACCAATTGAATAAAGCATGAAGTCAGAAACTTAGTTCTTAACTGAGTATCAAAAAGGCATAATATTTGGAGGATAGTTTATGAGCTAATCCCATAAGAGGCTTAGTTAAGCTAGTTAATGTTGTGGTAGACTTAAACCTAGTTATTCTACCCTGACAATGGTATTAGACTTCCTTATTTAACTGGCGACATTCGAGAAACCAAGTTGTTAAGTTGTGGATTTATATCTAACTTGTTGTTGATCTAACAAACCCAAAAAGATCACCATATGTTTTAGTTTGTTAGGATCAAACCACTTAAACTACTTATCCTGTGTTATAGGAGATTTTCTAATTGAAATATGTGATGACACATGTAATTGATGTGTTGTAAATGCTATGTTGTTGTGATGAACAATTTGAGTTATTAATATTATGATGTTTGGGTTGATACTGTGTTGTAGTAGATTGAGTTCTTTATATTGATATATGTTGGTTGTATTATGATGATGAACATTGATAGTATTGGAAATGATATGAAGATGTGATAATGTATTGTAGTTGTTGATGTTTTATGTTGTATGTTATATATATGTTGATGCTTTAAACTCTAGCTTATCCCTGCGCGTTTTCACATGGTTTGAACTACGATGATCATACATGGTATGAGAGTAGGATAAGGATAGGTATGAAGTTGTGTAGTGCAAGTCACTTAGTGGCGTTGGAGCTGGATGTTCCTTTTGATGATTGCCTTTGGGTGGTTCTTATATAGACAATAGCAGTTGTTTGATCAACAACTTAGATTGTATAGTTTACATTTATCATATTACTGTATTTATATTGCCTATGTTTGAACAATTGTGTAGCAACCTTGGTCGCGACGGGACGGCGAAAAATAAATTGAAAAAGAGGGAGTCGCCACCAATGTTATTTTTTTTACGGAAAAACATTGGAAAAACCATAAAATAGAAAATAGTCTACGAAAACCAAATTTTTGAGTTCGGGAGTCGATTACGTGTGAGGAAGGTATTAGCACCTCACAACGTTCGTCCTAAGACGATTACCTTTAATTAATTAAACTAATTATTTATAATTTATAAAATATTTATCTCACAAAAATTATCAAATATATTTTATTTAACTAATTTAAATTATGCATTGAAAAAAAGGTTAAAATTATTATTGTTATATAAAAAGGAGGATAATATATTTTTTATTTTTTGGCTCGACAAGATTTAGTTCTTGCTCCTACGTATCTTCATGTGTAATGAAGAATCAGAGTCACGTAGTTCTTTGTAAAAAATATTTGTGTGTTGATATTTTTTAATTAAATTTTATTTTTGTTAAATATAAGATTCTTGAACTGTCTCAGCTCATTCATCTTAAAAATATAAAACTAACTAAGGTGTACACCAAAGTCAATTCAATAAAATTTTAATTATAATTATTGCTAGCGATGTTATGATGTTAAAAATTCTTAGTCGGACATTTTTTTTTTTGGAGGAAAAATTTAAAGATAAGCTGTCACAACTTGTACTTTAAATTCAAAGGTTAAAAAGATGTCACATCTAATTAACCATTCCTCCAATAAAATTTTTAATACAATAATTTCATATATTTATATTAAATATTTTAAAACTATATTATGATATTTAATCAAATTTTGAATTTAAATAAGGACTAATAGCAGATATTACTAATATAAAAATAATAAAATAAAAAAAAGAAAAAGAAATGAGTTTAATATACTCACAATTCTCCGCTACAGAAGTGGGTCTCCTTCTCTGGGTTCCCTCTGGTCCAAGGTGGAGATGTGTGTGGGAAGGGTATCCTTTGGGAAGGCCAAGGGGAGAGAGATGTGTGTGTGGGAAGGGGAAGGGCGCTATTTATAGACTTTCTGGAGGGACCGGAACGGCCCGTTCTGAATCCAGAACGGCCCGTTCCGGGGGTGGCAATTTTACTCACAACGGCCATTTTCGGAACGGCCCGTTCCGGGCTAAAATTTTTAGGTATTTTGATAGTTCGGGAACGGCCGTTCTGGCCTAAAAATTATAGGTCTTTTTTAAAAATTGGAACGGCCCGTTCCAGTTTGGGAACGGCCGTTCCAGTTGTGGGAACGACCCGTTCTGGGCCAAAAATTAGAGGTATTTTGGAAGGTTGGAACGGCCCGTTCCAGTTTTGGAACGGCCCGTTCCGGGCTAGAAATTTAGCCTTTTTTGGAAGGTTGGAACGACCCGTTCTGAATCCAGAACGGCCCATTCCGGGCTTGAAATTTTGTCCTTTTTTATTCTTTTTTGCATATACCTATTTTTCTATTTTTTAAGAACAAAATTAATATTTTCCGGACGAAATTGGGTTACTACAAATTGTTTTCATCTCTATATTCATAATTTATAATACTTATTTTTGTATTTGTAAGTATACAATCCTAAGTTGATAGCTTTTTTGCTACTAGTTGTTCGTTGTTGAGTGTAGGGACCATAACAGATCCTTACATCCTTTATAGTCCATTTTTTTACAAGTTACTTTTCCTCCTCCTAAATCATTAAGTGACACATCAATGTTCATCAATTTAACCTAATAAATCACAACCACATGGATTTAATAAACTCATGCCACTCACTCATAAATGATGTTACATACAAAGTAATAATTGGAACTTAGATAGATTAAAAAAAGATAAGTATAGGAATTAAAAATGTCTATTTTAAACTCTAAGGATCAAAAGGTAAAATAAGTGAAGTTATAATAAATAAAAAAGGTATTTCAACCTTAACTTTATAATGTAGTGCTTCCTCTACAATTATGTATAAGCGAAAATCATTAAATTTTTTTGAATTGAAATATAAGAAAACTTCAATAAAGTCAATCTTATTCAATGTTTTTAATCCAAAAATATCTATATGGTAATAAATGAGAGCATTATCTATCATGAATGTGATTATAGATATTTTAAAAAATGTAGTGTATATTTTATGTGAAATTGTAAAAATTAAATAAATTTAATGAACTTTTTTAATCTATGTGAATACTTAGTTATTTTTACTTATATATAGATCTAGATGGAATATTTATCACCTTTTTTTTTCATTTCTAACCCTCATAATATTTTATAAAAAATGGCTATTGTGTTGCAACATTAATAGCAAAAAAAGATTAATGATAAGATTGCAATTGTAAAATCATTATTATCTTTTAACTTTTTATTAATTTTTTTATTTTATAGAAAATAACCTAAGATGACATTTATTATGAGAAGAGTATTATTTTTTGTTTGATTAGGCATATTAACACTAATAACACTAATGTAGCAAAATAAGAATTAAGGAACAATATTTGATTAATAATAAAGACTAAAAATATATAGCAATACTTTATTTGTCCAGGAGAATGATTTAAAGAAAAAATAGAGAAAATGTGAGAAATAATTTGGTAGAAAATAAAAAATGTACATGTTTGATAAGATAAAACTAGCTAAGGGAGAAAAAAAACCTTAAAACTCTAAACTATATTTTATATAGTTAAATATTTATGTAAAAATAAATTATTTAAAAATTACATTTTAAACATTTTTTTTTCTTTTGTCATATATATGTTGTGGGGGTTAAGTTACTCCAAGAGTTACTTTATATCATAATTTATATTTATGATATAAATTAGATTTTAATAATCTAATCTTCAAATTAAAAGTTCTCATTGTATTAATCAAGTTTTCTCAAAATTTGAAAATCGATTGATATTTCATTATATAAGTTCAAATTAACATATAAATTAAAATTTAATGTTTATTTTAAGTTATTGATTGAAATAACTTTATCAATAACTTACACTATACATTGAATTTTAGCTAATATATATATATATATATATATATATATATATATATATATATAATCATGAGAATGATAACTTTAATGCAGTCAAAATTTAAATTTTTTTTTTTTGATGAAATCAATAGATACTCTATTAATATCATGATAAAAAAAATAAAAAATAAAAACTTGTAACTTCTGTTAGCCATTAGCCTTGAGCATGCTTAATAATGTAAACATGTGTACTGTATAGAAAGTTCCCTTCATTATCCTTTGTTAATTTTAATGCAATCAAAGTTTCAAAAACTACTAATTTTTAATAAAGTCGATAAGTACTCCTTCAATATTAAACTTAAAAAATAATTCTTGTAACCTTTGTTAGCCATAAGCATGCTTAATGTAAACATGTGGAGTGTATTGAAAGTTCCTTTCATTATCCTAGTAGCAATGATCGTAAATTGTCGTTGTTGTTTAAAAATTTGTTTTTTTTGCTGTTAGGTAATAACCTACTGTGATTCATAATGTTTATGTGACATTTGATTTGAAGAGTAAGAAAAACATACTTCAAAGTCTAATAATTTGCTCATTGACAATTCATATCAACATTACTATTAGTATTTTGAATTAATATTGTGCAACCTTTTCTCTAATGAGTGAAAATTTGGATCAAAATAATAAGTTTAACCGATCGCAAAATTATGAACTAATTATAGTTTATTATTTTAATATTATTTAATACAAGAACAACTTAGTTATAACTTATAAATTTAAAAAATTAAAGCAATGTAATCATAATTTAAAAAACTTAAATGGCTAATATCTCATTCAATTTTCTTTTGACTGAAATCTCATTAAATTCTTAAAACATTGAACATTTTTCTTTGATTTGTTTGCTGATTGCATGTGTAACTTTTTCTTCATTATTAATTCGTTGAAATGTCCAAATACCATCATCATAAATTTCAATGAAAAAACAGTACCATGTAGACCAAATTGAATATTCAGAAAGAAAAGATAAGCAATAAACAGTAAATACTGTTTAAGATATGCTTAGTCGATAATATATAGACTTTAATGTTGGGGAACTTTAAAATATTAACAAAATAACATGAGTTGAAAAGTCACCAGCCCTGAAAAAAAGTATCCATCAAATCCTTAAAAGAAAAATAACAAATGTCTGACCCATAGATTATAATGATGATTGTGTTATTGAACTGTATTTTAATTTTTCTTTTAATTTAATTTTCATAAAATAATATATATATATATATATATATATTTTTTTTTTTTTGACGGATCCACGTAGAGTATAGTGGGGGCACTTGTCTCCCATATTATTTGATACATACATATTTTTTTTATTAAAAAATAATATATTTTAAAAAATAAAATTTATTTTAATAAAATAAATATATATTTAAATTATAATATAAATTTATAGGAAATATTTATTTATTTGATATTTGTTAAAAAAAATTAAAAAGTTTAATTATTATATATATATATATTAATTCTCACATATATAATATAATATATTAAAAAAATTAATTTTTGAAAAAATAAAATTTGTAGCATACATATTTATTTTTTGTGTTTTTTATTTATTGCATACATTGATTAAAAAATCAAAATAAAAAATATTGAAAGATTTATGTTCTATTTAGAATTTTTAATATAAAATATATTTTAAAATAAGTTATCATCTAAAAATTTATATTAGATATTAAAAATATGTTTATATCATAAATAAATTAAACTTGATTTTTATAAAGTTTAACATATTTATTTTTATGTTTTTCTTAATATTAAATTATTATAAAATAGGTCTTTGGGATTGTATTTCTAACCAAACATTTAAAAAATGTCTATGATAGATAAGAAAGTCATATTTAGGATAATAATTTTTAAAAAAAATTTAGGTTCAAACTTACTAAATTATAATATAATCTAGTTTGATCTAATTTATTTTCATATTTAATTATAATCATAGATATAAAAACTTGTAAAAATAATTATGATATATTTATATTTTTAAAAGTTATATGTAAAATTTTTAATATTATAAATACATAAATACATATTGCCCCACTATCTAAAGTTTCTGGATCTGTCACTGTATATATATACGTGTGTGCACATTATAAAAATAAAATAAAATAAAAGAATGAATATAAAAATGTATCATACTGTTAATTTATCCCTCAATTTTTTTCCTTGTATTCTCTTACTTATAAGATTATAAACTAATCTCATTTGTTGTATTAAGATAACTATTGTTATGAAAAATTTATATACATTATAAATATTGAATACGAGATTTTTTTATTAACTAAATTATTTTCATAATATATGCTTGTAGAGTACTTAATTATTTTGTCTTTTAAACATCCTAATTTCTAAAGTTTAATATTCTTTGTTTGTGTAATTAACTTTAATAATAAATTTTATTTTGAATTAATTACTGTATATATTTAATATAAAAAGTTTTATAATGTTAGTTAATAAAAAAAACATTGCTATAACTTTAAAATAATTATTACAAAAATAATAAATTTATTGTATTAGATAGTTTATAATTACATCACAATATATATACATTGACGGATTCACGTAGAGTATAGTGGGGGCACTTGCTCCCACTATCATTTGATACATACATATTTTTTTTTTATTAAAAAATAATATATTTTAAAAATAAAATTTATATTTTAATAAAATAAATAAATATTTAAATTATAATATAAATTTATAGGAAATATTTATTTATTTGATATTTTAAAAAAAAATTAAAAAGTTTAATTATAATATATATATATATATATATATTAATTCTCACATATATAATATAATATATTAAAAAGATTTAATTTTTGAAAAAATAAAATTTGTAGCATACATATTTATTTTTTGTGTTTTCTAATTATTGTATACGTTGATTAAAAAAATCAAAATTAAAAATAGTAAAAGATTTATGTTCTATTTAGAATTTTTAATATAAAATATATTTTAAAATAAGTTATCATCTAAAAATTTATATTAGATATTAAAAATATGTTTATATCATAAATAAATTAAACTTGATTTTTATAAAGTTTAACATATTTATTTTTATATTTTTATTAATATTAAATTATTATAAAATAGATCTTTGGAATTGTATTTCTAACCAAACATTTAAAAAATGTCTATGATAGATAAGAAAATCATATTTAGGATAATAACTTTTTAAAAAAATTTAGGTTCAAACCTACTAAATTATAATATAATCTAGTTTGATCTAATTTATTTTCATATTTAATTATAATCGTAGATATAAAAGCTTGTAAAAATAATTATAATATATTTATATTTTTAAAAGTTATATGTAAAATTTTTAATATTATAAGTACATAAATACATATTGCTCCCACTATCTAAAGTTTCTGGATCCGTATATATACTATTCATACTATCAATACATGCATATGCTATTTACTTTTTTATTTTTATAAACTTCATTTCTTGTTGACTTTAATCAAGATCTTGTCCAAAGTGAAATTAAATTGTTGTTCACAAATTTATCACTATTTCTTCCTCTTTTTATTTTTATTTTCAATTTTCGGCTTGTTAAACTATAGTTAATTTTATATTACTAGTGGAAAAAGTTGTCTAAACAAAATACAATTTTAAAAAAAATTATTTCTTACTGTACTTTTAATTTATAAATAAAAAATATCATCATGCCTTTTCAGACAATAAAAATTTGAAATGAACCAAAACATAACATTTATAATTATTTAAAAAAACACAGTCATTAGATTTAATTTCTTGATCTTGTAGTTAATTATGCCATTTTCTATTATTAATCAAGTAGTCAACGTCATTAATTTAACAATCTAGTATATTAAAAAAAAACTTTATGTTTTGAAAATTTGAATTAATTATGTATGTTTGAGTTGAGTGTAAATTTTGGTCTAAATAGGAAGGGATTTGTGATGCGGGTGTCAGTTATCGAAGCACGTACACTTAGGAGGGGACCACTGGTTAAGGATGAGAAGCACACGTTATTGTTATCCACACAAAAAGTTGTTTTAGCCACAATAAAGAGATTCATTGACAACCTGGACCCCTCACTTTCCTTCCTAATCTCTTCATCTTTGACCTTTGACTACCCACTATTACCAATCGCTTCAAACCTAATCATATTCTCTAACTTGTTTTGCATTTTCCCCCTTTCATTATTACCTTATTATCCAAATTCTCCCTTATACTTTCTTTAATTTCCTTTCATTCAACCACATAAACTACCAAGATAACCCACCAAATTTAATAATATACTTTTTTTTATGGTACTCTATGAAGACAGCTTTTTTTTTTTTTTTTTTTTTTTTTTTTTTTTTTTTAATGTTTCTTTGCCTAAATTGCACTATTTGTTTTGAAAAATCTTAATTAATGTATTTACTCCATCCACCTCCTTTAAGCAATCGTATTTGGAATTCAAATCCATCCCTTAGATATTCGTTTTATTGTTGTTTGACTTTCATCATTCAGACTTAGTAGTTGAATTTTATTATAATAAACTGATCGATCGATGCTAAAAAGTTTAAATTTTATATGGGATATTTCAAAATTAATTAAACACATAGTGACTTCATAAAAAGTGAAAGAACAAACATTTAATTCAAGAAAAAAAAATTGATCATATTATTAACAGAAAAACACATACACAGTCAAAGTCCACTTAATTTAGTTTATACCTGTACTCCTATATTTTAACCATTTATTTTCCCAATTTCCATTTTTTTTGGGTGATCATTTATGACATCAACGATTCTATTGCTTTATTTTAAGTAATTGTATAAACTAAGTCTTCATGCTAAAAGAATCTAACTATTATTATGTTGTGGTTTCTTTGACTGGATTTTTTATTTATTTATACATATTTAGGGGTTCATATACCCTACTTAGCTGCTTACCAAAAAGAGTATTGGTAGCTGCTTACCAAAAAGAGTATTGGTTGTTTACGCTTCTTGATTTCATAATCTTAATCAATTAAACATTTTAAACTTAAAATTGTTGAAGTTAAGTTTGAATTGTAAAAACTAAAAAGTATTCATTATTTCATTTCATCAGTTTTTTGTATTGGTGAAATATACTTATTCATGAAATATAGTACGAGTTAGCACTTTATTTATTTTAATGAAAAACCTTAATCTAAATGGGTGTGATGGAGTGACACATGGTATGCACTTGAGGTAAGAAGTATTAGCAATAATAATATTATTTTAGAAAAGGGTGGCAGCATAGGTTTGATGAGAAGAAGTTAGAATAGAAGAGGGGGCGATGGGGTAATAAATGAAGGGGAAGACGGAAGTAGTTGATGTTGAGAGGAGTAAGATTTTAGGCAGCAATAGGAAATGTGGGACCCATGAGTGGCATATTTGGTTTGACCAATCCCTTGCCATTCCCCAACCAGGGTTAGATTCCGAGTTAGATGCCACCACACGTGTGGGGGAGTCAGATAAGGGGCAGGGGGTGGCAGAGCCAGTCCCTCTCTGTGCCTGTTGGGTATGTTCCTCTGTTTCATCTCATATAAGAGAAAGCAAAGCGTGACATACCTAAAGAGAATTTGCAGACCCTTCAGATTTAGTTTAAGTTTACGTTTACCACAATTATTTTCCTTTCCACAATATTAATATTAATATTTATTTATTTATTTATTTATCATTACTCATTTCTCGTACCGCAGAGACACACTCTTTCCCTTTCTCTCTTATCTCATAAGTCATAACAATTACAATGCCCGGGAGTTTAGAACCCTTGGATTTGGGGGTTCACATACCCTACCACTTCAGGTGCCCAATCTCGCTCGAACTCATGCGAGACCCCGTCACGGTCTGCACCGGTCAAACCTATGACCGAGCCAGCATCGAGTCATGGGTTAGCACCGGGAACACAACGTGCCCGGTCACACGAGCCACTCTCACCGACTTCACCCTAATCCCTAACCACACCCTACGCCGTCTTATCCAAGAGTGGTGCGTCGATAACCGCGCTTTTGGCGTCGAGCGAATCCCCACTCCCAAACAGCCCGCAGACCCAGCCTTGGTTCGTTCCCTTCTCAACCAAACATCCTCCGTTTCCGCTCCCGCAAACCTTCGCCTCAACTCGCTCCGTCGACTCAGACAACTCGCTCGCGACTCCGACAAGAACCGCTCCCTCATTGCCTCGGCCTCGCACAACGTCCGCCAGATCCTACTCTCCATCGTTTTCGACGCCGCCGCCGACGACTTGCGCCACGAGTCGCTCGCGCTACTCGTCATGTTTCCACTCGCCGAGTCCGAATGCGCCGCGCTCGCCTCCGACTCGGAGAAGATTAACTACCTCTCGCGGCTGCTGTCTCACAACTCGTTCGACGTCCGAGTCAACTCGGCCGCGCTGATCGAGATCGTCGTCGCCGGGACGCACTCGCCGGAGCTCCGCGCGCAGGTCAGCAATGTCGACGAAATCTACGACGGAGTCGTGGATTTGCTCCGGAATCCGATCTCGCACCCGCGCGCGCTCAAGATCGGGATCAAGGCCTTGTTCGCGCTGTGTCTTGTGAAGCAGACGCGCCACAAGGCGGTGGCCGCCGCCGCGCCGGCGGTGCTGGTCGACCGCCTCGCGGACTTTGAAAAATGCGACGCGGAGAGGGCGCTGGCGACGGTGGAGCTCCTCTGCCGGATTCCGGAGGGATGCGCGGCGTTCGCCGGCCACGCGCTGACGGTGCCGATGCTGGTGAAGATTATTCTGAAGATATCGGACCGCGCGACGGAGTACGCCGCCGGAGCGCTGTTGTCGCTGTGCTCCGAATCGGAGCGGTGCCAGCGGGAGGCGGTGGCGGCGGGGGTGCTGACTCAGCTTCTGCTTCTGGTGCAGAGCGATTGCACGGAGAGAGCGAAGAGGAAGGCGCAGATGTTGCTGAAGCTTCTTCGGGATTCGTGGCCGCAAGATTCCATCGGAATTTCTGACGATTTTGGATGCAGCCAGGTCGTTGTGGTTCCTTTTTGACCATTTTGTTGTAATAATCTCCATAATTTTAGTGAAAAACAAAATTGTTTAGATTTGAAGAAAGGAAAAAAAAAATGGACAAAGATTGTGAAGTTGAAGCTTAATTAGAGTCTTTTTTTCCTCTTTTTTTGTTTAGATTGGTAAATAAATAGAACTGCAATTCTGTATTTAATTATTTTTCTTATCTTTGTTTTGTATGTAACGATTATTGTGAAGAACGAAAGCAAAGTGTTACATCAGAGGTTGTAATTTTTGTAAGATGGAAAATAGAGCTAACTTTTTTCCTTTTTTCTCTCCCCCATTATGATTGTATTGGTTGGTGGTTTGGTTAGTATTCGTGAATCTGCTTGCATGTGGGAACCTTGTGGTTTATTGGGTGGAAAGAAAACATTCACTGCCATTCGGTGAAGTACACGTTTCTGTTAGCTCCATAGACGGAAGTGTTTTTGACTTCCGAGGAACATCATTTTGAATAATCATTATGTTGGTGACTTCTATCCATGGTGGCTGCTACTGCTCACAAAAGAAGAAAGATGTACCCCCCTTTTCATCCTTTTTTTGGTACATCAGATTTCGAACGTTGTTCTGGACCATACCGTGACCCCAAGATTTTTTTATTTTCTTGTTTTATTGGTGAAAAATGATACGTGGGTGTGGGTGGAATTGGAATCTCCGAAAGTTAAGCTCAAACTTACGTGATAGTATTTTATAATTGACATAGCAAGTGTACCAAAAAGGAATTGACAGTACACGATAAAAGTATATGAAACAATAGTTACTGGAAGGCTATTGTATTGGTATGGGCCATTGCTGTGAGCTTGTAGTAGAATAGCGTACTAGTCTATGACTATGAAGTTTGAGGAAGAACAAAAGAGTGAGAACAGGGGGCTTGCACGGGTTTGAAACGTCTTTGAATAAAAGGGAAAGGGGGCACATGTGAGGGAACATGGTGGGTCCTAATACAAGGACTGGGAAAAATGGTTTATGTGGCTTACAAATAGAGGGGATAATGGTCACATGTTGGTGAGAATCAAACCATGGTATGGTATCACATGGGTACATAGGTGCTTGCTTATTTGTTATTCTCTTCACCCCTTTTTCAATTTTTGTGATGGCTACTACTACCACTACTGGTGCTCACACATCACATGCCCACCCTAACTTTGTTTCTGATCCACGGTCGCTTTATTTTGTCTTCCAACCTCAGGATATGTGGCACTCGGGACCCATCCTCTACTGTCACCCTTTTTAGCTTTTTCCAATTATCTTTTATTCCCCCTTTTGGGACACCAACCACTCAATTCATCTCAACATGGCCAAACACGTCACCTATGGAAAGAGTTGATGGGGAACCTTTCCAGCAAAGTATTCTTCAAGTCAGAGATTGTATACTGTATGCAGAGATACGCAGGGTGGGATTTCATTAATCATTCATATTCATCTGATCTGTGCTTTGCTGCTTTTGGGTGTCTCCAAGAAAAACAAGTCAAATTGATTTTTTACTTTGTTTCACCTCTTAATTGGAGGATGATATCATTCATGCTTGACAATGAGGCTGTTCTGTTCATTCGCGTGCTTGATGAGTTGTTTTCAGCAGTCCCACAGCACAATTGGATGCTTTCTGCAGACAACAATTCAAACACTAGCACAAGGGTCTTCGTCTTATAGTGAGCAATGACGACTACTACTACTACTACCTATGTGCATGCCATGCATATGGGGTTCTTTTGCATTCAACTATCACATTCACACACTATTGAAATTAATAAAGTGAGTAGCCACACGTGCAGTAGTGCTCTTCTTCACTGCTTTGGTTCTCAAGTTCCATTGCCTAAAGGTCGGTGATTCCAGAATAGTGCAATTCCTGTTTAAGGGTTCAGAGACCACGAGTGGAACTGTTGTTGTCAAGGACTAAGAGGGGTTTGTGAAGGCCCCATTGTCCATGATGGTGACTACTATTGTTCTGGATCATACACTTGCGAATTCTCATCTGAAGTACACACTGTCTGATATATATTTGGTTTCACTATTAGTTTTTGACGCTGAGGCCAGTTTGCATCTTGTATGCATACATTTATTTATAAAATGAATTGTTCACATATAAGAATGTGTTTAAATACAAATTTAGAAGTAAATTTTGAGAATCTCTTTACAAAAAACTACTTTTTTATTTATTTTCAGTAGAGAAATGTTCAAAAACATTTCTAATCTATATCTAAATAGACTCTAAGACATAAAAACAAATATTAATTTATGGTGATTAACTAAATTATTTATAAAGTAAAGAAATTGTTCCACTGCCAGGCTTAAAATTTTTGCATCAACATGATTAGATGTAACTAAATAAGGCAAGAGGCAGGCTACGTTGATTATTTGTGATCTTGACCACTTAAATTCTTAATTGGGCCAAATTATTTGATCATCTACAAAGTTTTGGTAGGAAACCATTGACCCAAAAATAACCATAGGAAACCCAAATTAAAGTATTTATTTACTTTTTTTAACAGTTAAATCATTAAATCATAAATAAGGTATAGCTCATAACTCTATAGGCCCACTTAAATTTTCACTTGGGCCAAATTATTTGACCGTCTACAACGTTTGGTGGTAAGAAGAACAAAGAGAAGAATATGCATAATTAACTCAAATTAGTATGTCTGACAAAGAGTAGATTTTAAAAACAAAAGTAAATTTATGGAAGTGGATGATACAGGAAAGAAAATTCGAATATAATTACAGTTAAATTTTGAGAAGAAAAAAGAATATAAAATAAAATTTTAAAACAAATTAAAAAAATATTTTTAGTAACTATGTTATTAATGTGAAATATTTACATTGTTTTTTCAATAAATAATCTCAATTAGAGATATTGAGACCTTTCATAAGAGATCCAAACCTAATTTCACTTGTACCTATGGCATATTGGTGCACAGTTAATTTGTTTATTTTTAAAAATAAAGTGAGTTTGTTTTAATGAGACAGAAAAAAATTATTTATTTTAAAATCTTATATGTTTAGATCATAATGCACTTTAAATTCTATCAAAGATAGATATATTTTAAGAAGGGCTCACTTTGCCCATGCCTGCATATGAAAGCATTTATATATTTATTTGCCTTCAGAACCATCCAAGTTTAGGCATAAAAACTTTCTAGCATGATGATAATGTAAGTTTTTTATCATCCAAAATTTTAAGCGATCCATGGCATAATCTCTTCAGCCACTTGCTTGTAAGTTTCCTCCACTGAATTTGCACCCGAAGCTTGTTTTCCCTGTAAGATCAACAATTCAGTTTAGTTAAACTAATTCAATAATCTTCTCCATGATACTTTGGAGGATTTTTTTTTCGTAAGTTAAAAAAATATAGTATATTTTAAAAAAGTTAAAATCGAAGAGCTTACATATATTAGATTATGTACTCCTACAAATTAATATTAGTTTTTAGAGATTTTTATTTCTTAAAAATATTTTTGAAAAAATTTATCGAAACAAACTCTAAATTATATTCATATTACTTGTATAAGTATTTTTTTTTGTTGGATTATCACTGTCTCCTAAATGTACTACTAAATATAATATTTTATTTTACAATTTTTTTTTATTGACATATTTTGATATCAAGTTATTATTACTACTCTCTCTAAACTTATATATAAGAGAAAAAAAAAGGACTAATTTTAGACAGATTAAAAAAGTTAATTAAATATATTTAATTTTCATGATTTCAAATAAAATATATACTACATTACTAAAATATTTTTAACTACACCTATAGTAGATAGTATTTTCATTTATTATCTTAATGATATTTTTGACTTAAGAACATTAAATAATGTTGATTTAATTAAAATTTGTTTATATTTTAGTTCAAAAAATTTAAATATTTTTACCTTATATATAAGTATAGAGGAATTACACAATTAACATTTATTGCGAGGATTGATAGCCTCTTAAATCAGCAAAATATTTTTTTAATAGTAATGAACATTTAATTTTCCTTTCCTAATTAGAATTGGTAATAATGTTTCATATTTGTTCGACTTTGACTTTGACTCGATCTCACCCGTTATTTTGAAAAATTATTTAAGTTGCTGAACAAGCTATAAATTAAAAACATTAACTTTTGAATCCATATCACATTATACCTTTTCATTTTGACTTTGAAATTCTACCTAAATTTAATAATACCTGTTAGATGTAAGAGAAACTTATTACCTATATTCCATTAGGAAACCAAATCATATAAACGGGATTGAAAGCAAGTAATGCAGAGAGCTTGCTAAGTTAATGTATGGGAAATTAATTAATCAGAAGTATAGTAACTTTGAAAATGAATTTGAAACTTACATGAACTTGGATCATGGATGTTTTTCCATTACCATTGGCAGAGATAGTAGCAGATATGACATCAATGTTGTGATTCTCCAGCACAGAAGCGATGTGGGTCATGAGGCCAGGCTTATGGGCCGTGCAGATGGAGATTTGGGCCTCATCTCCAGAAATGTTCATGACCATATTCGAAGCGGCCCATGTTCTATCGAAAGCTACTTGCTGCTTCTCAGGGACAGGAAGCGCGTTTGAACTAGAAGTTGCCATAATTTGTTTGAGAGCAGACGCAGATTGTGACTTTTCTTGTTTCTGTTTCTCAAGCTTTTCGCGGGTTTGCTCTAAATCTTTTATGTAGTTCACTGCTTCATCCACAATGGTTGATTTATCCGCCTATGAAATTTTCAAATGTCATAACATCATAGCCAAACAATTTTTTCTGTCACATAAGCCTCACTTTTGATTTAGTACAGTTAAAAAATGATTCATAAAGAAGGTGTACAGGTAAGAGCACTCGGCCACCGGATAGCCGACACCCGATCGGTTATCGAATAGCCGAACCTAGTAGTCGACACCCAATCGACTACCGAGTAGCCGAAGTCCCAAGTGCAGTACACCATGGACTCAGGAATTACCCCTAATCAAGAATTAAGGGTTAATTACACTGATAAACCCATTAGGGACGTATTATCTAATACGGTAATCCTGTTGCAGGGCCCAGGGAAATCAGGGTCCATTAATGTCGGTATAAATAGCTCATGTCACGAGATAACGTCACTGTTCATTAATTACTATTGATATTTGTGTTTGTCCTGACTTGAGCGTCGGAGTGCCTTTTGCAGGTACCCTCCCTCTCACCGAAATATTCGTTTGGAACTCTCGTTCGACCCTCAGAGTACGAGAAGATTACTAGTGTACCCTTCAGACAGGTACAGAAGTTGTTTGATAGAAACTAATATTTTTTATTATTGAAAAATTAAAATTTATTTTGTATGGCAAACGCCTCTAAAAATAAAATTATAATATTTGATCTACATCCAACGATTTAAATTGAGTCATGTCTAAAAAGTAATTAAGAACCATATTATTTGTAAATTAGACATCTCAACAATTGAATAGAGATGAAATGACATTGGTTCATCTAAATACACCATTTCTAACCACATTGAATTCAAATTTGCAATCAAATATATAATAATTGCATAAATCATATATTATTAATGAGTGAGATGTTAAACAAATATTATATTACCAAATCATTACAATAAAAAAATTTTGACTCATTTTTTGTATAAGAGATTTCATGTAACCTTTGTTCAACGGTTTTAATTTGTTGTGAGTGAGATGTGCATAAATAGTTAAAGGAATTGAGCAAGTATACAAAGATTTCTATTTTAAGATGTTCGGTCAAGTTATTTGCTGCGGTCAACTTTTCTGAATTAGGAAAAAGTTTTATGTATATGAAAAGATTACGGTATCTTTTTTTAAAATAAAAAATATTTTTTTTATTTCTCTTTCTCAATATGTCTCTCTCACTTGCATTTCCTCTCTCATTCTCCTTCCCTTCTCACCTTGCCTCTCATATTTTTATTTTTCTCTCTTATATCTCATTATTTTTTTATCTTGTCAATTTTAATAATGTTATTAAAATTTATTTTATTTTTATATTTTAATGATATTTATTACACTTTTTTTATTTGAATAAAATAAAATAATATATTTTTATTCTTCTTAATTATAATGTAGCATTTATTTATTTATTTTTGTTGAATTTTGCATTTAAATAATTTTAATAAGTTTTTAACTTTTTAAAATATTTTAATATCATATTTGTAATAAGATTTAAGTAAATAGATATATATGATGAGTTTATTTTAATAAAGAATATTTTTGTAAAAAATATTTATAAATCCATGAATGTACTATTATAACCAAACATGAAAATGTTTAATTCGTGATAATCATGTATAAATATTTCTAAGATCTTTTATGAGTAACTAAACATATTTTAATTATTTTTGAACATCATAACTCCCAAAAAATTATAATTCTCATAAATCATGATTCATGATTCATGAGTATGAAAAAACTTCACCACTACCAAACATCATCTAATAGTATTTACAAGTCAATTTGATTCGACTTTAGGAAAATAAAACTAATGTAATTAACTATATTTTGTTCAAACCAAACATTTTTTATTAGATCGGATTTGCCTATTATTTTTTTACAACATGAATCGAATTAATCCGATTAATAAGTTGGTTCAATTCGGATTAGTTGGATTTTCTACTATAAAAAATTAAATTTTAATTTTTTTTGAAAATTAAAAAATACATGATTTCATTCCAAAATTCAAACATAAGTATGTCGATAAAGAGGAGGGATCCATTTACTCTAAGAGTAAGTCTACATAAACTTATTCCGTTCAATAACTCATGTTATACATCAAATTTCAACAATCAAACCGTTGAAATTAAAGTTCTTAATGAATAGATCAAATCTGTAAATTTTTAAAAAATTTAAAAACTATTTGATACTTTGTTTCATTTATTCAAATCAATATATATAATATTTTTTTGATTATCTGTCAATTTGAATTAATGAAACGAAGTATCAAATAATTTTCAATTTTTTTAAAAATTTACAGATTTGATCTATGCATAAAGAATTTTAATTTCAATGGTTAGATCGTTAAAATTTAATGTAGAACATGAATTATTGAACAGAATAATTTTAGGTAAATTTATTCTTGAAATAAACGGATCTCTCCTCGTCGATAAAAGGATACAAATAACATATTCAAACGAAATTGCTTTATACCAATAAAAAATAACATTAAATACAATAAAAAGAATATTTATGCCATAAAACTTCATCTATAATAATTAAAAGAAAGGTTGTAAGAGTGGCTGATTTGAGTCTTAGATCATTGGGTTTACAATGTATAATCCCGATATCTAAGCCAATAAAAGTTTAATTTCATCGGTTTGGTTAGGGTCGGAATCTAACTTTAAAAAAATTTGAAATAATGTAATTAATTTGAATTAAACTGTGGAATTCGTTACATTGATGTGAACTAATGAACACCCAGAATTGTGCTTAGAAATTTGGTGGTCTATGAAAATTTTAAAAATATACTAAATATAATAAATACAAATTATAATATATTTAGTTTTATATTAAAAAAATTGTTCAAATAAAGTCTTAACGATATAAATTTACTTTATACTATGTATAAAAAATGTTATCTTTATTCTATACACAAGACCGTAGTTAAATTAACTAGTTTTAATAATAATGTCATAATTTAAAATTTTATTTCAAAAATATTCATATAATTAAATGGTGTTAGTGTTAGTTATATTTAATGACAATGCTCATAAATTAAGAAATATCTTTTTAGGACCTATTAACATGACTTATAGTGTTAGTAATTAAATAAATGATCCATTTTCATTGAAGATGTAATTGAATGACTAATTAATAGACTCATAATTAATTAAGAGGATAAGAGGATAGATCAATTAATACATTTGAAAGTAAACTTATATTTCTTATAATTAAGATAAAAATAATACTCTCATTTATTTCTTCTACATAAGAACGAAAGTAGTATTAAATATGATAATTGTTTTGATACAATAAATTGGAATTAAAATATTACAATTAACACGTGTATTTTAATTCGTCATACACATACCTTTCAATTAAAATATTAATTATTATTTATCTCACCGGTTAGATTTTATAAAATTAAATTACAACAAAAATTATATATTACTATTCGTTTGAGTCCAAAATTAAGTGTTTATATCGCCTTGTTGTTTACATGATCTTATGAACACTCCTAATTTATTTAAATGATTGAGATGCGGATAGAACAAATCTAAAAGTTGAATATTTTCCTTTGTAACTTTAAGAGCATAGATATAAAATATTAAAGACGTGAAAGAGAAAAATACATATCGATTTTATAGGTAATTTCTAAAAAAATAAATTTTTATATAATGACTTTTAAATACATGGAATGACAGAAAAGATTGTGTCAATTTTAAATTCTTAATAGTCCATGTTAGAAAAGGATGAAAAAACTTTGAAACTTGATATGTGTCAGATCAATTTGACGGAAGATAAAAAGACATCATTTTTGAAGAAAAAAAATTAAGTCAAATGAAAGAGAAATAGAAACATGTGATTCAATAATTAATATAAGGAAAATATTTGTAAACAATAAAATTATTGAAATTAATGATTACCCTTAAACAACTTTGAACTTGAAGAATGAAAATGAACTAAATTGAACACATACCTTAGAAGGACGTGGTGGAAGCAAAGCTTGAAGACTAGAATACATGTCATTCATTTTCTTCCTCCTTTCTCTCTCAATTGATAGATGCATTTCATGGTCAGAATCTAGATACTTTCCATTTGTTCCTTCACCACTAGTAATACTCTTCTTCTCATTTTCATCAATGATTTCTCGATTTCGCTTCTTATTCAAAAGGAGTTCACCTTCTTCCTTTGTTTGGTTTGGTGAGTTCATGTTCTCTTTGCTTTCACTTGAGTTATTACAATTAGAGGGACTCGATGAATTATCTCCCAATAAGAAGTCCATATCATGTGAACCTTGATCCTTTTCCATCAAGGACACAACAAAGAGAATAAGAAAGGGAGAGTGAAAGAAACTAAGAGAGTTGGGAAAGAAGATTAGAGAATGATACATTTATATAAAAGGTGACAATTTTTAATAAAAAAAAGAAGAGAAAATGTAAATGTCAAAGATAGTTAAGAATGCTTCTGAAATACAATCATAACAAAAATTACGTTACTTTTCATTCAAAATAAACACATTAGACATATAGTCTATTATTGTGTACAAAGATTATTTCATATCATCGACTTATCACGATTTCATCACATGAAGAACCCACTTTTCTTAAGTAGAGATTGATTTAATTTTTTCATTTTTAGAAAATGTATAACTAAATTTTCAAATAAAAGTTAATTATTTTTTCTTAATATATAAACTACAATTTTAATAAATTCTATGCCATCTTTTATCATTGCGAGAATTAAAATGATTTTTTATAACACTTACAATGAAATAACTTTTTCTCTAAAGAGTAAGAAAGTTATAATTATCAAATTTAATTTTTGTTTTATTTTTATCTATATCCTGCCCAAATCATTAATATGTGATAATTTTGAAAAGATTGACATTTATGTTATTAAAGATTATTTTACAAAAAGCTTCGATTAGAGTAAGGCACTTTCAAATATAATTTTTTTTTTACTAAAAGTACATTGAAAATTTTATAAAAAATAAAAATTAATTATTAAAAATTATTATAATTATATGAGTAATTTACACTCTACTTTTCTCTTATGTTGAAATGCACAATTTAGAATTTATTTTGATAAATATTTTCAAAAACATTTATAAGATATCAAATTAAAAATGAAAAATATGTATAACATGTTTATTTATTAGCTAAAATTTGTTAAGACATAAGTTAAAAATATATTTTGGAGAAACTAATATAGAAGAATTTTTATAAATTGATTAATGTATAAACTAATTTTTTGGTATTCATTGATATGGCAACAAACTTAAATATTTGAAGTGAATCAATTAAATTAGTTCGTATTTTTCTCGGTTTGGGTTGGACCCAAACCAAATTAATTGAAATTTGATGTTGAGTAGTTTGAATATCGGGTTCGTACTTTTGAAATTTGAGTCAACCTAATCCAAACCAACTATTTATCTATTTTTTGTTTATTTTACTGGTTAACAAAGTAAATATTGGTGTATGTCAAACGCTTTGGTTTGTGTTGGACATATTTGGTAATTTTCTTTCTATTATTATAAATAGAATAATATTATTTAATCAATCATTCATGAGTTTTTTTTTAATAATTAATGTTATTATTTAATTAGTGTAAAGTCAGTTACACTCAAATATTAAAATTTACGATTCTTTTATGACAACATTATTTGTCAATTTTGAGATAAAATCATATTTATGTTAAAATTTTCAAAACAATTTTTTTTATTATTCGATGCCCAGAATTGAACTAACTTATTCAACATCAACTTGGTCTAGTATTAGTTAGAAAAAAATTCTAAAATTTGAATCAATCTAAACCAATTAAAATTAATTGATTTGAATTTCATTTTTTTTTTCAAATTCAAACCAATCCGATTGTGAATACGTACCCCTACTAATTTTAGCTTTTGGAAAAGCCGGTTCCATTTGTTAATCATTTTTTCTTCACCTAAAAGTGTATTTGCAGAAGTATATCTAAATATATTCTTGACCCATTTAACTTAAAATTGTTATAAAGTAAATTAAGGGTGTCAAATAGGTCAACCCAATTCAACTAGTTGGAAAATATATTGGGTTAAGTTAAACTTATTTTTTCATTGAGTTGAAAATCCCAATCACCTCAGGCCAACCCATTTTTAAATAATTTTATAAACTAGCTATTTTTTATTTTATTTGCCTTAAATTTATCTAAAATTTTATAATAAAAAAAAATATATTATGAAACTAATAACAATTCAAATATTCAATGGAACACATGCTTAATATGACCATCAACAATAATAAAATAAGTTTATAAACAACATTAAAATAAATTCACAGTATATAACCACAATTTCACAAATAAGTTCAATGACAATAAAATCAATTCACATTACAACTAAGTTCACCAATAATAATAAAATAAGTAAACCCTAAACCCTAAACCTTAAACAAATGAACTAGAAGTAAAATATTATAAGTTAATGTCCATAACTAAAATCCAAGGAAAAAAAGTGGTCAATTCGACAAGTTAACTTAACGCAACCTATCATTTAACTAGTTGGATTGGTGGATTGAAAAGTTGAAGGATTGAAAAGTACAACCTAACCTAACTCATTTGAAAAGGCATCTTGAGCAAGAATCTTGTGAGATCTAGATCTATGACCTAGATGCTCGCGCTAGGCGAATGGGTTACCTTGTTGAGCAAAATTGAGAATGCAAGTGAAGCTTTAGTTTTCTAAGAAAGAGCTCATCATCACTAAGCAAGAGTAGATTCAAAGAGGGTTTTAAATCTCACAAAGTGAACTCATGACTTGTTGAGTGAGAGGGAAAAATTAATTGTCAAGGGTTTTGGTTTGTCATCCCTTACTAAGCAATACATTAGCTTTGTGACACCCTTACTACCCCAACACATACATTGTAATAATATAATTAAATTAAGAAAAATAAACTTTCAAAGTTGGTAAAATGGTTCACATAAAAACCTTTAGAAACATTCTTCGATATCCAAAATATTTTGAAAATGAAACCTGGAAAATAAAACATAAGAGGTTATAAAATGTTTTCAAAATAATAAGTACAACTCCATTTACAAATAAATTCCATGTCCTAGAAGTCCTCTGCCCCGATGTCACAATATCAGAGCATACTCATAACTCAATTGTTGGCATTCTAGATACCACTCATAGCCGGATCTTCCTCACCTAAAATATCCACAAATTATACGGTGAGAAAAGAAAACATCTATATGAAAAGCACACAAGAAAAATCCACAATATCGTCTCATCATAACTCATTACTTATTAAAGTATTTACAAGCATTTTTATCTATCCTAATTCTATCAATCACGCAACATCTTCACATCACAATTCACAATCACACCAATCCATCACAAATCTTGCAATTAACCCTATGCTAAGGTCACGCCTGTAGCATCTCTTGCTCGAGGTCGTGCCACCCCTGACATAAGCATTAATTGCCTCACACATCCCACCCTATGCCAAGGTCACGCCTGTAGCATCTCTTGCCCAAGGTCGTGTCACCCCCGACATAAGCATGAGAAATTACACATCCTACACTGTGCCAAGGTCACGCCTGCAACATCTCTTGCCCGAGGTCGTGCCACCCCCGACATAAGCATGAGGAATCACTCATCCCATACTATGCCAAGGTCACCCCTGTAGCATTTCTTGCCTAAGGTCGTGCCACACCTGGTGTAACGACCCGCCCCGGTCTCTACACTTAGTGGAATCGCACTACAACTAGTTAACTAAGAGAATATTAAACTGGATAACACATACATACAGGCATAAATATAAAGAAAAAAAATAATTAAGTTTCTGTATATAAAATATAGCACCATATATGTACAGTCATCCCAAAATATCCCTTAGTGCCGGTCAAGCACTGACAAAAAAAATGTTACCCAGAATGGTAACTCAAAACACGAGACTCAGCTCCTCGTCTCACAACGATCATCTCTACTCCCAAGCTATCCCTGACCTGCTCCCATACCAAGTATGATCATCGCAGTTCCACCACATGGAAAACAGAAGGGTAAGCTAGAATTCAAAGATCAATAATACAAGTACAGAATAAAAATTCTATACTACACATGCATCCCAAATCCTGTCCCTAAGGAACCTTTCATCTCAATCAATCATTTATTCACCAAACATGAAGTCAAACACCACACTTCATCATATTAATAATCATGCAATGAATGCAACTCATGACAGATATGCATACATATCAATCATCTAATGCGTCGTCACGCATACACCTAGGAGATCTCCATAACAATAGAGCTGTATAAGTGACATTCCATCCTACCGAAACCACCCCAACCGTTTTCACGCCCAAAGCGCCCGCTCGGTCACAGCTAAACAGGATATAATCCTCCCTCGGGTTTACTCGGATGATGTCACTTACACACTTGGAAGTCCAGATCCACCGTCAGGTATAGCACAGCTGGGTACGGGCTTACCACGACCTTGGCATGCATTAACCAAGTCAATAATGGAGTTCGCCCACCGACTATCCGCAAGGATCCACGCACCTTTCCGAGTACTTGGTTAAGGGAATAACCCTCGACCTCATACCCCGCTCCAACACTAGCTAAGGACTTAGAGGAGACTCACCCAACCTAGTGGCCTATCTGAGCACCACTCTCCCAAATCTAGTGGCCTTCCAGAGCACCACTCTCATATATCAGTGGCCTATCCAAGCACCACTCTCAAGAGACTCTATGTGAGCTCTTCTAGTTCGAAAATAATTTTCCTCTCCTCAAGTCCTAGGCTAGACTCATACCATAGGCATCACATGCAATCAGGCATCATACATCATAATGGTCTGCCCACCATCATGATCAACAATCATACACATGTCATAAGACATCACATGCAATAATGCATCATACATCATAAATGGTCTACCCACCATTATGATCAATAAACATACTCATGAACATATACACATGTCATATCATATTCGAACATTCATACGTATCATCACAAAGCATACATATGAATCACACCGCACCATACATCATATACCACCTATATATAATCTAACATTTCAACTTTAAACATGCATAAGCATCAATTTAAAATAATTATTTATAAATATAATTACGCTTGGCGTAGTCAGCTCGCGCCTAGCCTAACACCAACCCAAGAGCTCTAAGCTCTTCCACACCTGGCATACTCAACCTGCGTCCAGCCTATTCCCATTGAGTTTGTAAACTCACATACATCCTAAATAACAAACATTCTAGCTTCCCTTACCTGAAGATTGGCTCAGATAGCCAAAGACTGAATCAAAAGTATAATTTCCCCTCGAGGCTCAACTCGAAACTTCAGTCCTCCCAAAACAAGCTTTCTAATCTGAAATCCAAGAAAAGACAGAAGGAGTTATTGATCTAGAGGAGAAAAGGAGTTAAACAGAGAAATTTGGGAGAGAAAGGAGCTCACTGACCCAGAGACCTTCTCTCTAAAACTTCTCTCTAGAACCAGAACTCCTCACGGCCCCCCCTTCACCCCTATTTATAGGCAATCCGGAGTGGCCAGAACGGCCCGAACCGATACCGGAACGGCCCGTTCTGAACTCCCAGATCACGCACAAAATCCACGCCCAGAACGGCCCGTTCTGAAAACAGAACGGCCCGTTCCAGGACTCATCCGGAACGGCCCGTTCTTCCTCAGGAACAGCCCGTTCTCCCTCCGGAACGACCCATTCTCCCTCCGGAACGGCCCGTTCTCCTTCCTAGAACGGCCCGTTCTCCTTGCCGGAACGGCCCGTTCTCAACTACAATATGTAGTTCAATTCAGTAGTGTGGAACGGCCCGTTCCAGTTTGGGAACGGCCCGTTCTGGGCTACTGAATCAGCCTCTTTTTTTTTTTTTTTTTTTTTTTTTTTTTTTTTTTTACAATGTTACACCTGGTCACAAGTGTGAGGAACCACAATCACATTCTCATTCACATCCACATTCACATCCACATCCACATCCACATCCACATCCCAATTCCACAATACATACACAATCCACACAAAATGGTGGTTCACATACCCCTCAAGTAATTCATCATGAATCCTCACCTAGATCAACAATTTTATCAAATAATATAACAATAACATTCATAAATTAATATAATAATTAATAGAATTAGCAATTTAATATAATTTTAACATAAACGGTAAAATCCCCAATTATTCCAGAACCTAACTCACCGGCACTTTTCTACAATTTCGTTCTCTCTCCCAGATCATCATTCTTACAAATTAAATATTAATTTCTCATCCTCAACATATACCGAATCTAATGGGATCATCAATTTCTCAAACAGAAATAATCCAATTTTTCCAAAACCTAGCCTATAGGCACTTTTCTATAATTTTGTTCTCTCTCCCAAATCATCATTCTTACAAACTAAACATATATTCATAATCCTAAATATATACAGAATCCTATAAGACCAATAATTCTCCAAACAGAAGTAATTATAAAATTACTCATAATCCTACGAGCTTCTTCTTCTACCCAATTCCCTCATGTAACTTTGCATACAAATAATCCCCTTTTTCCCCGTACCTTGATAAGTAGTAGCTGAACCTACGCAAGATCTGGTTGGTCTCCCTCGCTGAGTTCCCCACGGTCTGAAGCAGAAAGTAGAAGGAAAGAAGAGAGAGCAAAAGAAAAGAAGAGAGAGCAGAAGAAAAGAAATCAGAAAATGAGAGGTGTGCTTTTTGGGAGTGGCAGAGTGCTCTATTTATAGGCATCAGGCTTCGCCGTAACGGCCCATTCCAAATTCGGAATGGCCCATTCTGGACCTTTAGCTCACAACTAAAAATCACATCCAGAATGACCCGTTCTCAAACCAAAACAGCCCGTTCTGGGGTGCATTTAATACTCACAACGGTCATATTCTGGAACAGTCCATTCTCAATTTGGGAACGCCCCGTTCCCATCTAAAATTTGTAGAAATTTTTTGTATTTTGGAATGGCCCATTCCAGTTTGGGAACGGCCCGTACTGGGATACAAAATCACTCTCGTTTTAGTCGTTTGGAACTGCCCGTTCCGATTTGGGAACGGCCCGTTCTGGACTACTAAATCACCCCTATTGGGCCTTTGGGCCCTCAAAAAATCTGTGAAAATCGGGCTGTTACAATTCTCCCCTCCTTTTAGAAATTTCGTCCCCGAAATTTACCTGAAAATAGAAATGGGTAGACTCCTTACGTCTTGCTTTCTAATTCCTATGCAACCTCCCTATCTTATAGATGTACAACTCTATCAATTTCACCAAGGAATGTCTATTATCAACAAGGGTAAGACAAGCAAACTTTGTGAGTCTATCCACTATAACCCAAAAAGAATCAATTTCTTAAGCATTTCAGACAAACCTATAACTAAGGTCTATCTACACACCATGTCACTTCCAAAATGAGACGTCTAAAGGCTACAAAATTCCTAAAGACTTTGAGCATACTAAACACGAGTTCACAAATTACTCTATTCCTCTCTCCACCTAAGGCCACTACGCTTCCGCTGCGCCACTCTGATACATCTTAGTAGCTCCTAAATGAATGTTAAAAGTACTCTTATGTCCTTCCTCTACGATCATCTTCCTTAATTTAGGATTACTAAGCATCCAAGTTTTGTTCTTGCACCTCAAAACAACGTCGATTTCTACTTAGAAATGGTTATGTATACTTCTATCAATCTTCTCCACTTGGTTCCCTAAGAAAGGATCTGACTCCTAGGCTTCTCTAATCTCATCCATTAATTCACTAGTCACTTTCAACATAATCAATTCAATGCTCCTAAGGATAATCTCACACACCGAGCATAAGTCTCTAAATTCTTTAATCAAATCCAACTCTTAAATCATCAAAAATGATATATTAGAGGTCATCATAATCAAGGCATCTGCCACAATATTGGTTTTACTTCTATGATCATCTCTAAAGATCCAACACCTAAGCGTAAGTTCACTAGGTATACATATCAGATCTCTTATTTAACCACACCATCTACACCCAAGTCAAACTCTTATCCATCACCTTATCCTATAACCTCATATCTTGTCACCAAAATGAATCAACTAATTATGCTTCTCCAATTTCCTTCAACAATCCATTCGTTACTCAAGTCATACTTAGTCTCACACTACAAAGGGTAACCTTATAAGCCAAACTTAAATCTCTAATTTGAGCCAAAAAGATTCATCTCGCTAATCATAAGGGAGGATAGATGTAGAGGTTTCCTACCCAAAACATTTGTCACCATAATGGCTTTACTCAGATAACAACTAAGTTTGAAATCTTAGTCCTCTAGAAATTTAAACTCTCTTTTGTCTCATAATTAACTCTTCAGTCAAAAATATTTAAGGCTCTTATGATCACACTAAATACCTCAAGCTTAAAATCATATAGGTAGCATCTCCAAATCTTATAATAAATATTACAACCGCTAACTTAAAGTCATAAATAGGTAATTCCTCTAATGAGTTTTCAATTGCCTAGAATCACAAGCTACTACCTTTCCTTCTTGCATCAACAGTCCACTCAAACCTATCTTAGAAACATCAACCTATACCACAAAGGTTTACTAAGATCAATCAATGCTAACACTAGTGCACTAGTCGATCTTTCCTTAAGAATTTGGGAACTATTCTCACACTTACTATCTCACACAAAAACAACACTCTTCTTAGTTAATCTGCTCAAAGGTAATGTTATCTTAGGAAGTTACTCAATAAATATCCAACAACAATGAGCTAATCCAAGAAAACTCCTAACCTCACTAAATGATTTAAGTATCTCCCACTTAAGCACAACTTCTACTTTAAATAGATTAATATTATACCTTCGCTAGAAATTACAAGACCTGAAAATTTACTTCATACAATCAAAAATCATACTTAGATAACAGCCTAAATTTGTCTTGTATACATCTTCATCCTCATCTCTAATATGATCATATACACCTTAAGGTCAATCTTACTAAACACATAAACACTCGCTAATTAATCCATAAGGTCATCTATCCTCATATTAACATACATACATATCAAATCATATTAGAATACCTACTTTAAACCTTCATATATACCATCCTTAAGCATGTACGAATCAATCATCGTTTACTCCATATAGCATGTACATGAACCAACTTTACCACATAGCATCATACAACCTTAAACGACATCTCAATCCACATGACAACACCTCAGAATATCATATCCAAATCAGTTTTCATCCTTGCATTGCCTAACAACTCAAAACATCATGACACATTACATATTCCATCAACGACTGGCAACGAAAAATGACACCTAAAGAGTTATACTCCTCCATATGATCTCAAACCTATCTCAAAAGAAAGCTAAGAGAATAAGCTATAACTCTTATGAAGACATGAGATTCTAAAAAAAAATCATCTTCTTAGCTAAAAAATTCAAAAATCCAACAAATATATTCAACGCTTACAATTAGACTTCTAACCATCAAAACATCTATAACTAGAGTTCTAGATCTCCGTTTTATCTAATTCTAGTTCCATTAGAAAGATAATGTGCAAGGCTACAACTTTCCTAAAGGCTACAAAAATCTAATTCTGTCAATACGGTACTCAAACTGGCACAACAAAACTACAAAAACTTCCTCTACACCAAACTACAATAGTGTATCAACATCTAAGGCCACAAAAATACCTCAATCCTTTCAAAATCACTCCTTTATCTCAAACTCATATCCAAGCTTCTCACTACAATCCTAAACCAAAACAACTCACATACTCCACACAAAAGACTTAGAGTTGAAATAAAATCCTTATGCAACCTAACCCCTAACAAGGTTAATATGCAAGCATCAAAACTTAAGGAAATCACCAACACTCTGACCTTTCATCAAGAACACTCAAAGCTCTAATGCTCAACACATAACCTCTTAGATTCAATCACTAGAACTATAGCTTTCAGAAAATCTACCAATTGTAAACTCTTAATACACTCGACAAATCAATGTCTCA
Organism: Cajanus cajan; assembly: GCF_000230855.2. Taxonomy (NCBI): domain Eukaryota; kingdom Viridiplantae; phylum Streptophyta; class Magnoliopsida; order Fabales; family Fabaceae; genus Cajanus; species Cajanus cajan. Next base: position 66,418,221 of record NC_138519.1, read on the forward strand.
CCCACATTCAAAGTCCTAATAGTTCTAGTTGATTAGCAAGACTTCGTCCACTACTACTGGCACATATGCTCGCAATACGAGCGATACCACTCAACCACTACTTCTTACATAAGTAAGAAGTATCAAAACAAATAAGCAATCATGAATAGCATCAACTAAGCTATATCATGTCTTTCAGCTAAATTCTGAGAAAACAATACACAAGTAAGCACAACACTAACAAAACAAGGGAAACATCATCATTATCCTCATCATAATGCAAAACATTGTTAGAGTACACACAATTAAATAAAAACAAAATCAATCATCATACTAGCATATCAATAAATTCCACAATCAATTCATTCTATCATTCATCTACTAAACAAGCATAGTAGACTCATAACTCACGACCTATTGGATCGACCTGCTCTGATACCACTAAATGTGACACCCTTACTATCCCAACACATACATTGTAATAATGTAATTAAATTAAGAAAAATAAACTTTCAAAGTTGGTAAAAGGGTTCACATAAAAACCTTTAGAAACATTCTTCGATATCCAAAATATTTTGAAAATGAAACTTGGAAAATAAAACATAAGAGGTTATAAAATATTTTCAAAATAATAAGTACAGCTCCATTTACAAAATAAATTCCATGTCCTAGAAGTCCTCTACCCCGATGTCACAATATCAGAGCATACCCATAACACAACTGTTAGCATTCTAGATACCACTCATAGCCGGATCTTCCTCACCTAAAACATCCACAAATTATACGGTGAGAAAAGAAAACATCTATATGAAAAGCACACAAGAAAAATCCACAATATCGTCTCATCATAACTCATTACTTATTAAAGTATTTACAAGCATTTTTATCTATCCTAATTCTATCAATCACGCAACATCTTCACATCACAATTCACAATCACACAAATCCATCACAAATCTTGCAATTAACCCTATGCCAAGTTCACGCCTGTAGCATCTCTTGCTCGAGGTCGTGCCACCCCTGACATAAGCATTAATTGTCTCACACATTCCACCCTATGCCAAGGTCACGCCTGTAGCATCTCTTGCTCGAGGTCGTGCCACCCCCGACATAAGCATGAGGAATCACCCATCCCATACTATGCCAAGGTCACGCTTGTATCATTTCTTGCCTAAGGTCGTGCCACCCCTGGTCACAAGTGTGAGGAACCGCAATCACATTCTCATTCACATCCACATTCACATCCACATCCACATCCACATCCACATCCACATCCCAATTCCACAATACATACACAATCCACACAAAATGGTGGTTCACATACCCCTCAAGTAATTCACTATGAATCCTCACCTAGATCATCAATTTTATCAAATAATATAACAATAACATTCATAAATTAATATAATAATCAATAGAATTAGCAATTTAATATAATCTTAACATAAACGGTAAAATCCCCAATTATTCCAGAACCTAACTCACCGGCACTTTTCTACAATTTCGTTCTCTCTCCCAGATCATCATTCTTACAAATTAAATATATATTTCTCATCCTCAACATATACCGAATCTAATGGGATCATCAATTTCTCAAACAGAAATAATCCAATTTTTTCAAAACCTAGCCTACAGGCACTTTTCTATAATTTTGTTCTCTCTCCCAAATCATCATTCTTACAAACTAAACATATATTCATAATCCTAAATATATACAGAATCCCATAAGACCAATAATTCTCCAAATAGAAGTAATTATAAAATTACTCATAATCCTACAAGCTTCTTCTTCTACCCAATTCCCTCATGTAACTTTGCATACAAATAATCCCCTTTTCCCCCGTACCTTGATAAGTAGTAGCTGAACCTACGCAAGATCTGGTTGGTCTCCCTCGCTGGGTTCCCCACGGTCTGAAGCAGAAAGTAGAAGGAAAGAAGAGAGAGCAGAAGAAAAGAAATCAGAAAATGAGAGGTGTGCTTTTTGGGAGTGGCAGAGTGCTCTAATTTATAGGCATCAGGCTTCGCCGTAACGGCCCATTCCAAATTCGGAACGGCCCGTTCTGGACCTTTAACTCACAACTAAAAATCACATCTAGAATGGCCCGTTCTCAAACCAAAACAGCCCGTTCTGGGGTGCATTTAATACTCACAACGGTCATATTCTGGAACGGTCCGTTCTCAATTTGGGAACGCCCCGTTCCAATTTGGGAACGCCCCGTTCCCATCTAAAATTTGTAGAAAATTTTTGTATTTTGGAACGGCCCATTCCAGTTTGGGAACGGCCCGTTCTGGGATACAAAATCACTCTCGTTTTAGTCATTTGGAACGGCCCATTCCGATTTGGGAACGGCCCGTTCTGGACTACTAAATCACTCCTATTGGGCCTTTGGGCCCTCAAACAATCTGTGAAAATCAGGCTGTTACAAGCTTTGCTAAGCAAGACATAGCCTCACTAAGAAATAATATTCATCTAGAAAAGGATGTTAAGGACTCATTAAGTGAGACATTAGTCTCGTTAAGTGAGAGAACCTCCAAAGAAATGAGTTATAAAAGTAATAAAGTGACACATATAAACACATATAAGCGATACTCCTAGGATAATAGAATGTTGTTTTGGGTTCAAGTATAGGTTTTGTTTGTCCATATAATTGCTCTTCATGATTGTATCTCTATGTAGTTCTATTGTTTGGTATATGATGTTATGAACACTCTTGATGATAATGTAGCCTAGTAGGTATGTAATTGCTTTCATTTGTGGTTGTGCTGGAAAATGATGAACCTACAAAAGAATAAGATATCAAACAATAAAAGACTTATATAAGATATAAGACACTAAAAAACTTAAGAGGATATCACGTTAGAAAAATATATTATTATCCCCTGAAGTTTTAAAGAGAAAGGTTATGTTTTAAAAGAAATGAGATATTGAGATATATTTAAGGAAATGTTTATGTTTTAAGGAAGAGGAAAATATTTTATAGAGTCATATCTCTTAATGATATTGGGATTATAAAGGGTATAATTTTTTAAGAAAATAAGAATCCTTCGAGCAAAATAATCATATCTCACAAATCACACAGTATAAGAATCACATAAGGTTTAATATTTACCTTTGTAGCATAACTTACAAAACTCAAGCCTAAGAACAAAGATTTTCTATGATGGTCCTAAGTGATCACCAAACACCAAAGGATACTACACTTCTATTTACTCCACACAACAAAATTCATAGCCCAAGTGTTAATTCTAGCCAACAATTAACATATTTAAGGTTTTATATGACAATACTAAAAACTATTAGGTTGTGTAAAGTGAGTTCAATATATCATTTTATAAATTATTGCAACATCATCCTAATTTCGTATTGGACTTGTACACTACAAGACCAATCTTTGTCTATTAAATTTCATCAAATCTTCTATCAATTAATTAACTCGTATTTAATTTAATCAATTAATTTAAATATTTGTTTTATAAATGTGACACTATACATTTAATTTCCTTGACAATAATATTAAATATTATTATCAGTGATTGACATTTAATAATTCATGATCGTCACAAATATTTATTTTATACATGTGACATTATGCATTTCCATTTCTTTGACAGTAATATTAAATATTATTATCAGTGATTGACATTTAATAATGTATCATTGTCACAAACTCATGTGAAGATCAGAAAGTTTAATTCAATCTTCTGCAACAAAATTTATCATGTAATTAATGTTCCTTCCTCCATGTGTCTTGATCAAATATGAAACATAAAATTTTCATTCTCATTCAATTTAATCATCTATATCTCGACATTCGCTTAGACAAAGAAACACAAGCGAGCCTAATATCACATTGAAGGATTATTATATCATTTGACATTGCAAAAAATATAGCTAGAGCTGTCAAGTGAACTATGCCGACTCAACCTAGCCCATCCTACACATGTCAAATAATGTTTTTAGACTAGCTTGACCTCACATATCTTACTTTTAGTCTACTATTTTTTTTGACTCAACCTAGTACATATTTAGTCATTGATCAAATTGTCCCAAATTAAAAATGAAAAAAAATAATAAAAATGATTTAGATAAAAGAATTAAATCAATTTTTTAAAATAAAAAATAAGTGTATATGAACAAATAAATCTAAAATCTAAATACTATGCTTGTCAATTTTGTTTCTTCACATATTTGAATGCATCATATATTATTAGTCTAAAATCTACTAATCTGTATTTGTGAGATATTATTCCTTTTAATAACTCACATATAATATAAATCATATTAATAATTAATAATTATTTATTTTTTATTGGACCAACCCGAAAACCTGTAGGTGAATCTAACCTGAACCCAATTGATCCGTTGGGCTAAATGTATCAGATTCAAATAGTATAATTTTATTTGGCCACATTTTAAAAAGAGTTAATCACCTATACACTATCAGTGTTAAAAGTAAATGTGTTTATAGTGACATGACACAATTAAAAGATCTAATTGATTGCCAGTGTAAAAAAACTTTATACTGATAGTGTATAGATGATTAACTCTTTTAAAAAACTTCATTTAACATTATTGATGGGTTGGTTGAGTCAAGAGTTCAAACCCTGTCTAAATAGACTGTTGTAAATATAATCATCTCCCTTGAACTGATAGATAACATTAATAATACTTAAAATCAAAATGGAATAAGGACTCATTTCATCAAACTTTATTTAAAATCCTATTTAATAAACTCTTTTATAATAATAATTTATATTATAAATGCTTAAAATTTTAAGTTATTACATTTCAATATAAATGCTACTAAGTACTTATATAATTTTAAAGTGTTTGGATGTATAATTATTATTATTTTTTTGTAAAAGACTATCATTATTTAAACAATTATACACTTATAAGATGTTATCTCATTTTAAAATTTTAAAAAATTATAAATTAAATTTTGACTGAAAATAAAATAAAAATATAGAAATAACTAAATAATTTTTAAAAATGGCATTATAAATTACAATAATATTAAAAATAAAAAATTTACTAGTCACCATTCAACTAATTTTAGTTTATAAAAAATAAAATTGTTAATAAAAATGAGAAATCAATTATATATATAATCATGATTAAAAATTAAGAATCATAAATTTAAAAATCAAAAATAAATTTTATATATTTATAAAATCATGATTAAAAATAATTATTGTATAAATATCAACTACAAAATTATTTTAGATGTGCTATTTTAGAGAAAAAAAATTACAAGGTTAATTTATAATTGGAGAATGTGAATTTTGGGGAAAGAGAAATTAAAAAAAAAAATTGGAGGAGAAGAGCACAAAAAATAGGAATTGAAGGACAAACAAAAATCTTTAGAAGGAATAATAAAAAATATATATATATAACTGATTTTTAGTGAAAGAATAAAAAATACAAATAAATATCATTTATGTCAATAACAAAATTTGAACCTTGATATATCTCAATAACTTTCAATATATTAAATAATAAGTTATATTAAACTATTTATCAAAATAAATTCAAAATATTTTATGAATTACTCATAATACATTTTATAAATTTATTTAAGCATTTTGATACGCACTTTGAATTCATAAAACCTAAAATATAGACGAACCTACTTTGGATTCACGATTGTATAGTTTATAGGATTGAAAATTTCCTTTTAAAGTAAGTTAAATTTAATGTGAATAAATTTTTTATTCATCTTAAGTAGGCATGACAATCTAACCCGTCCTCGTGGGTACTATAGACACCCAATTTCGTCTGGGGGCATACAAACTAGGACATGGACCTCTGTTACGAAGGGAAGGAGCTCCCGAAGCATGCCAACAAGAAGACAGGACTTTAGAGGGCCCAAAAGCACAAATTAAATACTTTTATTGGCCCGGAACGGGCCGTTCCAAAATTGGAACGGGCCGTTCCAAGGTCTAGAACGGGCCGTTCCGAGGCTCCCAAAAGGCCAAAAACCCGAATTTGGAACGGGCTGTTCTGAAATTGGAACAGGCCATTCCAAACTCCTCAAAAAGGGCTTAAATGGTCAACTGGAACGGGGCTGGAACAGGCCGTTCCTAAAACAGAACGGGCCGTTCCTAAAACAGAACGGGCCGTTCCTAAACTGGAACGGGCCGTTCCTAAACCGGAACGGGCCGTTCCAAGGCCGTTCCGGTCTAAGAAATCACATGTTATTCTCACTACTGGAACGGGCCGTTCCGATTTCAGAACGGGCCGTTCCAGTATACGAATTTTACATGCAACGACCATATCCAGAACGGCCGTTCCGATTTTGGAACGGGCCGTTCTGGACCCCCTTCCCGAACTCTATAAATAGACAGTTGGGGCTCATTTCGCCAGACCCCAAAAATTTCGTCCAGCACTCTCCAGAGCTCGAAATTTCTCTCTTTTTCTCTCTCTCTCTCCTATTGTATTTCTTGAATATTGTGAGGCATTTGTGTAGTGTGAAAGGTTGCCATAAAGCACCTACAATTTCCATATTGGAAGATCTAACAAAGCTTGCTACGAGGTATTTTAATCAATTTTCTTCTCTCTCTTTTATTTCTTATATTTGATAAATATTGTTTATATTAAGAGCAATCATGTAGATATTTTAGAGTCAATTGTTTAATTTAAATTTTAAATCATGTAAATAATCATCAATAAAAGGGATATAATATTTAATTTATTATTTCTTATCGCATTAACTTCATCATAGGGTACCGATTTAGGGCGTTGTAAGGGTGCTTAATACCTTTCTTACACGTAACCGACCCCCGAACCCAATTCTGGTTATCAAGGCCATTATTGGATCTTTTAAAAATCTTTTCTTTTTCCAATGTTTTGAGTAAAACATTGGTGGCGACTCCATAGAACCTATTTTCAAAACCATTGATTAAGGATTAGTTTGGTGTCCGAGCATTCCTTAATTGATGAGATCTTTAAAAGGATGTTTAAACCATAGGTCGCAAGATCAGAAATTTTCGGGTTGCGACAGATGACGACTCCACTGGGGACGTTTTAAGAGGGTCAGGCCCATTTAATTGATGAAGTTCATAAAATAAAAATAATAATTTAAATATTTTCCCCTTTATTTTGTTTGCTTTATTTGTTTGGCTTTAATATTTGTTTGCTTGTTTAAATTCAACATTTGTTTGAAATAAAAATTGTACACAATCCTTTGCACACAACAGTTCCCCCTACACCCGGGGGCATGAGGGTAATAAACATAGGGAGTGGTTGACGTACGACTGGCCCAAGTTTGGCCTTAAAGCCTGCGAGCCTTGTCGGAAATCACACTCAAGGTGATAACCGGTTACTCTAGCCCGAAATACTGCGACAGACCTTAGAGTTTGCCAGGTGACGGCGACAGAGATATTGGGTCCCTATAATGGGGGCACCTTGGGGGCCTTAAGACCAGTGAGATTAGAACTATCCTATACAATGCACTTTTCTTGCAGGGACCACAGACCAGATTTAAACGTGATTGTTCGCGGGTGTACATTTGTTTGAGCATATGTGTGTTGCATTTGTTTGTGTTTATTTATTTCAAATAGATAAGAATTACAAACAAATAAATATTAATAAAAAATATAAAAAAATTTAACTCCCTTCTATATACCCTAACTCTAAAGCATCATATAGGGTAGTCTATTTCAAAAAAAATATTTATATATATATAGCAAAAATCATGCATCATAACCCTTAGTCAAAAACATGATAAAGTTTAGGTAAAAAATAAATATCATGCATCTTCTAGGATGATGCATTAGCATACATTCATTAGAAATGGAAGGCACATATAATAGTATGCAAAGAATGTTCTCTAAATAAAAATCAATGAGAATGATATCCGTTGAATTTCTCATGTGTCTTTGCATCCAATTTTACGTTTCATATAGATAACACGCATTCCTTGTAAATAATAAATAAGAATAAAAAGGGAAATCTAATTTGTGCGTGTTAGCCGGATAATGGAAATTACTGTAATCAAATGCGAACCTTGACACATCAAATCGGGGAACACTTATCAGTAATTGGGGGCATCACACGCCCAAATCGATGATTCAAACGCGAAGGCTTTCCCATGCAAAAACAACAATTGCCGGGATAGGAGGAATGATCAATAATGGACGAATCCTTGCTTCTAGGGAATTACAAGACAAAACCAATTAAAGAATAAAGGCATTGCATGACAAAAACCCGCTAGGATGAAAACCCGTAAAGGGCGTCTTAGGCAAAAATTAGGGTGGAGAAAAAAGAATCAAAATCCCGATAGGATACGTCCTATGCAAAAGTTAGGGACATATAAAAATAAGAAATGTCTATCTAAGTTGGAATCGAAAGGTGGCTCGAGTATTCCCTTTAGAAAGCAGGAATTCATAAAGGTTTCACTCCGAAGTCGAAACACCCACACTCAAGCAAGTGGGAATGCGTTCTTAACGTAGTTCAACCAATCGTCAACCATGCCTCTCTAGGGGGCAACCTCGGTTAATCTCTCTGTGTATGAATCACGAACTCGGGGCATGCCCAGGCCTTCGAGCTTTGTTAAAGGGGCACGTGTAAATTGAAAATTCTATTTTAATGCCATACACTTTTCTACTTCATTTCTCTTCTCCATCTAAATATCCACTCTAGGCCTCATCCATCAACCCTTAACAAACAAAATGTATTTGCAACAAAGATGTTACTCAATAATAGCATGGAAAGGATAACAAAGGAACAATCAGGAATTCAAACATGACTAGGTTTGATAAAAAAAATGAAGGCTCGGCAGGAAACCCACTAAGGGGGCTGCGCAAAAGTTAGGGAAAGATCTGCTAGGCGTTCCACAAGTAAAAATGGGCAACCTAGGCAAAAGAAAAGATCAAAAGAAAAATGTCCATTAGGGAACACATCTCAAGTGACCTAGGCAAAAATTAGGACGTTAAAGCAGCAACCTGAGTTGAAAACTGAAAGGCGGCTCAGAGGAATCATCCAATTAGAGTACGATCCCAAGTCATCACTCCACTTTCCAAAAAGGATAAAACACAATGATAGCTTCCTTGTAGCAAATACGTTTTGTTTGATAACCCTAAACACTAAAGCCTACCTTAGCCAACCCTTCTTCTAAAAAACCCTTTTTGAAAAATTCCTTCTAACAACCCTTTTGAAAAAAAAAACAAAATAATAATATAACATTCCTTCCTTCTTTTCTCTTGACCCTTATGGCATTAAAATGGTACTGAAAAGATACACGGAAAATGCACAGTGAATCCTCACAGAGGGAACGCCGAGATGTCCTCAAACAGAGGTTAGAGACGCTTGACCACACATCGATTAGATAGTCAAGGAGCCACTGAAGCTTGGGCTAAAAAGAACATATCCCGACAGTAATCAAGATTGGCATGGATAGAAAGAAATCGTCAACATTAACTTAATGCGTACAGGTTAATTTCCCGACATAAAAAAAATAATTGCATCTTTAGGAACAAATACATGAGCATAAACTGCATCGCATGCATATGAGTTAGGGGCATATGGAAGGGCATTACACCAAAAAATAAATAAAAGAATCATTCCTGTCTTGCATTTTCATTGCATCCATGCATCCATGCATGCTACTTGCTATGGGTCAGAAGGACTCATCAGGACAAAGCACTCGTAAAAGTTCAATAGCTAAGCATGAATGGAATCGACCAAATAAGCAAACCCACAAGCAGAAAGAGGCCATCGCGCTTCGATTCTCAACCAAATGAAGGATGATCCATGAGAATGCCAAGACTAGGAACGGTTTCCTTACCAAAGCCAGGAATGGCTTCCAAAATAATACTCATCAATGAAGATTGAGCAAATAACATCATCATGGGATGGGATTCTTCCACCAATGATGACAACAAAAGATCAAACAGAAAAAGGCAAAGCTTCATACATGTTGAAAAAGCCGAAGCATTTGGAAAAATAGCAGAAAAAGGCAAGCTTCAAACATGAAAAAGCCGAAGCTAAACAAATATAAAATTCAGAAAAAAAACCTATTACAAGCAGACGCCTGGAGAGGCATCACAATACTCACCTCGACAAGAACAACACCAAACTCCTACCAACCATCCCACAATGAAGGCACCTGGAGAGGCATCACAATACTCACATGGCAGGGGCAACACTAGAATCCCTGTCATCCATCTATCTCTGCCCACCAACACAGGGGCACATCATACATCTCCTGCCCATCCATTTAGGGGTAGCCTTTCATTCCACAACACCCACAAGAAGACATCAAGTGCAAGATCGGAAAGGGTTGCTAGATCCCTAAAACTAGTACAAGATCGGAAAAGGTTGCTAGATCCTCAAAACTAGTACAAGATTAGTAAGGGTTGCTAGATCCCTAAAACTAGTACAAGATCAGTAAGGGTTGTTAGATCCCCAAAACTAGTACAAGATCAGAAAAGGTTGCTAGATCCTCAAAACTAGTACCAGATCGGTAAGGGTTGCTAGATCCCTAAAACTAGTACAAGATCAGAAAGGGTTGCTAGATCCCCAAAACTAGTACAAGATCAGTAAGGGTTGCTAGATCCCTAAAACTAGTACAAGATTAGTAAGGGTTGCTAGATCCCTAAAACTAGTACAAGATCGGAAAAGGTTGCTAGATCCTCAAAACTAGTACAAGATCAGTAAGGGTTGCTAGATCCCCAAAACTAGTACAAGATCAGAAAGGGTTGCTAGATCCCTAAAACTAGTACAAGATTAGAAAGGGTTGCTAGATCCCTAAAACTAGTACAAGATCAGTAAGGGTTGCTAGATCCCCAAAACTAGTACAAGATCAGAAAAGGTTGCTAGATCCTCAAAACTAGTACAAGATCGGTAAGGGTTGCTAGATCCCTAAAACTAGTACAAGATCAGTAAGGGTTGCTAGATCCCCAAAACTAGTACAAGATCAGAAAGGGTTGCTAGATCCCTAAAACTAGTACAAGATCGGTAAGGGTTGCTAGATCCCCAAAACTAGTACAAGATCGGTAAGTGTTGCTAGACCCTAAAACTAGCAATGGGCCGGCTGAAGCCCTAAATATCAGTCCAGCCTGGAGAGGCTGAGCTCATAATATACTCCCTCTTCAACAAGCAACAAATAAAGGGACACATTATCACAATGGAAACAATGCAGAAGCACCAAAGAGACGACGAGAAGACCCGGACGAAATGTCTACATCTTTCCTTGCCTTTGGAAAAGCAACACATTACTATTCCAAAGGACAAGTAAAGAGGGGCAGCTGTAGACACCCAATTTCGTCCGGGGGCATACAAACTAGGACATGGACCTCTGTTACGAAGGGAAGGAGCTCCCGAAGCATGCCAACAAGAAGACAGGACTTTAGAGGGCCCAAAAGCACAAATTAAATATTTTTATTGGCCCGGAACGGGCCGTTCCAAGGTCCAGAACAGACCGTTTCGAGGCTCCCAAAAGGCCAAAAACCCTAATTTGGAACGGGCTGTTCTGAAATTGGAATGGGCCGTTCCAAGATTGGAACAGGCCGTTCCAAACTCCTCAAAAAGGGCTTAAATGGTTAACTGGAACGGGGCTGGAACGGGCCGTTCCTAAAACGGAACGGGCCGTTCCTAAATCTGGAACGGGCTGTTCCAAGGCCGTTTCGGTATAAGAAATCACATGTTATTCTCACTACTGGAACGGGCCGTTCCGATTTCAGAACGGGTCGTTCCAGTATACGAATTTTACATGCAACGACCATATCCAGAATGGCCGTTCCGATTTTGGAACGGGCCGTTCTGGACCCCCTTCCCGAAGTCTATAAATAGACAATTGGGGCTCATTTCGCCAGACCCCGAAAATTTCGTCCAGCACTCTCTAGAGCTCGAAATTTCTCTCTTTTTCTCTCTCTCTCTCCTATTGTATTTCTTGAATATTGTGAGGCATTTGTGTAGTGTGAAAGGTTGCCATAAAGCACCTACAATTTCCATATTGGAAGATCTAACAAAGCTTGCTACGAGGTATTTTAATCAATTTTCTTCTCTCTCTTTTATTTCTTATATTTGATAAATATTATTTATATTAAGAGCAATCATGTAGATATTTTAGAGTCAATTGTTTAATTTAAATTTTAAATCATGTAAATAATCATCAATAAAAGGGGATATAATATTTAATTTATTATTTCTTATCGCATTAACTTCATCATAGGGTACCGATTTAGGGCGTTGTAAGGGTGCTTAATACCTTCCTTACATGTAACCGACCCCCGAACCCAATTCTGGTTATCAAGGCCATTATTGGATCTTTTAAAAATCTTTTTCTTTTTCCAATGTTTTGAGTAAAACATTGGTGGCGACTCCATAGAACCTATTTTCAAAACCATTGATTAAGGATTAGTCTGGTGTCCGGGCATTCCTTAATTGATGAGATCTTTAAAAGGATGTTTAAACCATAGGTCGCAAGATCGAAAATTTTCGGGTTGCGACAGGTACCCGGCCCGAACCCGCCCCGATTTGGATGGGGAAAACCTGTGTTTATCAGGTTCGGGTTAGGGTTCAGGTTTTCCCCGATTGATAAAATCGGGGGCGGGGGCGGGGATGTTAATACCCACCACGCCCCTGCCCCCATACCCGCCCCCATACCCGCCCCCGCCCCGCTTAATAATATAATTAAAAAATTATTTATATATATATATAAACCAAAATTATAAATATTTATATGTAAAAATTTATATTAGTTTACTTTTCTTTTATTTTTTTTAAAATTGTTCATATTTATTTAAAAGAAAAAAGAAGAAAAAGAATAAGAGCAGGGGCGGGGGCGGGGCGGGGAAACCCGAACCCCGCTGGGGGCAGGGATGGAGACCCAGATTTTATCCCCGGCGGGTGTCGGGGGCGGGGACGGGGGCGAGGAACGTAAAACCCACCCCCGCCCCGCCCCGTTGCCATGCCTAATCTTAAGTTATGTTTAGATCATAACATACTTTAAATTCAATAAAAAATTCACATGTTTTTATTTATTTATCACTACAACAAAATTGATTATTATCAATAATTATTTAATGGTAATAAATTAATTATCTTTATTTTATTATTTAATAAAAATATTAATGACTAATATATAATAGCCACTAAAAATTATTTATATCACACCAAAATTTACTATTAGCGACAATTATTTATTTAAAAAAACTTAAGTCCCACATTGACAAGAAATAAGATAATTAAAAAGTATATAAATGGATGATAACTCTCACCTTACAAGTTTGTTTTGTAGGGTTAAGTTAGACCTATAACTTACTATTCTAAGTTGATATCAAATTACTCACCATTACGAAACTCAATAGTTTCTAAACTTGAGGAGGTGTATTGAGAAAAATCCAAATCTCACATCAACTATTGATAAAATAATTATTTAGGAGATAAGACAATTAAAAAATATATAATTAAAAGATAATCCTCATCTTACAAGTCTCACATTGAGTAGAAAATAAAAAATGTCACAAAAAGTTATACACTTTTTCCGACCATTATAAGAATTTTTACCAGCATTCAGAATAATTGCCGCTAAATGTTTTAGCGACACTGCATACAATGACTATTGTGGAAATGCCGCTAAAAGATTTTGTAATAATTTTTATTACTACTAAAAATCATATTAAATACTACTAAAAATCATATTAAATGTCACTAAAAATCTATTTTATTGTAGTATATTTTGATAATAAGCATTCAAATTCAGTTTAAACCTTAAACCACCAAGATTAAAGCATATACCCGTTTGCTTTCATAACCATCAAGTTAAGCCATGAAAGCTCACTAATAGTTTTAAGAAAATTAAAAAATTTACATCAAACAAAACAATAAGTTTTCATCATCCAAAATTTTATGCGATCCATAGCATAATCTCTCCTGCCACTTGCTTATAAATTTCCTCCACTGAATTTGCATCTAGGAACTCATTTGAAGATCGTTTTCCCTGTAAGACCAACAATTCCATTGAGTTTAAACCATATTTATATTCGCACTACTCATGTAAGTATTAAATAATATACATTTTGGTGTTCTTTCATTGTCTCCTAAAGATTTAAATCTACTCTACGAAGGTAGAAAACTTAACATGCATGTATATATACCAACACAACATCTTATTTTATATATTTTCCTTTCATTTTTGGGTTGATGCATAGTTATTACTACCACTTAATTAATATTTACTGTGAAAATTAGTTTGACTCTTAAACTACCAAAATATTTTTGTAATACAAAACATTTAGCCTCCCTTCCATTAATTTGTTTCATATTTATCCAACAAATATTCATGTAATTGTACACATTTAAAATTTTAAGCAATAATTTTTGAATGACAATTTTTTTTTAAAATTACTTTCACTTTCTAAATATAGTATTTCATATTTTATTTTATTTTTATAAATTTTACTTTTCTTAAACATTATTAGTCAAATTCAATCAATTTAAAATTTAAATTTTGATGTGACACAAAGTCTTATATTCAAATCTCATTATTTACATTGTATAAAATATGAGAGTTTAATGTTAGTAAGTAAAATGTAATTTAATGTATCTCTCTCATGCCAGAGTTATGGAGTAAACCTAATTAATTATTAGAGGCTCGGGAGTTTAATATATTTAGAGGCCAACTTGTATAAGAAATTATGAAAATGCTAATCAGTAGTATCTTCGATGGTTAAGAAATCAAAATTAGAAAAATTTTATTAAAAAATGTATCTGCATTTCTGATGTGTAACCTTATTCTAATTTTCAAAGATAACTTTCTACTTATTGTATTTCTAGTTAGACAGACCATAGAAACTAACCAATCAAAAGTCTGGTAACTTGGAATTAAAAACAATTTATTTATTACCTAACTAAGATCGACAAAACATGCATAAGAAAAAGATAAGGTGCGGATCGAGTTCCAAACTTACATGGGCTTGAATCATGCATCCATTTCCATTTCCAATGCTCGAAATATTGGCACATATGACCTCTATTTTGTACTTGTCTAGCACAAAAGCAATGGAGGTTAAAAGGCCTGGCTTACGGGCCGCGCAAATGGTGAATTGGGCCTCATCTCCACAAATGTTCAGGACAATATTTGAAGCAGCCCACGTTTTTTCAAAAGCTATTGGTTGTTGTTGCCCAGGGAATGAAAGTGCACTGTTTGAAGTTCCCATCATTGCATTGGGATTGTTAGAAGATCCTTGATGAGTAACAAACATAGATGAGTCACACCCAAAAGTGGAGACATATTGGACCCTTTCTTGTTTCTGTTTCTCTAGCTTTTCCAGGGTTTGCTGTAGATTTTTTATGTAGCTCACTGCTTCATCCACAACGGTTGATTTATCTGCCTATGGAAGATCAAATAGCAAAGCATGTTAATAAAACAAATTATTGTGTCACCTAAGCTTAACTCAGGTCGTTGTCTTGAGGTGGGTTAGTGGGTATGTGTGTAGAAAATGGTGCTAGTGATGACCATAATGATTTTGTCTTTACTATAAAAGAATTCCACTTCATTGTATTTGTAGTTTTTTAAAGTTTTATCAAAAATGGTTTTTAATTGATTAAAAAGATTAAAAAAAAGTATCACACTCACAATATATTGAAATAAAATAATAATAATAATAACATTTATGGTTCCTTCAATCATTTTACTAAACATTCAATTTAGAAATGGATATGGATTTATCTATCAAAAACTCCACCATTGATATTTTACGAATTTGTTTTGCAATTAAATCCATTTGGAAAAAATTTATTTTCAAACAAATTTGGGTACAATGCAAAGAGGTGATTGATTACACAAAGATACCTATTTTAGGAGATACAATATCAAGTTATTTGATATGGTCATATAATTTGATTCCTTTCATACTCATACTCATGTAAGAATAAGAATCTTTCAAACTCATTAAAAGCAAGACCATTTTAAACCAAATATTTACCTTAGAAGGAATATGCGGAAGCAAAGCATGAAGATTAGCAAACATGTTCCTCATTTTCTTCCTCCTTTCTCTCTCAGTCCATATATGCACTTCATGATCAGATTGACACTTTTCATCTTTACCTTCACCACTAGTAATACTACGCTGGACTTGATTTCGCTTCTTATTCACGAGAGTTTCATCTTTTTCTTCTTTCTGCTGGTTTAGTGGCTTGGCCTTCTCTTTACTTTCACTTGAGTTATCAGAATTGGTGGGATCCCATGAATGGTCTTCCCACAAGAAGGTTATATCATGTGGACCTTGATTTCCTAAGGCTAAGGCCATGGAAGAGTGTGAGAGAGAAAGAAATTAAGAAAGTTATATTTGAGGAGAAGGATATATGTTTATGTATAGGTAGCAGGGTTTAGTAGAAGATGGCTTAGAACAACCCCTAGAAATGCAATCATAAGACAATTTTCAGTTACTTTACATATCAACAGATATATTTAACATATGGCATAACGCGTACAAGAATATTTAATTTACCAGAGTCCCAGAATATATGGTGACCTGACTTGTTTCAAGAATTTAACCTCTTTAAAATATGAAGTATATATCGTGTGTCTATGAATGTATGGTAAAAAAAGGTATTTATAATCATGTTAATGACACAAAAGTTATTCAATAATTTTTAGTGATTAAAAATATTTAATAAACTCCTTTTAATCCTTTCACATTATACATATCAATATATAGACTCATAATAAAAATCTCTTAAAATATTTACAAAATGGTTTTTTATTAAGAAATCAAAATTACCAAGTTTATATATATATATATATAAGCATTTTTTATATAATGCATTTCCACTCTATTTTTTTTATCCATTAGAATCAAATTTAGTACTAAAGAATTTACAATAACTTATGCTTCACTCAATCAATTGAGCTAAATGTTATTAATAAAAGAATATTAATATTGAGAAATAGTTAAAATTGTTTTAGAAAAAAGATTATCTTTACTGTGTTCCTAATGACATTCTATTGTGAAGGTATTAAATATCAATAATATTAAAAACTTATTTATAAAAAGGTAAATACTCAATATTTTTTTGCCTTTTTATATAATAAATCTTGTATTTATCATTATAATTGATCTAATAGCGTAAATTAGATAATATACACAATTTTAGGTTTAAATCCCAATGTGACATATATATATATATATATATATATATATATATATATATATATATATATATATATATAATTCTAATGAGGTGCTTTATATACACAATAGTTAAATTTTTATAAAACTTAAAAGTGATATTAATAATATATTATTTAGCAATTTTTTTAATATAATATTAATTATTATTAATCAAGGGATCTAGTTCAATTACTTGAGCAGGTGAGTGAGTTGTTATAAACTCTCTTGATATTTCATTAGATTACCACAAATAAAAAATATTCACTACTAAATGAAAGCAATGTGATTCTTATAAAACAATACATGACATTAAATAATAAACGTGTTTAATTAAAATATAATATAACTCACTTATTCACGTACGGGTGTGTTTGAATATATATTATTATAATAATTTTCTATCAATAAGTCGTTAATACAAATTGTTCGATACTTATATTTCTTAATAAAAAATTGAAATTTAATTTCTATCTTAATTATGAAATCACAATTAGATATGATATACCATTTTATCTTTATAAGAATTGATGACTTGATAAAAATAAATTATATCTCTTTATAAAAAAATATAATACTTTTTTATATAAAAGAATGAGATGAATAAATATATGAGTCGTCATATATAATAGATAAATATTTAAAGTCACATTATCCCTTAAAACAGTTATGTGATTATTTTTTTTAAAAAAATACTTACATGAATTATATGTTATAAAATTGTTCATGATAAAATTTATGATTAATATCTTTTTTATTTATTCACATGTTTTTCTCTTCATTCATATATATGTATATCAATTAGAAATATTAAAATATATTGGTGTAACTTTTACAACTATTACACTATTCAATAGTTTTATATAAAAAGTGAATTTGACCGATCTAACTATATTGAATTGAAAGTTTTTTTTCTCACTTAAATCATATATACAAAATTTTATTATAACAAAAAATTATTTGATACTTTATTCATATAAGTCACGTAATATATATTTTTCAAAATATACTAAAATACAAAACATTTGATCACTATCTTATTGTTGTATAATTTTAATAAAATTTGACATACACATTTAAAGTAATATAAAGTTGTAATTTAATAATTGAATTGATCAAGTTCACTTTTTACATATATAAAATTATTAAACGACGATGTAATAGTTTATAAAAGTTATACTAGTATAATTTTATTTCTTTCCACACACACGCACGCGTGCACACACACACACACACATATATATATATATATATTAGGAAAAGAATATATGTATATTGATGCATTAGATGTCTCCAAACAAATACATATTACCAAAACTTATATTTTGACAGTTAAATAATAATCTCTTCTAAGAATAATTAAGATATTTACATCTTGTTTGCATTATTTTTTTAATGCTTATGCGTTATTTTGGATAATCTAAACTGATAAATCATATTTTTTTTAAATATTTGTTTTGTATTATGCTTCTTTGTCAAGAAATACTATCTTTTGTAACCATTTTTGTTCTTATGTGCAGGTCCAAATGATGGATGAGTTTTTGTTCTTATATAGTATATACGTATAACCCAATGAGTACAGTCTTAACTGTCTTCTTATTGAGAGAAGCTGGAATGCCAACGTTATGAGTGCATGTAATGATGATTTAGACGCATTTTGTTACAATTCTCCAAGTAACTTATAGATCACTCAGCTTAATTTATTTAAGTAACAGCTAACTTGCTGCATGGTAATCATCAATTCAAACGTCACATTTTCTTTGAAAAAAAAATGAATAAGAAAATTTAAATGTCATTAATTCATTTTTTGTTTATTGAGTTTGTTCTAAGCTCAAATCGACTATATTGTTAAATTAATTTAATATTTTTTAAGTACTGTTTGTTTTGAAGTTCGTGTAAGATGTCACAATTTTGTCTTTAGGTGAGAAAGTGCGTTATGCATCTTTGTTTATTTATTTTGATGAAGATAAAATTGAACATAATTATCTCTTCTGAAAAATATGAGAATTTTACAATAAATTTATTTGTAAATACATGAAGTTAAAACGAAAGAAACATAATTAAGAATGATGTCAACTGTACTGGCCAACAGAGTTGCTGACTTGTCCCTCACTAATCTGCTGACTCGGTCAAAGATTTACCAGTCTAACTAAGCAGTAAGCTCATTATTGCCGAGCTCCTCAGCCCGAACATGAAACATGGACATCGGAACACCACATCGGCCCAAAGAGGCCACGTCATCAAACAAATAAAATACAATCTTGTCACCGCGTCGCCCACGCGTTATGGGAACAAGGTGACGGTTATGACACATGGCATCATGACAAATAGGCGTACGCGAAAAGTCACGACCCCTTGTCGAGCTCGGTCTTAACTCCTCGACCTACGATCTTCGGAGCTCGGGGGGCTAATGTACTATCCGTACCGCTATGCCGAGCTCGAGCTCGACATCACAGCGCGGAGTGACCTCGGACACGCGCTAGGCGACATCGGCTAGCTATCCAATTAGGTTATAAACTGATCTCGGGCCCAAGGCCCAACAAAACCCTAATACACACAAAGGTACGTGCATTACTTATACGAGACTCATACACCCACAAACACTAACTTGAGCATCGGAGTCTCTTTTGCAGGTACCACCCCCATCTTGGAGCAGCAAGCATACCAACGAAGAAGGCTCACCGATCTTACCCAACAGATCGTCCCCTACGACCGATCTCTGGTAAGAACATTTGGCGCTCACCGTGGGGCCGATCAAGACAGCTCTTATCGGCCACGCTTATGGTATTCACCCGAAGCCATAATAGACGCGCAACAGACGACGCAGATCGCACGACAAGCATGGACAACGATGCAGCATTGAGAAGGCTGATCGAACAAGTCGAGTAGATGAGGCAACAACACACCGTCGATCTGCAAAATATCCGTGCCAAGCACGAAATTGACCTAGCGGCGCTGCGTACCGCGAATGAGGCTGACCTAGCGGCGCTGCGCGCCGAGAACGAGCATATTCGCGCCCAGCTTCCTCGGCGCCTTTTTGATCAACCCCCTCAACCGAGTAGGCAACACAAAGAGGAGGGGCACTCGGTCTCTCAACCCCCAACCGCACCTAGGGCACCGACTCCCCTACCTGCCACACATCGGTCTCACGCCGCCATCCCTTTGTGGACGACATCATGGAGACACCTCTGCCTTTCGGCTGGAAGCCCCTCCACATCGATCACTATGACGGCACGACGGATCCAGATGAACACATTGACTTATACGTCACACAGGTAAACCTATACACTAATGAAGATGTTATTCTATGTAGGGTTTTTCCAACCTCGCTTAAGGGATCGGCACTCGCCTGGTATACCCAATTGCCAATGGGATCAATCATAGCTTCGACACTCTGGTGAGGCGATTCACGGCTCAATACGCAACGAGCTGACCTCATCACATCACATCCGCCGCCTTGGCCAGCCTCAGACAGGGCGAAGACGAACCATTAAGGACATTCATGGAGCGCTTCGCTGGCGTCTCCGTCAAAATCCGCAACTTAAATCCTGAGGTCGCAGTGCACTCCATGCTCATGGCGTTGAAGCTAGGACCTTTCGTCGACAGCCTTTGCCGACAACCTCCTCCCGACATGGACGAGCTCCGAGCTCGCGCTGCTGGGTACATCCAGATGGAGGAGCATGCCGAGTTTCGCAAGGCAATTCGCGACAAACCACAAGGAAAGCAAGACCAAGGTCAGGCCACGAACATTTAAAGTTGGCGACCTTGTTTGGCGATTACGGGGAGAAGCAAGAACAGACCCCTCCAAAGGAAATTTTGGAACTTGGAACTCCACCCACCTCAAATTTTATTTCTCTTAAATTGTAAATTCAGGTGATGTACTCTTTTTCCTCCTCAGCCTTTTTTCCTACTAAAGAAAAAGGTTTTTGGCCAAGGAAGGTTTAAACAAGGCACACCTCAAAAATAAATCAACAAAGCAACTCCATTCCCATACATTTTCGGTATTGGCACATTAACCATGACGACTTGCCAAGGTCGAGTTCGAATCTTGATGTTAAAGTCGGGTTCGAACCTTCAAATACAAATTACGTTACCAAGGTCGAATCCGAACCTTGATGCCAAGGTCGAGTTTGAACCTTGAGATCACGTTTTCTTAACCAAAGTCGAGTTCGAACCTTGATATGCCAAGGTCGAGTCCGAACCTTGAGATCACATTTTCTTAACCAAGGTCGAGTTCGAACCTTGATATGCCAAGGTCGAGTCCGAACCTTGAGATCACATTTTCTTAACCAAGGTCGAGTTCGAATCTTGATATGCCAAGGTCGAGTCCGAACCTTGAGATCACATCTACTTAACAAGGTCGAATTTGAACCTTCAAACAACAAATTTGGGAACTCCCCAGAAGCCCCTTTGCTCTTACATCGCTCGGTGCTTGGGGGGAAAGTGTACTGGCCAGCCGAGTTGCCAACTTGTCCCTCACCAATCTGCTGACTCGGTCAAAGGTTTACCAGCCTAACCAAGCAGTAAGCTCATTATTGCCGAGTTCCTCAGCCCGACCATGAAACATGGACATCGGAACACCACATCGGCCCAAAGAGGCCACGTCATCAAACAAATAAAAATACAATCTTGTCACCGCGCCGCCCACGCGTTATGGGAACGAGGTGACGGTTATGACACATGGCGTCATGACAAATAGGCGTACGCGAAAAGTCACGACCCCTTGTCGAGCTCGGTCTTAACTCCTCGACCTACGGTCTTCGGAGCTCGGGGGGCTAATGTACTATTCGTACCGCTATGCCGAGCTCGAGCTCGACATCACAGCGCGGAGTGACCTCGGACACGCGCTAGGTGACATCGGCTAGCTATCCAATTAGGTTATAAACTGATCTCGGGCCCAAGGCCCAACAAAACCCTAATACACACAAAGGTACGTGCATTACTTATACGAGACTCATACACCCACAAACACTAACTTGAGCATCGGAGTCTCTTTTGCAAGTACCACCCCCATCTTGGAGCAGCAAGCATACCAACGAAGGAGGCTCACCGATCTTACCCAACAGATCGTTCCCTACGACCGATCCCCGGTAAGAACATTAACTATATGCGCCTTTAATAAAAATGTGCCCCTTTTACTTGAATAAAATTGTGTACTTGTTTCATATACCCAGTTTATCAAAATCAACTTGTGATAATCGGTTATAATTAATTATAAAATATCTGTTATAATAAAAAGAAATATTCAAAGTTTTCTAATTTAGAATACAAGAAACAAACGAATCAAGGTTTATAAAACAATTATTACATAGTGAGAATTAAGGGAAAAATTACTAAAAATTTAAAAATAGTAATGAAAATTGTATCCATATCAGCTTAGTGACTGTCAAACCAATACTACACTAAAATGTCCATAACTATATAGAGTTTCTTGTGGTGCAAATATTATATGTACATATAATTATATTGGCCTTTATAATATTCTCACAACTTGAATGCAGGCTTGTGAACATGTAATGTAATTTTAGATAATATTAAATATAACGTACTGTAGGAGTGATATATATAAATATAAAATTGAGAAAATATAGAAAGCTCTATAATCCAATGATAGTAATGGTTTTCGAGCTTGTGTATTGATGGTACAAGGGTACAACTATATGACAGTATATTCACTTTAAGTTTCCATGAAATTAAAATAGTTATCCGTGAATAAGTTCACGTAGAATTTAAACTATTCACTACTCATCAAAACGCAACACGTAAACTAACTATTGCATGCAACTCTATCTAACCCTCTAGTGGTTTTGTTCTACTTCAGTCCACAGATTCGAGACTTGGTACTCCAAACCAAGAAACACGCAACACGCAAAGTGGCCAATATATATATATGAAAAGCAAAAAAAACAAAAAACAAAAACAAAAACACTTCACTAACTTTCTTAACATGTTAGCTAATCATCATTGAAGAATGGAGAACAGTTGAACAAATAATTAGATGAAGTCATTATTGATCAGTTTAAAAAGTGAGATTGATAATCACACATAATTCGATTACTCCTCGTTGTAATTATGATGATCGATGGTTCCAAAATGTTTTGTACACGTCACTCTATATATGTGTGTAAAGCCATAATCGTTTCCACTTTTGGAGGGAAAAAAGGAATAGATAACGTGGTGGGGTCATCATCCCATAGACGGTGGAACCTTCAGACGTTAAATATGAATCAAGACAAAACACTATCATGTTTGGAATTCGCAAAGTACGTACGGTTTCGCAATGGGGTTGTTGAATTCGAGAGATAGAGTGTGTTCTTGAATGGAGGAAAATCAACTTCTAAAGTTGCATGCAGGAGCAGAAGCTTCAAACCTACAAACCCAAACCGAAAAATGCGTGAGCATTATGATCATGCCTTGTTGCAAATTAACTTCGTCCCAACTTACAGAAATTGGTTTAATTATTTTTAAACAATGTGTAAAATTGGATGATTATGATTCATGCATGGAAGTTTGATTAATTAAGATAATTTTTCATCTCCATACAGCACATTTTTTCCGTGAGTAACTCTTGAATATATACCGTAAATTAAAAGCAAGGTATATTAAAATAATAATGATAAATGATAAACAAATTCAAATTTTAATATTAAATTTCTAACAAATATACCTTTATACAGTGTCCTCGTACAAAATAATCATCCTTAAAAAGGAATGGTTAAACTATTGATTTTCCAACTTGTAGATTTACGATTTCCGTTAAGATTCAAAATTTCAAATTGTCATCCATCTTTCAATTTCAAACAACTTTTTTTTAATAACTCTCACACACATACAAAAACATATATATAAGGAATGATCCGTTTATTCTATGAGTAAGTCTACATAACAATACAAGAAAACAAGAAAACGTTGAAATAGCTGCAAAAAAATAAGCGTCGACTAATAACTGACAGAAATATTGTCGAAAAAGCTGACACTATTTATTTTAAGTTTAGTGTTGAAAAAGCCGACGCTATTTCTTTATATATAGTGTCGGCTTTTCCGACACTAATTTAAATTTAAATTTAAATTAAATTAGTGTCAGAAAAGTCGGCGTTATATTTAAAGAATAGCGTCGGCTTTTCCGACACTAAACTTAATTTAAATTTAGTGTCGAAAAAGCCGACGTTACATCTTAAAATAGTGTCGACTTTTCCGACAGTATACATGCTTTAAGAGAGATAAAGATAATTTTTTCAATATTATATACGCATAATGTGTTGTGGTGCACTTGGTTATCAAGTTCACTTAAGACCTCAAGGTTCACAGATCGAGTCCCGAGAATGTTAAAATTGTGAAAGAATGTTAAAAATACGAACGAATAAATGATAAGCTGGAAAAAGAAGATGAAGAAAAAAATAAAATAAATTTTGTGTCGACGTAGTGTCAGCTTAACCGACAATAAAAAATTAAAATAAATAAATTTGTTATCGATGGCTTAGCCGACACAAAAAAAATTGTGTCGACTTATTTAGAGTCAGCCGAAAATTGACAAATAACCAACAATATTACGTCGATTTTTATGATTTAGAGTTAGCTTTTGGCCGACTCTAAACTACAACATTTTTATAGTGTAGATTTACTTTGTTTAATAACTTATGTTCTATATCAAATTTTAACGATCCAACCATTGAATTTAAAGTTCTTAATGCATAAATCAAGTTTGCAAATTTTTAAAAAATTTAAAAATCATTTGATACTTCATTTCATTAATTCAAATTGAAGAATAATCATAAAATCATTTTATACGTTAATTTGAATTAATGAAACGAAGTATCAAATGGTTTTCAAATTTTTTTAAAATTTGCATATTTGATCTATGCATTAAGAACTTTAAATTCAATGGTTGAATTATTGAAATTTGATGTAGAACATGAGTTATTGAACTGAGTAAGTCTAGGTAAATTTACTTTTAGAGTAAACGGATCCCTCCTTTATATAGTGTGTGTGTATTGAGAGAGAGAAAATATATCCAATGAAAACATATTTTATTATGAGAAATGATCAAGAAGAATAAATTATGACCTTTAGATTATGAATAAAAATAATTAATGGTTAAATTTAAAACTCAATCATTATAGTTCCTTACAAAATTTACTATTTTCGTCTCTACAACTATCAATATCACCACCATTATGGTTATCAACATAATTGTTGTTGTCATCACCACCACTATTAATGTTGTCAATCATGATAATAGAAATCAAAAATAAAAACTTTATAATTTTTAGTGACAAAAATTGTTCTATAATGAAAAACACACTAAAAAAGACCTAATCATCATTCAAATATAGAACATTAAAAATGTATAAGCTATCGAGGATTTTACATCCATTTATTCCACATTTATGGATTTTGAGATTTTTAGGATTGCCTGTGGAAATCTCAAGGTGATGGATGTTATATTTTAATATTCAATTTGTGTATTTTTTATAGTAACTCATGTGTTACATGTCATCATGTCAGTCCAATATTGATATGCTTACCAACGTGACCAACTTAATTTGCACTCGGCTTTCAATTAGGAGTGACAACTGGGTGAGACAAGTACGAGTTTCAATATTCTTATCCGTGCTCTCATTTTTGTACCTATAAGTATCAATGTCCCCATATTCAGTGATTATGAAGTTTGTGTCACATCCTTATAACTGTCATGTACAAAAATTAATTCAGTATTTTTTTGCTAAAAATCTAAAAAATAAGAATTTTAACATAGAGTAGTAATTACAAAATCAAGTTAATTAAGTTTCATTTGACATAAATTTAAAATAAGGTAAGAATTACATAAATGTCAAGTAATTTTTTTAAAAAATAAATTAAATTTCTAAAAACTTAAAGCAAGATGAGACAGGTTCAATTACGAGACAGGTAAGTATATACTCATTTCTGTCTCTATACTCAAATTAATAAATTCAATATATATCATATCTATATTTGTATTTTGATCAAATCAAACATTTTCTATCAAAGTCAAGATAGACTCAAATATTATCTACAAATATGAGTTTATTTGTCATCCTTATTTCTAATTTGAGATGTACGAATATTGTCGGATCATATAATAAGGACTTTGTAGACATAGAGGAGATTGGACAATTAGCTTAAGGGATACGGACACTCGACTTAAGGGAGATTGAATACTCAACTTAGGGTTTGTAGTCGGCCTAAGGAAGGCTAGGTAGCCAAAAAAAATTTCTAAGAGTACAAAAAAATATATTACATACACAAAAATTAAAACTCATTCATTATAAAAACATTTAAACCTTGAAAATTTTAACTCATGCAAATTGTCGGTTAGGATTATCAACAACACACCAAGAAGTGTTGACTAATGAAATTAAGCAATAATTCGAAGTAGCATTAACAAGACAATCTCTATAAAGAAAACCAAAATGGTATGGCTAAACGAACTGCCTTGGAATTCAGAAAGCTGAAAGCAGGTGCTCAACTTATGATGTTCCTTCGGTGTTGCTTGGAAGTCATCAAAAGAGATTAAAGCCCAATTTAAATGAACTTATGAACTAATTTACAAGAAAATAAAATAAAATAAAAATACGAAAGTGAATCGAATTTCTTTCATAACTTGTACATTTCAATTTTTGAAAAAGAAAAGATACTTGAGGCAACTTCTGAAAATATTATAAATAGATAAATTGATTTTAACTTGCATAAAAAAATTTCAATTTTATTATATTTTTTCTTTTCCGATAAATATCTATCAAAAATAAATGAATTAAACATAACAAGACTATCTACTCATCTATATATTCCTTCTCAGCAGTCCCCAACTTTAAATTTATAATGAAATTTGATAATATTGAAGTACTTATAGCTATCATAAATGACATGTCATCCTCCATTATGACCATATAAATGGAACTCTGCAACAGTTCACCCAAATGTTTTTTTTTTTTTTTGGGCCCCAATCATGAGAGATGAAAGGCCATGCCCTCTTATGAGAGTTCATAAAGTAAAACAAGTTATAGATAGAATCAGCTAAAGATCAATCTGACATAGGATAGAGGTTCTGCCTATCATGTAGCTAAGACAGTTGTCTAGTGGCGATAATTGCTCAGTTCATACCATTAGCCCAACCCCAACATCAATATTTTATCCTTAGATGGGTTTCTCCCCAAGATGAAATAGAAATAAACACATTGAAAATCCACCAGGTATGATCCAATGAACACAAAACTATTAGTTCAGGTAGATAACTATAGCACCAAATTTAGCTAATTTGATGATCAAATTTAACTTTATCAAGATACTTGTCAGATGGCTGCTAATAATAAGCTATTATGCTAAAAAGAAAACTGAAAAGGTTATGAAAAAATGAGGCAACACTAGAGATAGACAAACATCAAGACCTTAATTATCATCAAAGAATAATATGAATCTAAAAAAATTGTATTATTTCTTCACTTATGCATATATCTTGTTTAAATTGAGAATCCTGGTCACATGAACATATTTTTGTAGAAAAACCATCATACTTGCATGGCGTAGCCTTCAAATAACAGTGCAACATATTTCATAAAAAGGAAAACAAATAGAAATGATACCTCAAATATTTGTCGGCGTCTTCCCTCAATTGTTAAAGAAAGTAGGATCAGAAGGAGATGGGGTAGAATGACCATTATGAACACCAAATGTAGAGCTAATTGATGGAAAAAGGGACCAAGGATTGAACTCTAATATATTCTGCATATTTTCTGTTGGGACTTCATGATTAAATATCCAGCTAGGGTTAGGTGATGAGTGGACATTTGAATTAGATCTAATCCAAGAAGTAGAAGGTGCACCTCCAGAATTGTTCACATTACCACATGGTGTATGCAAACCTGTAGGTACATGTTCTGAAGATGAAGTCACATTCATAGGGTGCTCATCTATCGAAGTTTCTTAGAGGCCTTTCCACATTTTCTGCAATACTTATCAAAGGAAATGCATTGAAAACTTCTTGTCTCATTTCATTTCTTGAGTTCTGCAATAAGGGAGGAGTAGTAACAAGAATATCCTCTAAAGGTGTATAATCACTTAAGATGCTAGAAGCATTAAGCTCAAAATGATTAGTTGGCCAACAACCATTTTCAGATTGTATAAGAATGCTTGAGCTTGCTCCAGTGCACAATTGCTTAGAATTACCTTGAAGAGCCTTTCTCTTACTAGAAGGACCCCAATTAACTAAAGAAGAACTTTAACTAGCACTATCACCCCCAAGACATGTATCCAGAGCTTTCACATTAAGCTCCTATTTTATTTGAAGCACTGCCAAACAATGTCTTTTCTCTATCTAATTCACTAGGATTGTTGTTGTTAACACTACCGCCAGCTTCTTTGCCCTTCCCACGATCAGAAGAGTC
The DNA here is from genome assembly GCF_000230855.2 of Cajanus cajan. Lineage (NCBI taxonomy): Eukaryota > Viridiplantae > Streptophyta > Magnoliopsida > Fabales > Fabaceae > Cajanus > Cajanus cajan. Next base: position 66,446,720 of record NC_138519.1, read on the forward strand.
AGCAATGTGCCCCATATCTAGACTATAATTTTGGCTAAAATGATTAGAACTGGAACCTTGCAAAAAGGAAGGGTGAACTCTAGATTGATTGCCATGTAGATTAGCATTTGAACTAACAGGAAAAATCATATTATTCGGTGCATATTGTCTTTCTTCAAACACAAGACCATCCTCGATTCTAGCATTAAATGAAGAAGACAACCCATGTTCTAGTTTCAGGCCTTCATCATTGACTTGGTTGATTAGATTCACCAGCATTCCAGCCAAAGCTCTGAGCATTATGACCGATACCACGTAAATATACAGTATCACCAGAAGATCCCCTATAATTTGACCCTTGGATCATATTAACAATTGTCAGGAACAATCCAATAGTCCTGGTTTGACTTGCATTAGAATCAAGTTATCCCACCTAAATTAATCAATAGAAAACGTATATTAGATTCTCAAATATCAAGTTATAAGTAAGATGTGCGAAGAGTTATATACATAACCTGATAACTTTGGCCATGAAATTAAAGTGTATTAGCATGTCTTGCCACAATACAATAAGAATTTAGCAGTTTAATCAATGCAATAAAATGCAGAGGTAACATATACAAACATTTGTGTAAAATAGTTCATTGGAAAGCCTAAAACTTCTCTAGTAATAGATAAATCAGATAGAGCTAACACAGAGCTCAAACAAACATTTTTCTAGGACAAAAAATTATTGTTTTAGTGCTATGGTGCAAATACATCTTGAACAGGAGATTCAGATCAAAGAGAAACCAAAAAAAAAAACTTTTTACAGCTAGTTTGTCACTAAGAAAACCAACTATTCTAACACTATCTTTGGTTAATTAACAATTAATCCATTTGAAAATGAATACGTGATTCTTATAATTAGGAAAAAAAATCAGTCATTTATTTTTTATATATATAGTTTACAGTAAAGTGCATTAATGAAACACTCATTCATTTCTCATGCATTAAAAGTAAATTTATTGATTTAATTAACAGTTTTAATGTAAAATGGGCTTTTAAATTGGCTCAAAAGTTAGACTAGACTTTTAAATATGATAGATTAAAACTATAAAAAAAAACATTTGATAAATAATAAGTTTGACTTTAATTTTAATTTTATGGAACAAATCTAATTTGTATATTTTAAACCTAACTTGTTATGACATATTCTCATCTATAGTTGAAAAAAAAAAAATCAAGACTCAGGCTAAGAAAGAAGTCCAAAAGAGAAGGGAGAAGAATTGGAATTCTAGAAGAGAAAAATATTGTTTTTTCTAAATTAAGTCAAATACAATAAGGTGGGAGGAGGAGAAGCAAACATGAAATGATAAGTTGACAACAATTGAATTATTCTCATTTCCTAATGGAGCAAGTCTAGCAAATTGAAGCAGAGGACTTTGATATAATCATCGACTACAGGGGCTCTTTTCAATATAATTTGCAAGAGAACCATTTGATCTTCTCAATATAACTACAGGGGCTCTAATGCACTATTTCATGACCAAAAATACAGTGGAAAACAAAGCTCTAGAGTTGCAATGACATTCGCATGTTTGTTTTGCCTCAGGACTAGCAGGTGGGCTGCAGTGAGTTTGACTTGGTCATAATGCTTCAATCAACAAGAACTTCAGTGGGACTTTATTTCAGCATCGACAAGTTATTCAGGTGAAATTTCTATAGTTACTTAGCTAGTTATTAGTTAAATACATTAGTTAATTAGTTGGGCCTAGATGTTTAGAAGAATTAAGACATGTTGCATATAAATAAGAAGAGAGGGAAGGATATTTTCTCATTTGTGAGAGTATGCTAGGCCTTTTGGGCATTGGGAGCTGTAGATTGTCAAAGTTTTGCAAGTGAACTACTATATTCAAGGGAGATACCAAGTATTCTTTCTAATAAAATACAAGTTTTTCTATCAATTTTCATGAAAAATTTACCCTCCTCATTCCAAGTTTGACAACTATAATAAATTGGCAGTGTTGTGAAATTTTTGGCAGAGACAGAAGATAAATGTCAATTTTGTTCGATTTTAAAACTGGTTTGATGTTGGTTTTAAAACCGATTCATGGATAAAATCAATTTTAAGGACATTTTATAAAGTTAATTTTAAACAAAAATTCAATTTTAAATCAAAGTTTGTTTCAAAAGTAGTTTACAGTTCAAACTGGTTTTAAAATTGGCTCAGTTTTAATATTATAAAAAAAAAACCAAAAATTAATTTAAAAATAATTGATTTTGAAACTATTTTAAACCATAACTAATTTTAGGACTCAATTCAAATTATAATAACTTAAAGTTATGTTAAGAGTCTAGACATTCGACAATAGACCGAGTATTAAACTGATTAAAACACAGATTCGGGATATATATTTCACTACATTGACGCAGTTTGTTCAAAGACAAACATCATGAATTATGCCATCTGCTTAAGCTTTCAAATATGGTACGCTCTAATGTTAAGTCTTATATACTGGTCTTTTGGTGTTATCAGAGGACAAACATATCACCTTTTTTTTTTCGTTCCTAGAGTATTCGGAGCCTATAAGCGTGACTAACCTTGATAGTTGGCTCCAAGATTTAACGCGGCTGCATATATAAGGTAGGATTTGAACTCCTAACCTTGCTTAAGCGTGGATCAACTCCTACCACTGAACTAAACGCTTGGAGTTGGACAAACATAACACCTAATCCTTATATTCAAGCCATAAAATATTATACCTAATAAAATAAAAATAAAACTCAAATAAAACTCAAATGCAACGTTATCTCTTTTTTCTTTTTCTTTTTTTTCTCTCCCATGCTAACATTATTTTTCATCATCATATTTTTCTCATACCAACAACCTGATTATTATTACTCTATGATTTAATTAGTGAAAAGAGAGGTTCTCTATATTTTTTTATATAAAATAAATAAAGGACGATAAACGATGATGAAGATGAAATATAAGTGAAGTGATTTGTTGCATTAATTGAGGAATAAAATGTCAAAATAAATGTGAAATCAAATCAAAGAATGTCTTCATTAATTTTTATGGATAACATGTTAATATAGTTTTTGCATGCATGAAATACATGAAAATACTATATGAAAATTGACATGTGATGATAAATATAAATTGTCACTAAAAGTTAAAAATTGTAGATAAATATCTATTTTACACCTATTCATGATTATTTATCCATCCATTATATGAGTTATATAATAATGACATTATAAATTTCATATAACAAACAATTATAAGTATAATTATTTAAGTTTTACCTACATTAATTACTTGTAGATAAAAATAATTTTAAATTTTATCTACACTCATTATCTTTGTAAAAATAAAACACCTTTAATCAAGTATATGTCACTTTTTCTTGAAAGTAAAGAGAGAAGATAAATTATAATCTTCTAGTACTGAATTTTAGAAAGATGCAAAGTATATTAGTATAATATGAAAATTATAATATTTTGTTTATTTTCTATTATTAATTATTATATAAAAATTATTTTAAACTCGTTAAAATTAAATTGGATATTTTTAAAATATCTTTATTTTATTATTCTTATTATTATTGATCATAAAACACGTTTTAACATATAACCAGATTAAAAAAGTAAAATAGATTTGAAACAAGTATTAACATAGTATTAATTTAAATATATAACTAAGCATATTTTTTATATGGTATTAATTATTGTATATATTAAATTAAATTTAATAGTATCATTAAATATCGTATTGACTGAGTATAATATATTTATTAAACTTAATAAATGTAATGTGTCTTTATTAAATATATGACATTTCATGACCGTTAATATATATTTTTAAGTATGTGATTAAATAGAAAGTAACAGGAGTGTTTTTTTTTTTTAATGAGAGTATTTTTTATTTAAAAACTAATTTTATAAATTGTTTTCTCTTAATTTTAAAAGAAATATTTGAAATTGAATTAAAGTTTATTTCACTTCTATTTTAGCTAAATATATTGTGTTAAAAATTGCATTTCTTTTATCTACCAAAATTATAATCATGATATGAAATTTAAACTTAAGATTTTATACATACTATCCTCAAACTTCTATATCAACTTTAGTTATTTTAAAATTGTGTTTGAAAATAAAGATAAATTCACAAATACTACAAATATTTCTTTGTTTGGGATGTTATTTCTGTCGACTAATACACTTAATTTCTTAATTAAAGACGATTAATGGGGTATGGATCTAATTAATCAGGATACTTTCAAATATAACATACTTCTATATAACAAAGATGGTAGCTTGATGTTATCTATTTCTTATTAATTTCGATTATACTATATATATTAGCATATTTCTTTACGGTAAATGATATCATAATATTAATTAATTTATTTATTAGAAAAAATGATATCATAATATTTGAGAAGTGAGATTCTATTATAATATTTGATTAAGGATTTGGTAAAAGAAACAGCTACCTAGGATTTGCTGTAGTTTTAGCTTACTCTGTTTAATTTTAGAAATCTGGTTTTAAACAAAAATAAAAATAATACAAAAAATTGGAGATGCAGGGGATCGAACCCTGTACCTCTCGCATGCAAAGCGAGCGCTCTACCATTTGAGCTACATCCCCACCTGATGATGTAAAAGAATCCAAAATTAAATCAATAAGTTTTGAGAATAAATCAGACAGGTGAAAGTGTATAGAATAATGCACATGGCAAGAAATTTTGGACTTTTTTTTTTTTTTTTATTTAAGTTAGGAAGTATTCTTAGAAAATACAATATAAACACAACTATTAACTAAAAAATAATAATTAAAATTGTAATAAATTTGTATATATTATATGTGTGAGAAAAAATGTATTTATTTCAAGAGTAAGTCTTTAAAATTGTTGTTCATCCTTGATCCTCCATTTTATAAAATGTAATAATTCTTAATAACTTGTTTTGGTTGCTTTACTTAGGTATCTCTTAATCAAAGTTAGTATCCAATCGAATTCGATCTTTTTGTAAGAAATTTGAATGATAATCATAAAAGTATTTTATACGTTAATTTGAATTTATATAACAAAGTATCAAATATTTTTAAATTTCTTAAAAATTTGCAGATTTGATTAATGTATTAAAATTTTTTAATTAGTTTAAATATATTTTTAGTCGCTATAAAATTAACAAGTTTTGATTTTAGTCCTTGTAAAATTTTTCCTTTGTTTTTCATTCTTATAAAGTTAAAACTATTGTTTTTAGTCCTTATTTTTATATGATCATTTTTTAACTACTTTTTTATTTATTAAAAATTTAAGTAACCTCACCTCAAAAAAAAAAATTAAGTAACCATTTTAAGTGTTACCTACAACCATTACTGATATCATATCGATATTTAACATCTCTAAAAAAATTTATAGACCCTTAAAATAAATGTTATTTATACACCTTAAAATGATAATTAAGGACTAAAAATAGTTAGCTTAAATTTTTGAGAGATGAAAACCAAATATAGAGATCAAAATCAAAATTTAATCATTTTACAAGGACTTAAAACAATGTTTATAAATTTTAGAAGAATGAAAAACAAAGAAAAATTTTTAGAGGGATCAAAATCAAAATCGTCAATTTTGTAGGAACTAAAAATATATTTAAACCAATTTAACAATTGAATGAAATTTAATGTATAACATAAATTATTAAGTAGAATAAGTTTAGATAAACTTATTCTTATAATAAGTGAATCTCTCCTCTTTCTTTCTCTCTCTACACACATATATACATACACATAAGTATAATTCATATATATTAATTGAGTAAGGAGTTTTTGCATTGTCAATCAACCAATTATCGCATTAAATATAATTTTTAAAATAATTATGATAAAAAACAATAAAGTTATCATAAATAACTATTTTTAACCGGTTGATAATATATAACCTCATTATGCTATAAGTTACTTTAAAAAATGTGTTTAAATAATTTTGTGGTGTACAACATTATAAGAAATCATAAGCACCAAATAAAGAAAAGTCCTTCTTCGTTCATTACTACGAAGTTGGTCAATGTTAAAGACATTGATTCATATTCTTCTTCATAAATGCTTTCTAAACTCTAAATAACTATTTTGTATATATAAATATACTATAACTATACATCCTTTAATTTTATAAAATTCATTATTATTTACACAATTTTAAGGTGAAAGAAGTATTGAGGAATAGGAAGATCATTTTCCCACTTGCGTAATGATTTTTCTTTTGGTGTAATTTTTTATACTCCTATGCCAACACTCTTGCTCTTATTTTATTGTTTTGTAGTTTTCCTTTTTAGAAAAAATAATAAATTGGGAAGAAATAACCGTACATGATAAGCAAGGGAGACAAAGTGCATGATATAAGAGGCCTCAATTTTTTCCCCTTTGATGTGGCACCGATTTGTCTAAGGATTACCTTTCAGATTTTTATCATTCAGTTAATTATCCAATAAAAGCAAGGAAAATTTTTAACAATTTATGTTCTCCTCAAATAGGGTGAAGTCTAAAATCGAGTTCCTCTTGAAAGGGATAACCAACAACGTTGTGAACCTCGTATCTACCTAAAACTTTATTATAGGGAAGTAAAACTTTATTATTGTCACAGGGAAGTAGGAGTGACAAAATGGGTCAGCTCGACCCGCTAATGGTCTGCTAAAAATAGGCTGAGTTGAGACGGCCCGTCAATAAAAAATGGGTTGAGATAGCTGGCCCGTCCCGCCTAAAGACAGGTTAGCGGGTCGGCGGGTCAGCCCGCATACCATAAAAAATAATTTTAAAAAATATATATATTTTATGTTCAAATAAAAAAACTGCTACAAATAAATAAATATAACCATATGAAATTAAAAATGCATACAAATTATACATAATATACGTTCAACAAAAGAAAATTATAAACTTATAAAAAAATCAAATAAAAATTAGTCTACTTATACCAAAATCAAAACCAAATTATAAACTTACAAATTACTAATAAACTAAATTTTTGATAGTCTACAAAACAAGTTCAAACACAATTAATCAACTTTAACTTTCTATTTCAAGAACATTAAAAGCTCCATTGGAAGAAGTTGTTACTTTTTTGTGTTGATCATCTTCATCCTTATCTTCCATATCAAAATAAATTAAACATAAAAAAATTAAAGTATGCGGGTTGACGGGTTATGACGGGCCAACCTACTGTTTAGCCCGGCAAGCTAACGGTTTTGGCGGGTTGATATATTGAGCCCGGCCCGCTAAGACCCGTAAGTCACAATCCATTTTACCATCTTACAGGGAAGGGTGGGTTAAGTGCTTAGTGGGTTTAGAATAAGAAAACAAAAAATAAATTGACAGGAACGTGAAATTAGAAAGGACATTAATTTTATTTTCTATATTCTGATCTTTTTCTTATATTAACTAACTATAAAATGTTTTTTACTTTATTTTTATACAATAGTTTCTACTTTAATATTCTATTTTTTACCACTCTCAATTTACTCAGTCAATTACGAATACATGGTGCTGACAAAAAAATCAAAGTAAATAGGAATTATCAAGGTAAAGATCAAGCAAGAGACGCATTATAATGCAGTCGGATAGTTGGAGCAGCCAAATTGGAAACTTTCCCATCACTTTGACTCGTTTCACAACTCTAACTCTGTGTTCTTTCCTCTTCTCTAATTCTCTTGATTTCAACCACTTACTTTCCCATCACTTTCACTCAAAGCAATTTACTTTTCCTTTCTATTAGTCCACACCTAACATTGGGTATCTTTTTTCCTTTTCAATAATCTTACTACATATCCTTCACATTTGGGTCTCTTTTTACCTTTTCAATAATCTTACCGTCATTAATGTTTTATATGTTATATCCACAAATCAGCAGGAAGTTAATTCAGGTTTAATTTAGTTAATTGAATACTGTCTGTAAATTATCATAAATTAGATAGGCATATGTATGGAGCACAAATTATTTAGATAACTTGTATAATATAATTTTTTTTCTCATAATAATTGTTACATAAGTTGAAATATTTACATTATATATGTCTAGAAAATTATGGTTAAAGTAATATTATAATTTTAAAAAAATAATATTATAATTTAAAAGTTAATTTTATTTCATCAACATAAATTAATTTCATTACTTTTTATTAAACAACAATTGTGTATTTTTAAATAAAATTAATGCAGCTAATTCAATATTTATTTTACTTTTATTATAACTTTTTGTAATTTTATCATAATTTTATGAAAATATCAAGGATCACAATGAAACATAATAATCGATGCTCTTATGGTGACATAATTTAAAATATAATGAAATAAAAAATAAAATAAATTAACATTAAAAAATAAATAGAAAAAAAATGAAAAAATGAAATGACAAATAGACCTCGAGATGAATGTGGCTAACATGTTTTTAGTGATGGTTGATGTTTATTCCTATTTATGTTTTCATTACAATCAATTCAAAAGAAATGTACAAATAACCAAAATATGAAAAGAAAAAAAAAAAAAATATATATATATATATATATATATATATATATATATATATATATATTCATTATAATTTTAACCTAACTTTTTGTTCTTCTAGAGGTACATAGAATTGTGACAATCGATTTAAAAAAAAAAAAATCTTCTTTAAAGTTGTTTAAATCACTTCATACATAGTTCATCTCATAGTGAAAGCTTTCAACTTTTTTCTAATAAATGTTTACTTGTTAAAGAAATTTTTCTCTTGTATATGAATTGAATTCTATAAATATTATGTTATAAAATTTTATGGAGAATAATATATATATATATAGATATAATTATTAATATATTTTTATTATTTACATTTTCGTTAAACATTAATAATTTTATGTTGGTACGATTATTTATATTTATGTATTATATAACTTTGATTTTATTTTATAGATTTTATATATAATTTTATAATGAAAACTTTTAAGGGAAAGTATTTTTAAAAAATTGTCCCTTTATATATTTATGTTAGAGATAAGACTGATATAACTGTTAGAAAAGTTAGTTGAGTTGTTTGTGTCCATCTATCTATATACATATATATATATATATATATATATATATATATATATATATATATATATATATATATATATATATGTATGTATATAGATATAACTTAGTCTCTCTCTAGTATTGTATCAGTTTTTTTTCAATAATAAAAGAAGTTTCTTTCTTCTCTCTCTGTTCTCTCGAAAGGAGAATTATTCCTTTTACATGGTATCAGTTACGCCACGATCCTAGGTCTTTCTCATGGCTTCCGCGAAAACTCCATTTCACCCTCATGTCTTCTTCAATGTGATTTCATCCAAATTAACGGATGATAATTTTCTCACTTGGATGCAATATCCAGAAGTGACGATCAAGGGTTTTCGCTTGCAAAGACATATCGACGGAGCGAAATCAATTCCTGCAAAATTCTTGACTACGGATGATGAATAGAAGAGTTCGGTAAATGTTGCATTCAAAAATTATGAGCAACAAGACAATCTACTGAAATCTTGGTTGCTTGAATCTATGGATCCACAATTTAAGATCCGTATGGTTGGATGCGTATGGTCGCATCAGATTTGGCATGCTTTGAAAGTGTATTTCACTTCTCAGACGAGAGTGCGTGTCAAGCAATTAAAAATTCAACATCGCAATTTCAAGAAAACTGGATCGATCGCTGAGTATCTCATATAGGTGAAACAAATCGTCGAGACCCTGGCTGCAATCGGATCGTCGTTCAGTTGAAGATCACATAGACACAATCTTTGATGGTCTTGGCAAAGAATATGATGGATTCATCACTTTGTGTATCACACGTACTGAAGCATACACTGTTGCGAAAATTGAAGCTTTATTGATGCATCAAGAAGAACGTCTTGAGAGGCATAAGCAACACGAGTTATCCATTCCTCAAGAAAATGTTGCTCAGTATCAACACAAGAAAGGTAATCTTGTGATCAATCGCGAGCGTGGACGTGGTCAGAATCGTGGAAGAGGCAGATCTGGTCGCTCGAATCAAAATAGCTTTGGTGGTGGTTGTGGACAACGAATTCAATGTTAGTTTTGTGGCAAATTGGGACATTCTGCCTATCATTGCTAGTCTCGTTTTGATGAAAATCTACCAGATCCTAAGACTACTCAACACAACACAACTGATGCTATTATACAAGAGCCTGTCAATCAAACTATGATAACAACCTCCGCAACTCAATGTTCGCTAGATGACACATGGTACCCGGATACAGGTGCAACAAATCATTTTACTAATGATTTATCAAATCTAATGATCAAAACTCCTTATATAGGATCAAAGAAGGTAGTAGTTGGTAATGGTAATTTCCTAAGTATCCATAATACTGGCAATTTTAAACTCAAAAATCCTTCCAATAACATTTCTTTTACTCTTAATAAGCTGTTACATGTGCCTGATATCACTAAAAATATACTAAGTGTTGCTAAATTTGCCAAAGAAAACTCATGTTTCTTTGAATTTTATTCCACTAACTATTTTGTTAAATCTCAGGGCTCTCGGAAGCTTCTGCTACAAGGGAAACTTAAAGATGGTCTATATGCTTTTGAGAATCTACAAATTGTTCATTCTAATAATGATTTTCCTATTTCAGCTTTATATTCATCTACCACATCTATTAGTTTACAAATTTGGCACTCTAGGCTAGGCCAACAAAATTGTCAAGCATGTCTTAAAACAGTGTAATATCCCTATACCAATACATGACAATGCTTTTGTGTGTGGTTCTTGTTGCTTAGGCCAAATGCATAAATCTCCATTTTCTATTTTTGAAATTGTCTATACTGAGCCATTGCAGTTAGTATATTCTGATATTTGGGGACCATCACCCATACCTTCAAAAGAAGGATATAGATATTACATTTTGTTTCTTGATGCATATTCGAAATTCTCTTAGGCTTACTTCTTAAAATATAGGTCTCAAGCATTAAACTCTTTTCTTGAATTTAAAAAGATGACAGTTACAATTTCAAAAGAAATTGAAAATTCTTCAAACAGATGCTTTGTGTCCATCTATATATATATAGCTTAGTCTCTCTCTAGTATTGTATCAGTTTTCTTTCAATATATAATAGAATAAGTTTTTTTCTCCTCTCTCTGTTCTCTCAAAAGGAGAATTATCCCTTTACATGGTATCAGAGTCATATTGTTATTGCACTATCTAGAGGCTGGTCTGTTAGACAAGTGGATATTAATAATGCTTTTTTGAATGACAATCTAAAGGAAGTGGTCTACATGAAACCACCAGAAGGGTTTCAAAACAGTAATCTAAATTTGGTGTGTAGATTAAAGAAGGCAATCTATGGATTAAAACAAGCTCCAAACGCTTGGTTTGGCAAGCTAGCCCCTACACTTGTATCCTTTGGATTTGTTTCAGCTAAATGTGATAATTCATTATTTATACATTTTAATGCTAACAGTATCACATATATGCTTGTGTATGTTGATGAAATCCTTATAACAGGAAACAATGCAGACTTTGTGCAACATGTTATCTCAAGTTAAATAAAATTTTTCCCTTAAAGGATCTTGGAGAATTGCACTATTTTCTTGGAATAGAAGCCAAAAGTCTCAATGATGGTAAGTTACTCTTAAATCACTCCAAATATGTTTCTAACTTGTTGCATAAACTTAAAATGCAGGAGCCAAACCTATGAAGAATCCTCTTGCTCCTGGATGCAAATTTCAGTCTAAGGGAACATAAGCAGCTGAAGATCCAAGCCTATATCGTTCTGTTGTTGGTGCTCTTCAATATCTCACCATTACTAGACCGAATCTTGCTTTTACAGTCAACAAACTGTTTCAATATATGCACAGGCCATTACAAAGTCACTGGAAGATAGTTAAAAGGGTATTATAATACATTAATGGGATGCATGATCATGGTCTGCACTTTGAAAAGTGATTGGGCCTTTGATCAAGATGATATGTCGTATGCAGTCCACCTCTGGTTATTATTTATTCCTTGGCAGCAACATGATATCTTGGATGGCCAAGAAGTAACAAGTAGTGTCTAGGAGCAGCATAGAGGCAGAATATAGAAGCCTTGCATCTTTGGTAGCAAAAACTCAGTGGCTCAAATCTCTTCTCACAGATCTTAGATTAAAAGTAACGACTCCTCCTCTCATTTGGTGTGACAATTTGGGAGTTGTTATGCTTACTACTAACCCAGTTATGCTTTCCAAAATAAAGCATTTTGAGTTAGATTTATGGTTTGTTCGTGAGAAGGTTGCTAATGGAGAAATAAATGTCAAACATGTGCCAACGCAATTTCAGATTGCAGATCTCTTAACTAAAGCTCGTTCTAGTAATTTATTTCTTACTCTTAGGACCAAACTAAATGTGCACTCTCTTGAGACACCTAGTTTGAGAGGGGGTGTTAGAGATAAGACTGATATAATTGTTAGAAAAGTTAGTTGAGTTGTTTTGTGTCCATCTATATATATATATATATATAAAATATATATATATATATATATATATATATATATATATATATATATATTTGAGTTGCTAAAGGAGAAATAAATGTCAAACATGTGCCAACGCAATTTCAAGTTGCAGATCTCTTAACTAAAGCTCCTTCTAGTAATCTGTTTCTTACTCATAGGACCAAACTAAATGTGCACTCTCTTGGGACTTAGTCTCTCTCTAGTATTGTATCAGCTTTCAATAATAGAAGAAGTTTCTTTCTCCTCTCTCTGTTCTCTCAAAAGGAGAATTATTCCTTACAATTTATTACATCATAAAAAATTAAAATTAAATTTATAAATAAAAATGTTATGTCTATAAATTATTTTTGAGTGTTGTCAGAGATGAGGTTCAAAATTTTGGACCCATCATGATTCATCGTTTATATTTGTATAAAACTAACTTTAACCATTTTTAGTTGAATAAACCAAAGGTTATTTTTGTCTCCAATATTTTTTGATGTAACTAAAGCTATTAAATGGGTCGACCAGTCCACCCCATCATGAGTTGTTTAAAAGGTGGATCAATTTATTCCGACTCATTTTTTGACAAGATTATGAAAAATCAACTCAGTTCGATATGGGTAGGTAGATTAAATATACCTACCTACTTAAATTCAAATTAATGAAAATTTAAATAAATTTTCTTATTTTAATATATAGTGTAACTTATAAAGTATTTCCATATTTTCTTTATTAAAATAAAAAAGGAAAAATTTGTTAACTATTTTGTATACCGACATAATCACAATTTTTTTTATTAATATAGCACATATCTAACATAGACATGTTAATTTTAAATTATTAGTTTTAAAACACACACACACTTTATATATATATATATATATATATAGTGAGAGTTAGGTTAGTATCTATAGATATTTTAAAAAAAATTGTCTAATAAATATATACAAATCTGTGATGGGCTGGATTGATCAATGGATTTAAACTCATTTTGATAGCTCTAGGTGCAACATAATATATAATTGGACACTTCTAAATCTTGACCCAAATGTCTTGAAATATTTGAAATTTTACAAATGTATGAAACAAAAAACAAGTTGGTCAACTTGTGGGCAATCTTCCCTCACCACAAGTTCAGACCCAAGTGGGTCAGATTTTAAGAGGGTAGAACCATTTTTTTTCATAACTGAAATGAGTGAAAAATTTTCAACCCAACCTAACTTAAACCTATAGTGCAACATAAGGACATTCTTTTAACTTCCAAACTTGAAAAGGTAACTAATAGAACACACAACTCTTTTTTGAAAAAAAAAAAGTTTTGTTAATAGTACTAAAAAAAATAAGATAATTCCCTTTGAGCATTTTTATTTTTGTTAAAAACATGAGATAAAAGGTATTTGAATGTTTTGATTGGCTATGAAAGGAAAACATTATTGAAAAAACAAAATATTAAATGTTTTTGTTGAAAATGCATAACAGTCTTATGAAAAACTTTGTTGGACACCCTATTAAAAAAGCATACATTGGACACTCTAATTAAGACATTTTATTTTATCATCATTTTAGATAAAGATCAATTGCACCATAAATTTTTAACATCACTTGTTATTATAAAAATTATAGGAATTAGACTTATCATGTATTTAGCTCCAATTGTTGTATCTAGTTTAGTGACCTTTAAATGTGAATATTTTCACATTTGTTGTCCTCTTTCCCTGCTCCCATTTCCCCTCCTTTCTTTTTTGCAAGGATTGAACACTTGAGAAATTTGTAGACTCGACCCTAATTATCTCTTCTTGATGGTTGTATTGATATTCAATCTCAGTGAACATACATGAGTTGTCGATCTTACACATTATTAATTTTTATAAAACTTGGTTATCAAACAAAATATAAATAATCTATACTAGGTTATTTTTTCTTAGTTAAAATATTTTTTTAATCTTTATAAATTTATTGATTTTACCTTTTAGTCCTTATAGTTTAAAATAAATCCTTTTAGTTCATATACTTAATTTTTAATACTTTTTAGTCTCTACTATTAATTTCATTATAACTCGTTTTCATATGAATAATGTGGACTTATTACATTCATATGCTAGTGATATATTTGGTTTTGTGGATGATGATGTGTCATTTAATGGTTTGAGGAAAAAAAATGAAATGTCTGAATGATTTTGTGGACCATCAATATCTACTATAATTAAATGTGATCCATATGAGCAGTCAAATTGATGATAATTGCATAGTTAATCATTTAGTGACACATCATTGTTTAAAAAACTAAATGTATTATTGCCACATGAATTTTATAAGTCATATAACTCACATAGAAATGATGTTATAAAAAAATTAAGGGTAAAGACTAAAAATAATTAAAAGTATTTATTTTAAATTATAGATATTAAAAGTAAAAGTAAGTAACACTATGGATTAAAAAATATTTTATTATTTATTCTTTTGAAAAAAAGACATTCAATAACAACTTATCCAATATAGACTCAAACTGGTGAGGCCTCCATAGGTGAAATGCAAAAGGTGGATGAGTTGAGAAAGTTTGTTTGTGACAAGAAGTTATTGGCGAAAAGAGCCAACGTTGGATTTCACTACTAGAATTTTTCTTATTATATACGACTTTTCTTGTGAATTTTTTATAAAAATTTCCAAGAAACGTTGTTCCTACAAATTTTTCTGCGATTTTTTATCTGCAGATAATACTTTCGTGGATAATATATTTTTGTGAATTTTAAAATTTGCAAGAAATTTTCTTGCGAAACTTCTTGCAATATAAATTCGGAGGAAAGTTTCCTGCGAATTTTTTCGCAAGAAATTTTGCAGAAATATTTTTTGAAAAAAATTAAAGAAATTACTATAAATTCATTTGAAACATTTATTTTCATGCCTCCAACATGTGATACATAATCTTTTAAATTTTAAGATTGTAGATTATAAGTCTAACAATCAACCATACAAATCAACTTGAAAGGTAAGTATTGTCCCAACTTATATATTCTTTAATTGTTTTATTTTCAATAGATGTGGGACTTGAAGTTTTTTTAAAATATTAAACTTATAAATTTAAATACTTTTTTGATTTTTCCTGCGGATTAAAATTGGCAAGAAAATCCATAGGAAAAGTTACCAGCAAAATTTTTCTACCATTTAGTAAACATTACTTGCGAATTTATTTTTGAAAAATAAACAAAATAAAATTCTTACAATATTTTCTGCAAATTTTTACCATGAAAAAAATTTCTATGATCATTAAAATTATAGTAAAATTTGCAAAAATTTCTTGTAGATTATTTTTCATAAAAAAATTTATAAGAAGTATCTATAAATTATTTCTCGCAAATAAATTCATAAAAAAAATTTGTGAAATTATTATTGGAAGAAAATTTGTAAAAAATTTCTACAAATATTTTTTTATTAAAAAATTTGCAAAAAAATAATACTTTTCTAGTAGTGTTTACAACACTACAAATTTATCTTGAACCTTCATCGTGGTATGGTGTACTCACTCAAGAGCCTTGAGCCTGTTCATCAAACACTGTCACATCTAATAAGAAGACTGGTAAAGATTAAGAGAGTTGTGATGACTGAAGCAGCCTATGCTTTGTTGGAACAACTTCGCTCTATCATGGAGTGCATGATTGATAGCTCTAAGGCGCTAGTTAGGCTGAGGCCACTTGCACATCCTCATCATGGGCCATGATTTTGTTGGCCCAGAATGATTTGCCTATTTTACTTTTATAATTTTATATTTATTTTAATATATATATATATATATATATATATATATATATATATATATAAAATAGGCCTAATACATTTTAAGCATAAGTTTCACTAACTTCATGGGACAAATGAACTAAACTGATATATTTTTTTTGGATCTCAAAATAATGAACGTAGTCTATTAGGTTAAACAAATTTAGACATCTCTACTCATTATAGTGTTTTTCTATATAAGGGTGAGACTTGATCAAACATTGATATTTTTAGTTTTACATTTTTTCCATTATATAAGTATCTATAAGATTGATCCTATTATTATCATAAAAAAATTTAGGTAAAAATACATTTTTTTTTGTCTCTTATATTATTTATTAGTGTTAATTTAATTCTATTTTAATTAATTGAATTAATTTAGTCCCACATTTTCAAAATGTATCTCAATGTTTATTTTTTCGTTATCATGACACATGTCATGTTGCCATGTCTCGTATCATGTTGTCATGTCACGTGTCATGTTGTCATGCCATATATTATGTTACGTGTCATGATGGCCAGCCATGTGGCATCAGTCATGTGACATGGCAACATGACACGTGTCATATCTATCAAATATTTAACGAAAAAGACAGAAAATCAAATATTGAAATACATTTTAAAGATGTGAGACTAAATTGATTCAATTAATTAAACCGTGACTAAATTGAATCTAATAAATAATATAAGGGACGAAAATTATATTTTTACCAAAAAAATTATTAATTATCATATTATTACAAATTTTTATGTTTTTTTTTAATTAATTTATATGTTCAAGTTGTGTGCAGCGTTGGCAGGTGAATACTAATTCCACAAACCTGAATTAGTGTTGACTTAGTTGATAAGTTAACATCCCCGACGTCTTTGATATCATTAATGTTGCCTTTTTTTTTTTCTTTCCTTTTACTTCTTTTTAAGTCACAACTTCATTTTAGCATAATCTACATTAGGTAAATGCTAAAGGTAGCTTCAACCAAATTAGTATTAATGCCTAGCTGATGCTAAATTTATTCTTAGCTAACTTTAAAAAATTATTTTACTCCGGATATCATGGGCGTGAACTATTAGAATTTTATATAATCTACGAGAGAAAAAAAAATTATGCACTAACATATATAACAATTTTATATTATCATCTAATTATAAAATAATATAAATGATAAATTTATTAACTTTTATAAAAATTATTTTAAAAATTATATAAATAATAATTTATCATTAGTTAACTTCTAAAACCTAAATCCTTAACCTTTTATACAAACAGTAAGTAATCATTAGACACATACTTTTTTTTTCAATGCATAAATTATTAAAATGAATTAATAACTTAATATTGACTTAATGAGAAAAAATCTCTAATTAACCATATTTCAATCATTGATGTTTGAAAAAAAAATTCTTTAATTTTATGAAAATGACTATATAATTATAAAGGTTAAATTATATTTTTAATTTTTTTTATTATTAAGATTTAATTTAGTCTTATTATTATTAAATTGTTCAATTTGACCATCCGTATATTTTTAAAATATTGAATGTTATCCTTCTAATTTGACATTAACGTGTCAATGAGATTGGATAGAGAGATAGTATTGAACACTATTTAAAAATTAAAGGACTAAATTGAAAAGTTTAAAAATAATGGAATCAAATTGAACATTTCATAAATAAAGGAATTAAATTGAGCAAAAAAATATATTTTTTGTCTAAATAAATTTGAAATTTATTTTACTTATTTTATTAAATAACTCATTTATTTTGTGATATTTTATTAATTCCAAGTACTCAATTTTTTGTCATTTATGATCTTGTTAAGGTAAGTAAAAAAAAATTAAATTTATCTAGAAAAAATATTAAATAAATTTTTATTCAATTTGTTTTTATTAATTTTAACATATTTATTTTAGTCCTATTATTTTTAAAATATTTAATTCAATCTTCTAATTCTCAAAAAAAAAAAATATTATTCTTTCATCTTGTTTCATTAATGCCGTTAGTATCAATTTAAATGGAAAGACAATATTAGACGTCTTTTGAAAATTAAAAGATAAAATTTAACTATTTAAAAATAATTAAATTAAATTAAATCTTAAGAATAAATAAATATTTAAAAATATAATTTAGTCAAACATAACTATTTCTTTAAAATAAACTATTTTTAACGTAGCGTAAAATGTCATAGGATAGGAGTTCCGTTGTTAGTGATAAAATATTGTACTGTGACAATTATTTTTTTAACAAATGAAAAGTTCATAATTGAATTTATTTCACCAACAAATTGTGTCCTACTCATACTCATATTTCATAAGGACATGCCTTAGAATATAAACTTAAATCTAATTTATTCCTTGAAAATTAATTTTAAAGGTGAGATTTGTCTATTTCACACGCATTATTACCTCTCATCTTTTATACATATATAAGTGTGAGAGAGATAAATGAAAGTATTATTTTATTTTCTAATTATAAAAATTTAAGTTTACTTTCAAATGTATTAATTGATAATAATATTTTATATTTTTAATTTATTATGAATCTATTAATGATGAGTCATCCACTTATTTTATGTGAAAGTGAATGTATTTATTATACTATTAACACTATGAAGGCATTTGATAAAAAAAATATTTTTTTATGCCTAGGAATCATGATTCTTATGAATTACAAATCTTAAGAATCATAATTTCTAGGAATATTTAAAATATGTTTGATTACTCATAAAGTTTCCTGGAAATATTCATATAGGATTCTTAAGAATTAAAGATTTTTGTGTTTGGTTACACTATTATATTTCTTATAATATAAATATTTTTTACAATAATATCCTTTATTGAAACAAATTTATTAGATATATTTATTCACTCAAATCTTATTATTACAAATATGACATTAAGCTATTTTAAAAAAAAATTGAAAGTTTATATAGATAAAATTATTTAAATTCCAAATTCAATAAAAAAAACACAGAAAAATGTTACATAATAATTAAGAATGATAAAATATATATTTCATTTTTTGAATAAATAAATTAAAAAGTGTTAACAAATATCATTAAACTATAGAAACAAAATAGGTTTTATTATTATTATTATTAAAATTGACAAAGTCAAGAAATAATGAAATACAAGAAAGGAAGAGAAATAAAGATATAGGAGGGAGAGGGAAAGGGAGAAAGAAACAAAAGGAGAAAGGGAGAAAGAGAGAGATATAGAGAGAGAAAGAAAAATAAAAGGATAAAGGGAGAAAGAAAGAGGGAGAGGGGGAGAGGGAGAAAGAAAGAGAGATGAAAAGGGAAAGAGGAAGAGGGGAGTGAGAATGAGAGAGAGGGAGAAAGAGAAATAGAAGGGGAGAAAAAGAGAGAGATGGACAGGGAGAGAGGAAGGGAGGGGGAGTGAGAGAGAGAAAAAGAAATAGCTAGAAGGAGAAAGAGAAAGAAAGAGATTTTATATTTTAAAAAATGATATTGTAATATTTTTATATGCATTAAATTTTTCCACTAATTTGAAAAAATTGGACTCCCACCCCCTCCCATGAGAATATTTTTGTGGGAAAATGGGATAAAATAATTTTTGAAAAATTACATTCACGATAATATTTTTTAAAAATAACTATCAAATATGAGAAACTAAAATTCTCTAAGATTTTCAAGATTGTAAAAACATTATGCATACCAAACAACTTTTATAAGTCACACTCTTTGATTGAAAAAATTATTCATTTATTTATGAGTAGTATTATTAAATATAATTATCATCAACACCATTTAATTATATAAGTATTCTTGAAATAAAATATCAAATTATGACATTATTAATTAAAATTAACTAATTTATCTAATTTTATTGATATTGATGAAATAGGATATTTATTTTTTATACTACTATTTCTATACATAAGATCATATTTAATTGATCAAAATTAAGAAAAGTAGTTGATTTAATTAATAATAATAACAATAAAGATACCTAATTTTTATATAATTTTTTCAAAATTATCCTTAATTAATGCTTTTTTCTCTCTGTTGGCTGGAATGTGATTCTATCCTTGTTTTATTAGTTCTTAAGGATGTGTTTTTAATTCATCGGGAGATTTGAAATAAGTGGTTGTATTGTTGTCATCTTTGTTCTACTATGTGATTTTTTGCCACTCACATTTATGAAGAAGAAGTTTCTTAAGCTAGTTAGTTATACTTATGACTTTTATCATAGACAAGTATATAGGTGGCGGGATCCTCTAAAGTTAGCGGAAAAAAAACATATAAGGGGGGTTGAATATGTGTGTGTTAGTACGAAAGAATTTTAGGAACGTTTTCGCAAGAGTAGTGCTCTTTGTCCATTGTACTTTTGGATATCAGACGATTAACCAGAGTTTGCTTAACCTACTATCAATGCGTCTGAAGGATTTATCGTCCACTAGGGAAAATGTTCTGTAAAGATATTGATTGAAGTTATTACATTTTCCTTTTCAAAATAGTTTCGTTTGAGTATAAGTGGCAGATGAAACTTTTAGTGTAATAAGTCTGTCAAGCAAAGTTAGTGTCTTCGTCTAAAAGTTGTTTTCAAGATATATATAAACGTTGGACGAAGTGTTTCACAAAATTTTCATCAATAAGGAAGATTTGCGTCTAAGTAAGTAAAGGGATGCAATTGTTTTATACTGGTTCGCTCATCTGAGATACGTCCAGTCTCCTTCAACTAAAGGGTTCCACTATATATATGAAATTAAGCATAATGAGTATTGTCGTCCACTCCTGGACCTGAGTATTCTCAATCACTCCTGGACCAAGTATTCTCGACCACTCCTGACCCGCCAGCTTCACTTACTAGCGCTAGTATTCTTACACCACTTCTGGTCCAAGTATTCTCGACCACTTCTAGTCCAAGTATTCTCGACCACTCCTGGCCCGTCGACTTCACTCACCAATGCTAGTATTCTCAAACCACTTCTGGTTCCCCAAGTATTCTCGACCACTCCTGGCCCGTCGGCTTCACTCACCAACGCTAGTATTCTCAAACCACTTCTGATTCCCCAAGTATTCATGACCACTCCTGGCCCGTCGGCTTCTGATGGAGCTACTTGGAGAGGATTGATATTCTTCCAAGTTTTCCATGCAAGGACCGAAGAACTCTTGAGGTTTCCTTTGAATAGAAGCTTGAATCTCCTTGAAGCAATCTTCAATGGAGGAGAAGAATTGAGGAGGTTCGGTTACTCCTAGCTTGTTGTAGAAGCTTGAGGAACCAAGACAAAGTTTGAAGAACTTTGATAGAAACCTTAGAGAGAAAATTCTCTACGGTTTTTAGGGACTCTTGAGTGAGAAAAATCTGAAGTTTTATTTCTCAAAATGTTCAAAAGTGAATACAAGTGAAGAGATTACAAATATATAGGGAGAGGTAGCTTGTAGTGTAAGCTAACCTTAACCATGGTTCACTAGGAACCATGGTAAGGTGTAGCTAACCATCCATGGTTTCTAAAACTTATAGGAGAAGCTAACCTTGACCATGGTTCACTTAAGAACCATGGTAAGGTCAGCCAAACCTACTAAGGTTTAGAAGCTCGGAAGGCAAGCTTCAAAGCTTGTAGGAAAAGCTAGAAATTTCGGCCAAGAACAAAAGGAATGAGCTAGGCGGCCAAGGCTAAAAAATGTTCCATGGTTTATTTCAAAAATATTTGATTTGGTTTAGTTAGGTTCATCATATGACGATGAGACCTAGCTAAATCAAATCTATGAAAAATTAGGAGTAAAATGAGTCTAATATGCAAAATTTTGCCTAGGCCCAGTTTTGGCCCAATTACTAGTCACACGCTCAAGCATTGCTAAATGCCACTCCTTTTTCCCTACTGAAAAAATATAAAATGAATGTATCAACAAAGGAGGTTAAATGGAGTTAAACTCTCCAAGTAACCCACCCTAAAAACAATATACAATGACTAATAAAAGAAACTAAAGTGTCTCACAAATAC
The DNA here is from genome assembly GCF_000230855.2 of Cajanus cajan. Classification (NCBI taxonomy): domain Eukaryota; kingdom Viridiplantae; phylum Streptophyta; class Magnoliopsida; order Fabales; family Fabaceae; genus Cajanus; species Cajanus cajan. The sequence continues at coordinate 66,468,933 of NC_138519.1, forward strand.
AAAGGCAAAAATAAGCTTAAACAATATAACTATGTACAAGATATTTACAACTAGAATTATGCCTTCTCTTCATGATAGAGTGGTCCAAATTGAAGAGTACCTTGGGCTTGGAAAGCCCACTGGTCTTCAAGGTGTCCACTGGTCTTCAAGGTGGCCATAGCTATAGAGATTGGGCCCTTGGCCCATGGTCCATCATCCCATTCCTCTTGGTTCCTTCAATGTATCACCTCTTGGATTCCTTGGCCTTGGCCATAGTCTATCATCCCCTCCCTCTTGAAAAAGATTTGACATCAAATCTCGAGGGTCTTCATGACGGTCGGCCACACCTACAAATATATAATACAATGCATTAGAGGTGATATTCTCAACAAATAAATGTGAAAGGTATATCCTAGAAGGAATCCTTTCATGGAACCTAAAGAAATCAATGATACTGGACCTTCTAATATATTGATTAGGATCCTCTCCTAAACATATACTAGATATATTACTAAATCCTAAAAATGTGCTAAAACTAAAACTATACCACATTAAAGACTTTATCCTAAAAATTAGAACATCTTGCCTAAAGTATCCTATGTGGTATCCTAGGCATTTCCTAGAAAATAAGGAATTAGTCACATGAAAAGAATTATTTGTTGGATAGTTATGAAAAGAATTAGTCACATGGAACCTTGAAGGTTCATATGTTATATCCAACAAACAATATATTCCATAAATTGGGTGCTTTATTGAAACAACTAAGGTAGGAAAAGTCCTACACAAAGGAAGGCTATCTATCTTGAGCACCACCAAGGAAGTAGCATGAGAAGTGGAGCTAAGTGAATTCCAGTTCTCCTTCACCAAATCTTGAAGTTGAGACTCTTTTTCTTTAAAAATAATGGATTTATGAATCTCCTCCTCAAGACTAGTGGCAAAATGAGGGCAAGAGTTAAGATCTTTATGAATAAAGAGATTTTTTTTTCATAGGATTTTTAGTACTAAAACAATTCTCTTTAGTCACAAATCCTTTAGAGGATATTTCTTCCTCTTTACTCTTCCCTGCACAAAGTTCTTTCTTTTTTTCTATTTGTTCTTTTCTTTTGATTTTCATTTTTCTTCTTCTTTTGTGTTTTCTCATGTCTTCTTTCAATTTTTCTTCTTCTTGTTTAAGAATTCTCAACTTCTCTTCTAGGATAGCAAGTTTGGCCTCTCTTTCAATTTTCTCTTTCTCTTTTTGAAAGGCTTCTTGCTTCTTCCATAGTTTAAGTGATTTTAGCTCTTTTGTTAAGTAAGAAATGCTTTTAGGAGAGCTATCACTTCTACTATAGTTGGATTGTTGAGACATTTTAAACAACAAGATTTTTCTCTTCACACAAAAATAGATTTTAAGAAAATAATATTTTTGGAAGTGTTAGACTTGGCACTTGGAGGTCTAAGAGTACAAATTGAACTTTGGAGGGAGGTGAGCTACTATCGAGCCACTTAATAACCAAGCCTCTTCAAGTAAAAATCTCTAAATCCCCTTATATGTTTGCCTTGCACAAAGCAATTTTCACAAAGATCTTTTCAAAAAGGAAAATAACAATCAAGTGCCTATTGTGTACAATTATCAAGACTTGAAATCATAAATTGCTTGCAAACATAAATAGCAAGAAAACATAAATTGCTTGAAAACTTAAATTGCTGAAAACATAAATTGCTTAAAACATAAATTGCATGAAAACTTAAAGACAAGAAAACATAAACTAGGCGTGGAAAGCAATAAAACCTAGGTGAGAGCTTGGAAAGCACCAAAGACCTCTAAGGACCCTCTCACAAGTACTAAACGAAATTACTATTTAGAAAACTTAAGGAGAGATGGAGATACACCAAAGGCACTCCAAGACACTCCTTAATAAAGGCCTTGTACAAAAATGGAAAATTAAAAGTTTACAAAAAAAATGAAATGCAAATTTACTTCAAATGAAATGTAAGTTCACAATCAAATGAAATTAGTGGCTGCACTTAATTTCAAAGAAAACAAATTAGTCACTAATTAGAGACAAATTTTAGAGACGGATTTTGTAAGGAAAATAGGTTTAGAAACAAAAATTTCTGTCAATAAAATTGGTCTCTAAAGTTCACAAAATTTTCTAAAATTTGTTGCTCCTTCTCTTCCTATTCCAGCCACCAAGCATGCAGCCTTCACTAGTGTTTCACTCTTCTTTTAGAAGCAACCTTGACCTTGGTTACTTCTAGGTGTTTCCAAGAGACCTTCCACCAAGAGAGAACAAGCTCCCTAAGCAACCACCAAAGTCTTCAAGGTTGACTTCCTTTGACTTGGCCTCCTACACCTTTTAAGAAGCACTCAACCACCTTCAATTGCTGGAATATTAGTGCTAAAACTGAAAAAGCACAATTTAGAATAGCTACACCAATTGGTGGAATAAAATGAGACAAACTAGAAGGAGTTCCAAAAATTGACAAGCAAGAAATTAAGGCAAATTTAGAAAGCTAGCACACAAAGGATAACCTATCAAAGACACTAGAATGGATTACAAAAACAAAGCTAAGATTAGAAACAAAATTAAGACACAAAATATGTGGCTGGACTGAAAATTTTATAGGCAAAAACTTCACCAAAACCGAGAGCTAGTTACACAAATTTTTCACTCCTTTTAGCTTTTTCTTTTGCTATTTTCTTTCTTTTCTCTTTGAAAAATATTTTTCACTTCTTTTTCTTTGATTAATCAGGAGTTTAAATGCCTTTTGAACAATTATAGGTCTCAGTCTTAGGCTAGAAAAACTGCTGCAAAAATATTTTCAAAAAACAAGAGGTGTTCACAAGCATGTTTTCACTAGTGCTTCACAATTTTATAATATTTTTAGGTCAAATTTTTAGGCACTATTTACTTTTGTTTTTCTCATGCATTAAGAACACATACACCTCTGTTTTGTCTCTGTTTTAAGGCTTTAAGAAATGATATAGGTTTCAGCCACACATAAGACTCAAAGAAACCTAATAGGAAATACTGTTTAACAATTTTTTTTTGACAAAACTTTTAACAAGACATAATAGAAACCTAACTCTAGGAAATTTGCTAGAACTAATAGCAAATTATGAACTCAAACATGTAAAACAAAAGCACATATTGGTAGGCACATATTTAATAAGAAAATGACGCACCAAACAAAGTTTCACAAACAACACAAAAAATTAGGTCAAACAAGCTAGTCTAGGAAATTTCAACATGTAAAAGGACTACACATGACTTCTATGACAAAACAAGTGATTCAAAAATAAGAACAATGCTAAATGAATGTTGTCCAATCACGGACACATGTTAGAGAATGGAGAGACTCAATCAAAACACAAAACGCACAAGGTTTAAGAGAACCTAAAAGCACCAAACCGAATTGATTCACAAGAGTAGGAAACAAGCAAAAATGAATCAATTAATTCATACTTGACATATAGGATCCATCAAACAATGTATTAGAACTAGATCCATGCAGCAAACACAAGTTTAGACATAGGAGAAGGAAGATACAACACGGATTCACACAAAAAAGTTAGAACACAAAACCTCAAGAGCACTAGGCTCTAGATACCAAAAATGATGGAGCTACTTGGAGAGGATTGATATTCTTCCAAGTTTTCCATGCAAGGACCGAAGAACTCTTAAGGTTTCCTTTGAATAGAAGCTTGAATCTCCTTGAAGCAATCTTCAATGGAGGAGAAGCATTGAGGAGGTTCGGTTACTCCTAGCTTGTTGTAGAAGCTTGAGGAACCAAGGCAAAGTTTGAAGAACTTTGATAGAAACCTTAGAGAGAAAATTCTCTACGGTTTTTAGGGACTCTTGAGTGAGAGAAATCTGAAGTTTTATTTCTCAAAATGTTCAAAAGTGAATACAAGTGAAGAGATTACAAATATATAGGGAGAGGTAGCTTGTAGTGTAAGCTAACCTTAACCATGGTTCACTAGGAACCATGGTAAGGTGTAGCTAACCATCCATGATTTCTAAAACTTGTAGGAGAAGCTAACCTTGACCATGGTTCACTTAAGAACCATGGTAAGGTTAGCCAAACCTACTAAGGTTTAGAAGCTTGGAAGGCAAGCTTTAAAGCTTGTAGGAGAAACTAGAAATTTCGGCCAAGAACAAAAGGAATGAGCTAGGTTGCCAAGGCTAAAAAATGCTCCATGATTTATTTAAAAAATATTTGATTTGGTTTAGTTAGGTTCATCATATGATGATTAGACCTAGCTAAATCAAATCTATGAAAAATTAGGAGCAAAATGAGTCTAATATGTAAAATTTTGCCTAGGCCCAATTTTGACCCAATTACTAGTCACACCCTCAAGCATTGCTAAATGCCACCCCTTTTTCCCTACTGAAAAAATATAAAATGAATGTATCAATAAAGGAGGTTAAATGGAGTTAAACTCTCCAAGTAACCCACCCTAAAAACAATATACAATGACTAATAAAAGAAACTAAAGTGCCTCACAAATACAAAGGCAAAAATAAGCCTATACAAGAGAACTATGTACAAGATATTTACAACTAGAACTGTGCCTTCTTTTCATGATAGAGTGGTCCAAATTGAAGAGTATCTTGGGCTTGGAAAGCCCACTGGTCTTCAAGGTGTCCACTGGTCTTCAAGATGGCTATAGCTCTAGAGATTGGGCCCTTGGCCCATGGTCCATCATCCCATTCCTCTTGGTTCCTTCAATGTATCACCTCTTGAATTCCTTGGCCTTGGCCATAGTCTATCAGCTTCACTCACCAATGCTAGTATTTTCTTATCAGCCACTTCTAGCTAGTAGTGAGTATTATTTGACAAGCCCCTCAGGGTTTTACAAGTATTCTTTCCCTAGCCTCTTCAGGCTTTACTACATTAGCTGATTAAGTTGGGTTTGAGTGTTTACATAACTCTCACAGAGAGGATTGAGAATTTCTACACTCACTAAGGTTTGCTACCTTAGTCTTACAGAGACTTGTGTTTGAGTGTTTGGATTACTCTCATGGAGATGATGCATAGGTGTACAACACACACTAAGGTTTTGTTCATAACTAACATTTTGAACACCTTAGTTTACAGAGATAAAACTACAATATTATATTGTACATATGACTATAAGTGCTCATCTCTGGTCTCTCTGTTTCTTGGGCTTGATATCACTATTTCTTGATCAGGGAAAAGCCAACCTCTCAAGGTTTGATGTTGAGGCTTATATATAGTCTTGTGAAATTTTTCCATTGCAATTGTCCGTTGAAGCAAATATAGTCGTTCACGACCAGTTTGATCTTATCATTTAATGTTCAGATTCGTACATTAAATGTTGCTTCCCGTTTATAGACAATGCGTGAAGTTTCCTTGCTCTGTTAGTAGCTGTGTTTGAATATAGCAGAGTCCTAGGAAACTGTTTGTCCTTTTCTGATCCAATAGCTGTGGAACTTTTGTTCTTGCCTGAAAAAGTGATGTACTTTTTCTGACATATGCATGATTTAGTGTTTGAGCATGCTCTTCTTCTTTCTTCTTCTCTTCTAATAATTTGAATGACTTCGTGTGTTCTTCTGTGAGTGTAGACGATGTTCAAAATGTCTTTTAAAGCTTGATTTCTCAGATGATTGCATGTCATTTTTCGTTTGCGCCTGGTATCAGCTTTTAGATCAGTACGTTGACCTTAATCTAATCATTTGTTATTAACGCATTAACTTTTCCTTTCATCTGGTCGACTTTGTATATGGTCAGACTTTCCAGTTCTTCTGGAGTTTCCTCTTGGTTGTTTGACCATCTTTCACCTGATTCCCTATGTGCTGCCTTCGATTGTGCTTGGCATGGTCTTGTTCTTCATTTGGCTTGTTGAGTGCTTATGTTGGCATTCCGTTTTGTATCGTCTGATGCTTATGCCTCTTCATCATTTTACATGTTCTTATGTTTTTTGAAACACTAACTCACTTGTTAGAGATAACAACATATATTATATTTTTCTCACTCAAAATCTTTTTGGGAATGTCTTCATCTGACTTAATATTCTCTCCCTAGGTTTTCTAGTGATGATTTTTTTTTTCAAAATTGTTCTGGTCTTCTGTTTTGTAGGTTTTGTTAGTTATTGCTTAAATATGTTTAAACTACCTCGAATTAGCTCAATTTTCATATTACTACTTTTTAATTTTTTTTGTTTAAATTACCTGACTAATATTTTTTTTTCAATTTAGTACCTGACGTTAGTCTCCTTTGTTAAATGATGACGTGGCAAACAGACTGCCACGTCATCACCCAACAGTAACAGTGTATGCCATGTCGGCACACATGGCCACCTCATTCTTCACGTAAATTGCCATGTCATATTTGAATTTAAAAAAAAAATAGTTTCCCAAACCTTCCTCATTCCCTAACCTCAAAACGCTCCAATTCCCCACCTGCGTCAATCTGGACGGTTGAGATCGTCAACCCATCCAGAATCCAACGACCACCATGTCCTATCGGATCCCCCTGTCTCTTTTCCCTTCTTCTGCTACCATTGGCACACATCATCAAAACCAAAGCAGAAGATTATCTTCTCCAACCCACATAACAGGTTCATGCACGCCAACGAAAGGGGCATTCAAAGTTTCGCTTTTGATGTCGCGGGTCTCTCTATTTCTCTCTCCACCATCTTCCAATGTCGGCATTGGAGTATCTCTACCTCTCACCCTTGACGTACACTAGAATTTACCTCAATTCACACCACCACTAGCGCAAGCCCTCCACCATGATGCCGTTTCGTGGCAACGCATGCCGTTTCGTACCTAATTCGGTGCTTGTTAGGGTTCTAGGGCTATGGAGGGTGCACGGTGGCGCAGCCAGGGCAAGCGAAGGCGCAAGGCCAGAGGGGGATTCTGACAAGAAGAGCGGGGAGGGTCAGGGGGTGGATAAGGGTTCGATTGGGTCCGGTTCAAATCGGAGGAGGGAGAAGTAGGGGAAAGGGTGGTGGTGGTGGTGGTTGGGTTCAAAGAGTGGGAAGTGGCGGTGGCAACCCATTGTTCAGGCTCAATAGGTTGGGGTGTTGTTGTTGTAGTTAGGGATTGTGGTTTTCATGATGCAGTTGCTAAGGCCCGGGATTCCCTTACCTGGCTCCAAATACGGCAGCGCCGACGAGCGTTTTAAGGTTGGGGAATGAGGGGGTTTGGAAACTAATTTTTTTAAAAAAAAAAATAAATATGATGTGGCAATTTACGTGGAGAATGAGGTGACCATGTGTGCTGACATGACATACACTATTGGATGATGACGTGACAGTCCGTTTGCCACATCGTCATTTAATAGAAGAGACTAACATTAGGTACTAAATTGAAAAAAAAATATTAGTCAGGTAATTTTAACAAAAAAAAAATTAAAAAGTAGTAATCTAAAAATTGAGCTAATTCGAGGTAGTTTAAACATATTTAAACCTTTATTTTTTATACTACTATTTCTATACATAAGATAAGATTTAATTGATCAAAATTAAGAAAAGTAGTTGATTTAAATAATAATAATAATAATAAAGATACCTAATTTTTATATAATTTTTTCAAAATTATCCTTAATTAATACTTTTTTCTCTCGTTTGGCTGGAATGTGATTCTATCCTTGTTTTATTAGTTCTTAAGGATGTGTTTTTAATTCATCGGGAAATTTGAAATAAGTGGTTGTATTGTTGTCATCTTTGTTCTACTATGTGATTTTTTGCCACTCACATTTATGAAGAAGAAGTTTCTTAAGCTAGCTAGTTATATTTATGACTTTTATCATAGACAAGTATATAGGTGGTGGGATTCTCTCCCTAGGTTTTCTAGTGATGATTTTTTCTTCAAAATTGTTGTGGTCTTCTATTATGTAGGTTTTGTTAGTTATTGTTTATGAGTTTTGACCTAGTTCCCAATATAGTTTTTTGTCTATTTTTTTTCTTTTCCTTTATATATATATATATATATATATGATATGTTGCAAATGATTGTTAGATTTTAAAGTGCCAATATTGTTGGATGCCATTATTCTTAGTGATGCAAGTCATACCTAATTTTTATTTTAAAAAAATACTTTTTTCCCTCCTAATTACTATAAACCTTTTATTTAACATTCTCATTAATTAGAGATATTTTTAACCTAAAATAATTAATACATGGTACAATATGAATTGAGGATCTTACACAGCGAGTATACAAAATATTTCTTTAGTGTGGACAAAAAATTATAATATATTTATAAAGAAAATATAATGATTTATTTTATAAAATAAATATTTTTTTGAAAAAAACTAAATACCTTATTTTCTAAAAATTAAAATTATTTAATAAATTGAACGATAATTTCTCTTTTTTCTCTTTCTATTTGATATTTTATGAAAAATTAAGGTATGTATTTTTAATTTTGTGTGATTTGTTTAGAATTAGATTAAGAATAAAATGATAAAAATTAGAATTAAAATAATAAATTAGTATTAATTTATTTTCATTTTTATCTCTTACAATTTTTAACACTGATTTCAAAAAATATTATTTTATGAGGATAATACTTTTTTTTGTGGGGACAGATTTTATTATTAATTAAATACATTTAGGTAAAAAAAAAATAGAAAACTTAGTGGTAGTAATTGTCTCATACTTTACTACGGGGATTCGTCTTGTTACATATAATTATAAACAGATATTTTTAATTAGATAGAAATAAAGGTAATATATAACAATAAAGATAGTACTTTGACTGTATTACTATCTAACATGAGTTTAATTCTTGTTGAAGTGAAGACTTTATCCATACTAAATTTCTAAGTATCTTTATAAGCATTATTTAAGTTTTGAAACTTGTCTTAACTCAGATCAATTCTAATTAATACGTAACTCACTTAAACTTTTATAATATATAAAAAAATTAAATTTATTCATGTTAAAATAAAATTATAAATAAATCTTTTAATTCAGTGATTGTGAAATTTATACCAAAATTTAGGATCAATATGATGTTCATTCGATTTTTATTAACCAAATATTATTCTAATACAGATAAACTAATAAAAATTACATCTATAAGTATAAATTAATATTTATTTATTAATTTTAAAACACTATGTAAATCATAAAAAAAATTTAAAAAAAAAATGGCATTGGCACGAGACATAAGCCACACAACTAATGATGAACTACCGAGTCTTGCATGCATTTGTATTATCAAGTCAGAGTTACGGCGGAAAAACACCTCAACCACACAGTCTAATATTTTACTCAAAATTCCATTTCACAAAATTTGGTAAACTGAATTTAGAAACATTAGAACTTAGAAGACGACCAACTCTTGCGCCTAATCTCGAGGTGGATCCATTACACGTCTAGACACAGTACCCTCACCAACCCCAAACCAACTTCACTTGTCATGTGTAATTTTCAACCACACCTATGGGACCCACCATTCCAACCAGCCCCTCCTTCATCACCAACACCCCCACTGTCGACCTCTTTCTTAATCCTGACTTACACAACTAAGAAAAATAAGAGAAAAAATGAATATAACTTAGAATAAATTCATAATCTATTTACAGAAAAGCACCAATTTTTAAATATGCTTGAGTCACAATGTTGGGCACTTACAAATTGAAGATAAAGCCTTGAAACATCTGAATTTCTAAAACAAAAGAGCAGGTCCTGTTCCTTAAATGCATTTTGTGGCATAATAAATTACTTTTTGATATACCATTTAAAATGTCATAATTCGTTAAATTGATGTCATAACCAATTTATGTAAATGCAGAAAATCCCTACCAACAAATGAAAAAAGACCATAGGGGTCAATTATTAAGTGGAGCCTTGGACGACCACGCTTATTGCTCAAACAATAGACAACAAACCTCACCAACCCCGGACCGGACGCCAACCGGTTCAACCAAACACCATAGTCTTTTTCATTCATCATACCGGTTCGAACCGGACTTTTCCTTCCTTATATTAACCACCCTCCTACACCCCACTTCATCAAGCCCCAATTAAACTCTTCAACACAAAGAAAGCAAAACAAAACGCACAAGGATTATAGCAATGGCAAACAACGATCAAAACCAAACCGAAGCTGGAAGGCACCAAGAAGTTGGGCACAAGAGCCTTCTCCAGAGTGATGCCCTTTACCAGGTACACTCAATTGCATGCCTTTTTTTTTTTTTTTTTTTATAATTTATAATTTTGTGCCCAAAACTTTATTATAACATGTTACATGTCCTTTTGATTTTTTGGGGTATTGACAAAATGGTTATTTTGGTTGGTTATGCTGTGTAGTATATTCTAGAGACCAGTGTCTACCCAAGAGAACATGAAGCCATGAAGGAATTGAGAGAGTTGACAGCAAAACACCCATGGTATGACCTTAATTCGTTTTCCGTGTGAATTATTTGGTTTCTTTACTCATGGTTGGTTTGAGGTTAGTTACTGATTAGTTGAAAACAACATCAGGAACATCATGACCACCTCTGCGGACGAAGGGCAATTCTTGAACTTGCTCCTTAAGCTTATCAATGCAAAGAACACCATGGAAATTGGTGTCTACACAGGCTATTCTCTGCTAGCCACCGCCCTCGCTCTTCCTGAAGATGGAAAGGTATTAAAAAAGAATTTTATAATGAGTGTTGGCATCATAGCTAAAAGTGTAAAATTTGAGTTAATGGTTTTACTTGGCGCAGATCTTGGCCATGGACATTAACAGGGAGAATTACGAGCTGGGTTTGCCAGTGATAAAAAAAGCTGGCGTTGAGCACAAAATTGAATTCAGAGAAGGTCCTGCTCTCCCAGTTCTGGATGAAATGATGAAAGATGTAAGCTTTTGAATGTGTGAGTTAATTTGCCTGTTGGAATTGCAAGTAATGGTGTGCGGTGAAATGCAGGAGAAGAACCATGGGAGCTACGATTTCATCTTTGTGGATGCGGACAAGGACAACTACATAAACTACCACAAGAGGCTGATTGAGCTGGTGAAAGTTGGGGGTGTGATCGGGTACGACAACACCCTGTGGAACGGGTCTGTGGTGGCACCCCCTGATGCGCCTCTCAGGAAGTACGTTAGGTATTACAGGGACTTCGTGTTGGAGCTGAACAAGGCCCTCGCTGCGGACCCCAGGATAGAAATTTGCATGCTACCGGTTGGTGATGGAATCACTCTCTGCCGTCGGATCAAGTGATTCTGCCTTCTCATCACACTCATCAACCACCTTCACTTCACCCTTCTCATCATTGGTCATCATTGAGTGGCAGTGGCACCTAAATGCCTTTTAAAAGCAATCAACACCTTTTTTTCTTTTCCGCAAAATATTCGTGTCTGTATTTTCCTCCTTTCATAACGCTGGATGCAAGTGACTTCTCTTATTTCATGTATTTCCACCAACATGCCTTGATTTTAATGCAAGCCACTTTTCTCTCATACATTCTCAAAACTTTATTCATTTTCAAATTCACTAAAAAGAATACAAATGTTGTGTATTTTTTATTAAGAGGTTATCAACGGGGTGGGGACGAATAATTTGACCCATCCCCACAAATTTAACAACTATAAATTCTAGGTCCTTATCCCGTTTTTTTATTGAGTTTGGGTTTTCTCATCCCTGTTCCTGAGTTTTTTTTAATAAATATGAAAATAAAAAAATAAAATAAATTAAGATAATACAAATTTTTACGTATAAAAATTTTAAGCGGGCCGAGAATGAAGCGGGTATTAACATTCTTATCTTCGCCCTCATCCTCAATTTTATTAATCAGAAAAAATTCGAATCCAAACTCAAATCCAAAGCAGGTGAACTGTCATTTTATTTTTATTTACAGTACCCATTATAATTGTGGAGTACTGGAATAGTCATTTTATTTTTATTTTTTATTGTAATAACTTATTTTATTTTTATTTTAATTTAATATTTTTAATAATTTATTTGTATAAAAAAAATTATCTTTAAATTATTTTTATATTTTTTAATTTATATCTTAATGTAGCATCTATTATAATTAAAAAAAATTATATTAATATTTTGTTAATATGTTTAAAAAAAATTTTATGATAAGTTTTTTTGAATTTATAATAAAAATTAGTTTTTCCGTTATATTATTTTTTTTATTTTAATATTTTTATAATATTATTATAATTTTTTGTTTTTAATTTTTTAATTTTGTTACATATAAACAAAATTTATTATAAAAATTGACCTTTTAATTATTTTCTTTTGAATTAATTTTTTTGATTGATTCATTTTATACAAATTTTTAATCTAAAATTTATGTTATTCTGAATTTATTTTTTAAAAGTTATTTATTCACATAATTTAACTCTTTAATTTTTATGAGTACCATAGCAGCTGTTGAATGATTTAACTACTATAAGTACTTTGAAGACTTATACTCATAAAGTAAGTTGGAAATTGAGTTGCTGGTATATTAGAGGACTTTGCCTTTGTGATGTTAGAAAAATATTGGATAGAATAGAAGAATCACCATATGTACAACATTTTCTTAATATTCTTGAATAAAATTATCCACAATTTCCACTTTCAATTGTTAATTCATCTATCGTCTTGGTTTGAGCGTACGTATATAGTATATACAATGATTCAATGAAAGTTCTTAAATTTTAAATGAGTTTTAACAATATAATTGGTTAAATGACACATTCGAACTATGCAAACAAAAAACAATTGTTTCGGTGTAAGAAAAAGATTTCGGAATTATTATTTATTTTTTCACTTTTTCATTTAATTAGCACTCTATTTCTTTCCTACTTTCTACTAAACTTATTCCTACCTGTAACGTATTCACATTTTAATTTTCAATTTCTTGTGCCTCACATTTTCGGCTTGTTGGTGCAAGTGTAATTTCAACTCTACCTAATATCATCAACTGTACTTACGTTTAATTAATAGTCTTAATATGAAGAACAAACAAGATGTGATACTTATGTACTACTTGAGTTTGTTTAAATACAATAAAAATATAGTTTGGTGCATAAAAATAAGTTAAAAATTTGTATTTGTTTTTATACAGAAGATTGCTTTGTTTAAATTTAAAATATTCAATGAGTATAATATAACCTATCTAAAGATTGAGAAGTTCTCATTTATATCGGAGTTATATCTTTAGTATGAATCTCTTATTTCTTGTCAAGATTTCGTAAATCAGCCTGCATATTTATTAGTATCAATAGTTTCACAAATCACAACATTAATAGTCGTTGTTATACATAACTTTATAAATCATGATATTTTGTCTAATGTTTCAATGTTGAGGAGAAGTCAACTAATAATTAAGTGTAAACTTAATAACAACATGGGGAATCGGTCAACATTAAATCGAAGGGTCAAGTCATAAGGCTTGATCTTAAGAGTATGAAATGTCATATTGTTCGAAGGGTCAATCGATAGGAGTTATGATGCCTTGGTCGATTATGGTCGGTCGATAGGAGACTAGATGGTACACTATTATTTGGGCTCAAGTGTTGAGACGTGAAGAATCTAACAATTTGGTGTATTTGGTCATTTTGAAGTTGAAACAGTACACAACCCTTCAAACCGTAAAGATTTTAATTATTTTGTGCACATGGTCGATTAGAAGTTGATATATATAATTTATTACAAATATTTTTTTTTGTAGATATATGTATTTTTTTATTGATTAATAATATGAATTGCTAACACTTATAAGTAATTAGGTTAAGATTAAAAAGTAAAATATATCAAAGGTAATTGCATTGACATAGCTCATTAAACACTTCATCGTAGAATTTGTGTTTAATGTAAAATATTTGTTTGTAATTATGCTTAAAGGTGTAAAAATCATCTGGCCGACCTAACAGGCTAGCTTGATGGTTCATCAGTTTGGGTAACTAGGCTCCAAAGAGAGTCGCTCAAAAAAGAATTACACTACTTTAGTCGAATCCAGGTAAGCTAGGCCAATCAGGCATATTTGGCTTAAAACCAATCGGGCATTTTTGGTTGATTTTTTTTCTTTGTAAAATTTAAATAGAAATATAAAATAGAATAAAATGGATCAATTAGATTTGGTCTAATGGGTAAGGTTGAGCCACAAAATAAGTGACCCATCCAAAATTTGGGTCGGGCTAAATCCATTTGTCAACTCTAATTGCTTTTAATAATATGATTTTTCAACTCTTTTGAGAATTTCACTAGTATCATAAGTTTTCTAGATCTATTTGAGAGGGATGTAGAATCTACTGATATAAAAAGTGAGTACATTTTATTAGAGATGGCAAAATGGATTGAGTTTGTTGGATTAGTTCTAAACTTGTTCGATAAATTTAATGCCTAAGCTCTAAATTTCAAGTCTGGATTAAATGTTGGACTAGCTCAGTTGAGTGATGGACTGGTTGCTTCTTTATTTAATTTTATTAACTATCTTTTTTAGTTAAATTTTTTTTGTAAACTAACTAAGAAAAGTTTAATAATATTAATATTACTAAATTCATGATAGTCTCCAATTTATTTATGCTCTTTTATAGGTATAACCATGTCATTATGCATGTTAAATGCAAATATTCCTATTAATTATAAAACATATTTATTAACATTTAAATTTTAGTTACACTAATTAAATATACAAACAATATTTAATGATTATTTGCAATATAATGGTCTTTTAATCATGAACATTTAAATTCAAATTCAATTTATTTTCACTATAAGAAATGTACATCTAAATTACCGTATTTTTCTTATTAATTGTGAAATTGCCAACAATATCTTTCCACATTTTAACATCTTATCTTAATCTTACTACTACTGAAGCTACGTTTGGAAGAACTTATGAATTAAATATTTTTGGTGGACTATTTATGTAAAATAGGGATTGATATTCTTTTTAAATTGTAAAACTTCTTTAAACTTCAAGGTATTTCACATATGCCATTTCCTACATTATTATGTACACATATTTTTCTCATGATTTATTATGAACCACAAATATATTTTTACAATTATTTATCACTATTGATAGAAAATATAGCTTACACCATAAATTAATAAGTTAATATCAAATCAATTTATAATATTCTAAAAAAAAATTAGGGTATTCCTAATATTTATGAATGAATTATATATTTTGCCCAGAATTTATCCCACACATAAACAAATTTTCATCCAATAAAAACTTAACAAAACATATTTCTAAAATTCCAATAAAAAAATTAAAATCAAATACTTCTAGGGCTTGTAAATTCATACAAACATTTGAAGACATTATCAATGATTTGTATAAGGTTTCCATTGACCCATTTTCCACTAATATCTAATTTAAGTAGTGTAATTGAGTAAAAATAGCACTAGGGTAGATTCAACAAAATAGATAAATGCACCTATTAAAAATAGTAAATGAGCTCAAACAATTCCAATTTTTTTTCCCAGTAATTCTAGAGGCATGATTACACATGGATATATATAGTCTCACTTCACCGAGAAGAAACCACAAAAATTCCAACAAAATTAATTACAACAACAATACAACGAGAATATAACTTCTTAACCACTCAAGACATGCAAGAGATAAAAGAAAACTCCTCCATAACTATTTGAGAAAAGATCAAAGTTTTTCATATGCTACAAAAATTGTATCCACTTGGAGACCTCAAGTTCCCCACCAACATATTTGAGATAGAATAAGAATGGAGGCCTCAAGGTGATTTAATCTTTAGAGGGAAGTTTGAGTATTTTGGGAGAGATGAGAGGCAATGAGAGATTCTCTCTCTTGAGGGTGGTGACTAGACAAAAAAAAAATATAGGCAGAAAAGCTCATTATCTATTTATACTTAGGGCAATACACACACACATACACTTAATTATGTTTCTTAATTGAGGTTTAGTCTAGTTTTAGGCACTAATTCTAGTATAACTTAGCTTTAAAATTATTCTTTAATGAGATGAATCTCTAATTAGTTTAATCACATCTTTAATTAACTTAATTTAAGTGTTAGTTAAGCCCACAAATATTAATCACACCCTAAATACTCTTAGAGTCTTAGTCTAATTTTAAGCTTACTTTACAAAGTTCTTAAAATTTATTGGTATGTCATTAATGAGTTGACTAAATCTCTTTGAATCTTGTTGATTTTCTAATCTAATTTTGACCTTGCTTTAGACTATTAAATAACTTAAATTAAAAATTAGTCAAAATTTCTTTTGATAATTAAGTTAATTCTTATATATACTAATTGGTTTTGACTAAGTGTTATTGGTTAACCTCTTTGTATTAATCTAGTGCTTGATTAAATTCAATTAGCTAGATTACTAATTAATTAGTTCTAATACTTCATCACTAATTAATTTATCACTTATGTGTCTCTATTTAGGTTTTTTTACTAAGTGTTAAGTCTTAAACAACTTCTATTTAGCTTCTAAGACTCTTCATTAATGTACACTAGTTCAAGTAGTCTATATTAACTTAATCAAGGATTGAAAATCCTATTTATTTTAGTCTAGGTTCTTATTATTCATTTCCTTTGTATTTAACCTCATTAAGGAGTTTATTTCTATTTAAATAATTGATATTTACTATATTCTAATTAGTAAAAGTTTGGAATGTAACAAAAAACACAAACTTCATGAATGCAAATTCTTCACTTTTCTATATTTTCTAATTTTCATTAAATCATAATTTTTCTATCAAACATATTTATTTTTAATACAAATGGAAGATCTTAATCTTATCTTAATACTACTTATATCAGACAGGCCATTCAGCCACTATAAACTGACAAGTACATGACCCTTCGACGTTTTCAATGACCAAAGAACTCCCATGAACATGTTCTTACTCCCTTCAACACCTTCGACAGTCGAAGGAATCATATGATCGAATTCCTTGATTAGTCCCTTTGGCACCTTTGGTAGCCAAAGATATCACATGAACAAATTGGACCAATCCATTCAGCATCTTCGATAGCTAAAGGGATTACATGAGCAAATTGGACCAATCCATTTGGCACCCTCGATAGCTGAAGGGATCACATGAACAAATTTGGCCACTCCCCGACACCCTTGGTGGTCGAGGGACTTGACAAGCCTTTCAAGTTACATCACCTCACTCAACCACTAAATCCAAACAATCCCTTTCGACCATTTCGGTAGCCAATATGATTGAATGAGATATGAAACTTGCAATTTAAATTATGATGAAAAAGATTATTAGGACTTAATTATTGGTACAAAATCAATTATTGACGTATTACCTAATCGATAATCTTAGATTGCGACCCATTTGAGATTTGTGTTAATTATAGTCAATATAAATAGTTAGTATCTCGAGGTAAAATTATTGTTAATTATTCACATTTAATATAGCAAAAGCGTAACTTATTTGAGCATCAAAGTCTCTTTTGTAGGTGCACTTCCTCAACACAGACATGCAATTGGATTAGACAACAAAGAGAAGTGAAGGCATCATCAATAAGGAGGAAGAAGTGAAGGCATCATCAATAAGGAGGAAAAAGTGATACCTGAATGCAAGTACACTACTAAATCTAGAACAATCTCCAATTTTTTTTCTCTTGTTCTTTATAAGTATAATCATATCATTATACATGTTAAATTCAAATATTTCCTATCTTAATACTACTTATTTAAAATTACAATATAATTGAAGTAAGTGTATATATTATAATGAATTTTACTTTGCACATAATGTAGTAAGAATAATTATCAAACCATATTCTTCTTTTCTATAAAATAATAGTAGGAATGACAAATAAATCTATATTCATGGATAATATCCGAACCCGTCCTGACTTTGACGGAGAATACTCGATTTGATCGGGTATGGGTACGGGTACGGGTAAAACCCAAATTATTAAACTTGGGACGAGGATAGATATATACTTAGTCGTCCCGTCCTCGTCTCCATCCCCGTCCCCATCCTCATCCCCATCTCCGGTTTCACTTGCAAGATGAATTTTATTTTTATTTGAGAAATTTCAATTTATTTTGTTATTTCAACTCAACATTGTGGCTGTTTATTTGTGACATTACTAAACATTTGTGGTTGTTTAATTTGTAAGATTTTAATTATGTATAGTTGTATAATTTGTAAGATTTTAATTATGTGTGGTTGTTTATTATGATATGAAACATTTGTGGTTGTTTAATTATTAAGAAGTTTGTTGATTAAAATATGAGATAAACAACCAACTCAATTACCATTATAATATAACATAAAGATTAGTTAAAATATTGTGTGTGTTTTTTGCAAAAAAAAATTAATTTTTTATGGGTACATGTATGAGTACGGATATACCTGATACCCAACGAGGACAGGGATGAGAAGAAAATTACATATCCTTCGGATATCAGGAATGGGGACATGGATGAGTTTGAACCGCGAGAACAAGGACGGATATCTTGAAACTCATACCCGCCCCACCCCGCCCCATTACCATGCCTAATTAACAGAAAATAATTGCAAAAATGTTGATTGAACAACATTTGAAAGTTCATGAAAAAATCAATTTTGAAAAAATTCTATTATTACTCTTTATTAATTATAAAAATTATAAAACAAAGGTAAACATTTTTATTATTTTCTCAATATTATAAGTCTAAGTTTAGTAGGTCTAGTAAAAAAGTCAATTAAAATTAGTAAAAGTTTCATCAATCTTTATCAAAGAAATAAAATGTGTATACAAATACACATTAACTATTTAATGTAACATGTGTCACACAAATAAATTTGAATATGATATATTAACATAAAATTATCAATCGTTTTAAAAAATTCAAATAACCCACGACATCATACGGGTCAACCAAATAATTAAGAAATAAAGACTAACTAAAACTATAAATTTTATAAATTTATGGAAAAATGGTTAAATATTATATATATATATATATATATATATATATATATATATATGTATGTCTGTGTGTTATTTTTTACTACAACTTATATTAAATGGTAGATAAGATTAACATTTTTTTTTGGCTAAGCAAAATTGAAATAAATAAGAGGAATATAATGGGTACTCCAACCTATATACACAACATAACCAAAGTAAGTAGTGGACCTCTAATATCAAGAGGTGTTTAATGAAAACAACACAATAACTACATACCTCCTAAAATCAATTTGCAATCATCATACAATAAAAAAATCTTACACCAATAGGTGGAACAACCAAACTAGCAATCTAAAAAAAGACTATCAACTGCAAAGTGAAACCAATCACCATTGTCAAAAGCATTGTCGCAACTAAGTCAAAATCACACACCCAGATAGCAATAATCACCATCAAAATCACTTAATAAAAATTTAGGCATACGAAAGGTGACTCAGCCTAAGAAAAAAATGAGTATGAAAAAGAATTATCTCTCTCTTTTAACCATTTCCAAGTGCCCAGTTTTATCATTTCGAGCACATCTAAAGTAGATAGCACATTGTCAGAAAAAATAAGAGCATTTCTTGCTAGCCAAATACTCCAGATTACAGTCAACCAGATCATAGCCCATCTATACCTCATTTTGGAAGGACAGAGAGGTAGACCAAGAAATTGATCAAAATGAGCAATGAAGCTATTGGACAGCACAGAAGTGAAGCCACACCATTCCAAGGAAAGCATCCAAACATGATATGAAAAAGAGCACTCAAAGAATAGGTGTGAAGAAGTCTCCATCCTATATTGACACCATACACAGGAACTATCCGAATCAATAAGAACATGTCGCTTAACAAGATTAAATTTTGAGGGGAATCTGTCTAACAATACCCTTCAAACAAAACAAGAGACCTTATAGGGCACCAAACGACACCAAATAAACCTGTGTAATGGTATTTCAACAAAAAGAGAATCATTGACAATAACATGATAAGCTGACTTGACAAAATACTTGCCATCTGAATTAACTTTCCATCTCCAAGAATCATGAGTATACTCTTGAACCTAAAAACCACGAAGATCAGAAACGAATAGATCCAACTATTGCAATTCCCACTGAAATAAAGGCCTTCTCCACCTCCAATTCCACTCAACACCACCCTCTCTACCAAAGAACATGTCCGCCACGGTTGCCTCCAAGTTGATAGTAATAGAAAAGAGCCTACCATATCGTACACAAAAAGGAGTTGTAGTACACCAAGAATCCTTTCAAAAAGAAGTGTTTCGCCATTACTCAAAACTCTTACACACATCGTAGAAAACCAATCCCAACAGATACCATCACACACATCAATACTCCATAGATCTAACCACCACTTGGACACACTACCCCTTCTACCTTCCGAAGTCAAGGATGGCACCCCATATAAAGATGTTAACACTTTATTCCACAACCTATCTCTCTCAACTAATAGACGCCACCTCCACTTCCCTAATAGAGCAAAATTGAAAGCTCTCAAATCTCTCAAACCTAGTCCCCCATACTATTTTTCTCAACACACATCAGCCCAAGAGACCCAAACTAATTTCCTATGTTCATCATCCCTTCCCCAAAGAAAGTTTGAGAACAAAGATTTAAGATGTGAAATGATCCCTTTAGGAGCCTTGAAGAAGGAAAGAAAGTAGATCGAGATGGAGTGGAGCATAGATTTCAAGAGGACAAGCCTACCATCGAAGGACAATAATTTGCTCTTCTATTTAGATAACTTTTTTTCCACCTTCCGCACCACGGGCTGCTAGGTTGCCAAGTGAGTGGGATTAGCACCAAGTGGTAATCCTAGGTAAGAGCACGCAAAAGACCCAACTTTGCAATTTAGAAACTGAGCCAAAGACTGGAACCAAACCTGATCAACGTTAACACCCAAGAGCTGACTTTTGAAGAAATTAACTTGATCAATGTTAAAACCTGATAAGATTAACATATTATATATATACGTGTTTTTATATTAAAAAATTATAACAATGATCATTTTTTTAATTTTAATATTTTTCTTAAATATATCAATAGAATAAATTATTTTTTTATATTTTATTTATTATATTAAAATAAATATGTCAGTTAAAATTAATTATGACAATAATTTTTTAACTCAATTTTGAGAAGAAAATAACAAAAAATAAAAATAAATAGCGACAAACTTAAAATTCTGCAATTTGTATATAGCGCCAATGTTAGACATTAAATGCTAATCTTTTTTTTATCTCAATTCATTATAACATGTGACCCATACCAAATTGGCCTATTGTTGGATTGAGGTCAAAAACTATAGCTATTAGTTAAGATATGAACTTTGGTTCTAATACCTATTGTTAGATCAAATGTTTATCATTAAGTCAAAAATTATAATTGTTAATTAGGACTTTTATCACGAGACAATTAAAGTCACCCAACAAACAACAATAACAGGTTGAAGTAGCCCATTTTGTTGACTTTATATTTTATATTAATTTTGAAATCAATTAAGATATACATCTTCAATATTAATTATCAATTATAAATATAAGATTAAATTACATTACCTTTTTATGGGAGATAAAAGTATTACACTATTATTCTCTCTTGTGCTAAAATATACAATTTAGTTCATTTATCTTAACTCATTAAAGTAAATTACACTTCCATCCCCTGAGTGATACAAATATTACATTATTCTCCTTTCATATGTTAAAATTTAAAATATGAAATAAATTATACTTTTATCCTTTAGAGATATGAGTAATGTATCATCACTCTTCTATTATATTAAAATATATAGTTTAACTTAACGTCTTAAAAAAATATTCATTCTAATATTTTAAAATATACTTTTGATAAAAATATATGATGAAATATTTTTAATTCATTATCATTTATTTGCTTCATAAAAAATTATAAAATATATAATTAAATATAAAATAATTTTTTAAAATATTTACCAATATATAAAGGAATAGATCCATTTGTAATCATTTTTTGTCTATATTTTTTAGACAATTTTACCTATAAATCTTTAAATAATTAAAAAATAATATTGAAAGTTACTTTTATTTTTACTATTCAAATAAGTTAACCACTCATAATCACTCAAATCTTCAAAATTTTAAATAGCTATTTCATTACCTTTTTTACACCACTTATTTCATTACTTAACTTTAATTCTTTAATTTTATTTTTAAATTTTTAAATAAAATGTAGAAACACGAAGTGTTTTGACCTTACTAGTAATAATTAAAATAAATTTTATTATATTAATTATATATACATACATAATATATATTATTAAATTTTGTAATAATTATATTTTATCGAATAATAAATCTTTAATATAAATATATTCATAAAAATTGTATGTTTAATATACATATTTTAATATTATATTTATTAAATATGATAAATTATATTATATAAAAAAAAAAACCCATTTATTTAGATATTTCTTAAAATATTTTATTAATAACATCAATTAAATAATATCTTAAAACTTATGTATTACATAAATTTAATATATATATATATATAATTAATACTATATAATAAAAATATTAATTTGTTTAAATATTTATAAAATATTATATTAACTACATCAATTAAATATTACTTTAATATACCATTTTTAATTTCATTATAATTATATATATATATTATTTTTATTTTTATAAATATAAAATTATTTTAATATTTAAAATACTTATTTTAAATATACAATTAATTTTAGAAAATTCATAATAATTTTTAAAATAATAATTAAATATATAAATCAAAAGATAAATTGTTTTTTCTTTGCACCAAGAAATAAATTGTTAAAGTGTAACATTTGTACTTATTAAAGGAGAAAAGTGTTTATTTTAACACACAAAAAAAGGCAGTGTAATATTTATATTTATGAGAGAATAATGGGATGAAAGACATTTTGATAATATTTTTTTTAAGATTTAAAAATAAATAAAATATCATATATTAATATTTATATTTATTAGAAGAGGAATGTGTAATATACTTTTAATATAATAAATATAGAAACTCTACTAGAAAGTGAAAGTAGAAATAGTAGGATGGCAAAACGGGCCAGCCCGGCCCGTTTTGGCCCGACCCGCCATTGGCCCGCCAAAAACGGGGCGGGCCAGCCCGGCTCGCTAATGTAAAATGGGCTGGAGATGCTGGCCCGCCCCGCTTAAGGGTGGCCCGCTTACAAAAATAAAAAATAAAAAAAAATGGAAAAAAAAATTATTTTATGGTTAAATAAATTTTTTTTTGCTACAAATAAATAAATATAATCATATGAAATTAAAAATGCATACATATTGTACTTAATATATGTTCAACAAAAACAAATTACAAACTTAAAACAAAATCAAATAGAAATTAGTCCATTTACACCAAAATCAAAACTAAATTATTAACTTACAAATTATTTATACACTAAATTTTTTGATAGTCCACAAACAAGTTTAAATACAATTAATTAACTTTAAATTTTTATTTTAAGAATATTAGAAGCTCTCTTGAAAGAAGATGTCTCTACTTTTTTTCTTAATCATCTTCATCCTCATCTTCTACATCAAAATAAAATAAACATAAAAATAATTAAATTAAAAAATATATATATGCGGGCCGGCGGGTTGTGGCGGGTCGGCCGCTATTTGGTCCGGCGGGTTAGCGGGCTTGGCGGGACGGGCTTAGCGGGTTGGCAGGTTGAAATGCTTGGCCCAGCCCACCAATTGTTGGCGGGCCAACGGGCCGGCCTGCGGGCCATGGCCCACTTTGCCATCTCTAAGAAATAGAAAGAAAGTCTACCTTTTTCCATATAAAAGAAAACCTCTCCAATACAAATCACGTAACTACACTTTGATGGACTAATTTATATAATTAAAAATATTAGCTACATGCATATACAATGTGTATAGTGGGCCAAGGCCTGCAAATAGGCCCAATCGTTATAGATCCAAAAACCCTGATACATATATAAGCTCCCTCACGCCCCTCTCCCAATCCCACTTGAGATTAGGGTTTTGTGTTGGAGAGAATCAACAACAACGATGACGCAGGCACAAGAGGCGCTGGAGCAGGTGCAATGTTTCGGGCGGAAGAAGACGGCGGTGGCCGTGACGTACTGCAAGCGAGGGCGCGGTCTGATAAAGATCAACGGCTGCCCGATCGAGCTGGTGGAGCCGGAGATCCTCCGGTTCAAGGCCTTCGAGCCGATCCTCCTCCTCGGCAAGAGCCGGTTCGCGGGCGTGGACATGCGAATCCGCGTGAAGGGCGGCGGCCACACCTCGCAGATTTACGCCATCCGGCAGAGCATCGCGAAGGCCCTGGTGGCCTTCTACCAGAAGTACGTGGACGAGCAGAGCAAGAAGGAGATCAAGGACATCCTCGTCAGGTACGACCGCACCTTGCTCGTCGCCGATCCCCGCCGCTGCGAGCCCAAGAAGTTCGGCGGTCGCGGCGCCCGCGCCAGGTTCCAGAAGTCTTACCGTTAGGCTATCGTTTCTTATTGTGCTTTCGGTTCATGTTTTATGCTGTGGAAAACTTTCGCTCCGAGGATGCTCTTTTTTTTTTTTTTTGTTTAGAGTTTTCGTGTTACAGATTTTGTTTCAATTGAATTTAAGTGTTACTCCATTTTGCTTATGAAATCGAAAGGCCTTGCGACTCTTCTTCTAGTATTTGATGAAATATAATTAATATGTTTTCGACTGTTTTTGTTTAGCATCTTTTGTGTATGAAAGCGATGAATTTAGGGGAGTGTTTGTCTTGGTTCAGATTAATATTAGATTCAGTTGGGTTGTGAATTGTGATAGGTAATCCATGTCTAACCCTTGAAGTTAAAGGATGGATTGTATATTTATCTAATTAATTGGTATATTGGTACGACTCAACCCCATTATCCCCGAAAGGAGTGAGTCAATAATTCCTTAGTTTACTGTATTATTTTATGTTTATGCTCATATATTAAGTTTTTTAAAATATTTTTCAAGTAATTTAATGATACAAATTTATGTATTTATGATGACATTTGTATTATACTTAGTAATTTGGTGTAATAAGGTGTTAATTAATTTTTCGATTGTATGAAATTTTTTAAATCAGTGATTAAGTTTGATTTCTTTCATTAGATGATGATTACCCTCTATAGTTTTTTTTTGTTTTGACAAGATTACCCTCTATAGATTAGAATAGAATAGTATGTTAATTACTATATGAAGTGATTTTTTGTAGATTTATTTGTCAATTTATAATTATATATTATCTCAATTATCTATGATAATTTGTCAAAATTAAATTAATTGGAAAAGCATTATTAAAATGGTCTTATGTACATTTTTTTTAAAGTTTGATTTATTAATTTTTATTTGGTACTTTCTCTGGACCTTAATTTTTGTGTTTGGACTTTTTCTTTTGTTCCAATTTTTTTTTTTTTTTTTTTTATGTTTTACATATTTCATGTGATGATAGTTTTTATTTTTGTATATTCTTATTTAACAATTTATATTCTATAATTGTTCTTATTTTACATGTTTCGAAATATTCAATAAGGGTATTTCAGTATTAAATATGGTAAGGGGTGTGAAAAACGTTAAACATAGAATTTGATCTGAAGAGCTATTAAATAGGCCTAAAAGCTACACTGTTCCACTGAAAATTCTCTGGCCCTACGTACTAATTTCCGCTTGTCCAAGTTGGTTTCTATGTAAATGTGGGTAAATTTGACCTTATAATTCCCATCTACCAGCTTGCGAATAGCTTGATTAAAGCTCCAACTAGTACTACTGCCATTAGACAAGTATTTAATATCGCTGACATCTGAATCTCGACAGCATTGAAGTTCTTCATTCTTGCTAGTTTAAACTATCGACCCCCTCACCGTTCTGCAACATTAGAAGTTGATCTCGCAACCTTCTCAGCAAATCCACAAATCCATCCCTCACTATTGTCACGAATCAAGCCACTACAGATAGCGGGATGATCCATTTGTGTGAGTGACCCAATTAGTCAATTATGCATCATTCATTGGATTCAACGCACCAGAATATTACCTTTAGAATATTAAATTAAATAACTTATATTATATTTATATAAAATAAAATTTTGTGGGTCTTCTTATTTAACAAGTTTTTCTCTTAATTTTGTACTTTTTAATATATTTTAACTTATAGTAAAATGTGTTAAAAAGAGTGCTAGAAAATATATTCTTAATACACTTCAAGGTTTTGAAAAGACATACAAGTAGGTGCTAATGTTCTTTTTTTATTTTAGGGCTCAAGTCTTTATTCATTGAAAATGCTAAACGTGCCAAAAAGAAGGGGATGACAACAGTGCAAAACAAAATAAACAACAATAAATCAGAGATGCACACTCAAAGCTAAACAATTAAAATATTAACTTATCTAAAAGTTCAAACACAATACATATGGTATTTACACCCTCCTACAAGAAACCTTGATAAAGTCTTGGGTTATTCTGCACTTCTTTTCTTTCCTTTATAATTTCTTTTAGATTGTCGTTTGTACAATAACAACTGAAACACAGGCGACACGAACAATTCATAGTGAATCCAAGTAGTACAATGTTGTGCAGTATAACTCGCGAAAAGGCAACAAATTGGAGTAGTGTTGCATAAAGTAACTAAAGTGATTTGTATACAGTTCTAATAAGTTTAATTGGAAGGAGAAATGTGATTGAGGTAGATATTAATAAGAGCGAAAATAGAGAAACTGGATTTTTAAGGGAGAAACTAAAGGCGGTGGCTGGAAAAAAAAAATGGAGTGAAGACTGGTCAGAGGAGGTTAGGTGGTGGTGAGGAAGAAAAAACTAACTCTCACTGTTTGAAATAAAAGGGTTCTATAAATTTCATATTTTATTAAATTTTAACTCATTATATTTTGTTGAACTACATTATTTCGAAACGAGTAAAATCGTAAGAATGAAGTTGAGAAAATAAATGAGAATAAATAAATTAGTTATTAGTACATTGAAGATGTTAAAGGCTCGTTGCATTTCCTCACCATGTAATGATTTTGGTCGTTTGACATGTCATATAATATAAACTAGTCAAACTTGTTTGTGTTTTTTCCTCTCAAAGAAAATAATTTTAATTAAAAAGGTATGTTTTAAAAATTATAACAAATATACAAATTATTCAAAATAATACTCTATAAAAAGCTTATTCCAATGTTTTAACAAAGAAGAATAACTTGTTAGAGTAAATACAAACAAAACGGATAAATGTTCGGATTGAATTTGAAAAGTATTGTCTCATTAATATTAGTACCAAAAATTAAAATGATAATATTAATATATATTTAGAGACTAAAATGACAAAAAAATAATTAAATTTAAAGTCTTGATATTTTAAGAATTTATTTAATAATTTCTTTACTTAACGGTTAATATTACATTGAATTTCAAATTTAGTCTTTAGTGACTAAAGTGAGTGATTACTCAAACAAAACCATTCCATATATCATCAGGACAGCTTAATCTCAAATACCAATGAATCAATGAACGTATTTACACCAAATATATTTACATCACCAAACCTCTCTCGCACTCTTTGGTTCTCAACTCCAAACCTCGATAATCTCCAATCAAAGAAGTCATTGTCAACCAATAAAAGATAAAAACATGTTACACCAGAATCTAATAAAAGGCAAAAGCATGTTACACCAGAAGCATGTCTTTACTTTCTCTGCAAGATCATTCTTTTTCATGCTTTGGCTAATAACTTAGCTCCCTTACCCCTCCCTTTATGTCGTCTTGACAGCAGCTTCCTCAGAAAACCAAAGCCTACTTGTCTTTTACTCGGTACAATTGCCATAGATCCTGTGACTTTGCTTCTATCATTTTGCTCTGAAGTGAGACATGTTTCTGGAGCATTACTAGGACTTTGCATAACTTTTTCGTTTTCAGAGTGAAGAACGGGTGGCCTCTGCACATCTTTATCACTTTTAGTTTCTTCAGTTTGGACAGACTTATGTTTCCCCCCTTTAGCTTCATCCTCAGCTTGCATATGATTGCGTAGAGAGGATCGTTTGATCAAGTTCTTCTTCTGGGTTGGATTGGCCATAGTACTAGTTGTGGAGACAACTTTGTCAAAATGTGCTACTTCATTAGATGAGGCAAGTGCCTTGAGTTGTTTCCCAAGGTTTAAGATGGTTTCTTGGCATTCTGCCAACTTTGATGAAGCTGTTGTGATCTCCCAGCCCTGAATATTTGTTTAAGATTTATTAAGTGTTCATTTCAAAGGAAAATAGAGTTAAAATTGATATATGATCATGTAAAAAATATATATATGCCCTTGCAACTTACAGAACTTACCAGAGTCGACCCTAACAGTTTAAGATATCTGTGTTATAATCATAAATCTTGAATTAAATGGGGATGTGAACTACTTACAGTTTGATATATCTTTTCTACTTCGTATCTGCCATATGTTGGAGATTCTTTCTTTGCAATGCTGATAAGATTTTTTCATGTTCTCAACATCAGATTCATTGTGCATGGCAAAAGTAAAACGCAGTAAGACTAGAAAGAGAAACAATAAAAGGGAAAGGGTATCATTACCTCTCCAGCTGGAGTTGAAGCTCTAGGCATGTTGCTTCTAATTCCTCACAGGAGTTCTTTTTATCCTCTAATTCAACTTCTAAAGACGAAAATTTTTGGAAAATGTCATTTAACTTGGCCTGAGCTATTGTAAGCTGTGTATCAAGATCTTCACTTATGATCTTTTGTTTCTCAATCTGATCTTCTATTGTTTCCTTGGCTTCTTTCAATGACTCTATTTCTGATTCTAGACCTCTGATGTTATTTTGTGCTTCTTGACATTGTTTTGTCAAGTTCTGACTCTCATCAGTTACTGATACCAGCTTTTCTTCCAAGTCTTTCTTCGCAGTTTTTGTGCTCCTCAAATCATCTTTTAATTTTCTAATTTCTTCAAGGAGATCATTCTGATTATTCTTTGCGTTGAAGAGCTCACATTGATCATCAGGATATGCAAATGAGGGTGAGCGAGAAGACTGTTTATCTTCAACATCTATTTTATTTTCATTTTGTGAGAAATGAGTGCTAAAATGCTTCTTGATCTTATCCCTTGCAATTGCAGCATTTGTGGAGGTGGCACAGTTATTAATGCTCCAGTCCAAAGCAAATGCCAGTTCCTCAATGAAAATTTCAAAATCAGCTTTCCCTGTTAACAAATCTTTGCAGGTGTGAACAAGTTGATGCAAGAGAGGATTTAAGTCTGAAACCTTCCATTGGAAAACATGAACAAAATAATCTTTGGATGTTGGTGATTGGGATGTGTCTGAATGCTTATTCTCTTCCAAGCAGCCAGGACAATTGTTGCATATAAACGACTTGGGAGCAATTCCTTCAATGAGGTTGATAATTCTTTGGAGTGACTTTCTCAAATTAGAATTAATGTGTCGATTGCTTTCTGCTTCTGCAAAATCATTGAAACTAAAAGAATCAGATTCTCCTGGATGCCTTGACTTCTTAGTTGTCTCAGATTTACAAGCAGTTGGGTGATTTATGCAATCCAAAGCAATTTTTATGTCATCAAGCAGTTCATAAAGACTTCGTTTTGATATGAATTTCTCCTCCAAGATTGCATTCAAAACAATCTGAAGCCAGTCAAATGATTTTTCAGTCACATTTTTGAATTGAATCTCCTGTTTCCTCTCACTGAAGCCAAGATGATCTTGCTGAACTGGCACTAACTCCCTACCACTTATATCAGAGAAGCATCCTCTTTTAGGTGTATCAATAGAAACTATAGCTCGTTTTTCCATCTCAACAAAATCATCCATGCAACTCATGTATGGAACTTCATTACTGCTTTTATGAATTTTAGCCTCCGAAGTTCTTAAATGTTCAAGTTCTGAAATAAGAGCATTAGCCCAGGATCCAGAAGAGATAGCCTCATCATCACTATAAATTTCAAAATTTGACATCAAAGAAAGTTCATTTGATGTGGGATAACACCTAGCCAGCTCCATAGACTTCTGATTTTCAGAAATCTTTCTAAGCAGAATCTCAGCCTGGGATAATCTTGAAGCTGTTTCAGCATACATAAGTCTTGAAGATTCTAGTTCAGAGTTTTTGTTGTTTAAAATTCTTTTAAGAGCTTTGTTTTCCTCATCCATATCTTGCAAACGCTTGATCATCAAGCCAAAACTTTTCTCAGACACATAAGGAGAGTTTCCAATATCATTTTTTTTGTAGATCAATTCTCTGGTAGGATTTGGCTTTCTTCTTCTCATCACTCCAACCTCATTCTTCATATTCACCAAACCAGCAGAACCAGGTGATCTTTTTTGTAGCAAAAGACGGAGTTTCTGACACTCGGCTTCTAACTTTGAGGCTTTCTGAGAACACTCAAGGTACTGTTTATGTGATGCATCTGCATACTGACGGCTATAATCCATCTCCTCTTTCCGGATCTCAATTTCCTTCTCCAGCACGTGAAACTCATATCTTAAGAAAGAATTTTCCTTTTCTGTGTTGTCTAGCCTAGCCATCAATGTACTAAACTCAGCATCTGTTTCTTGTTTACATTTAACCAGGTCCCCAATTGATTTCTCTTTGGTTAGCAAGGCATTAGATAGATGAGTGTTCTCAGCAGTTAAGTCATCTATCCTCTTACTTGTTTCCCTCAACTTTTCTTCCAATTCTTTCTGAATCTTCTCATGCTCTTTTGATATCTTTGGAATGGCACTACACAACTTTTGCTTTTGTTCTTCTTGATCACAGCTTGGTGGCTGCAAAGGTTCCTGCAACGTTGTGTCTGCAGAAGAAACAGTCTCGGCAGATGCTTTTTCACCCAAGTCTTCAACAGATTCTACTTGATGTTGTGTCTTGTCCTTGCCTAAATTTTTGTCAGAAATTTAGTAGGATCAGCCAAAACCAAGTTGTATGCCCAAAATAAGAAGACGAGAGCACAAGCAAAAAACATGTATTAAAAAAGAAACAGGCAAAACTTAGATAGGGTACCATAAATATTGTTAGTGTTGTTCTTCAATCAGAATTAAAATTTTACATTGGTAATCAACATTTATATTTTGTGGAATATTTTATTATGCATATTATTAAGGTGAAACTCCAATTTTAATTAAAAAAACAACACCAACTAATACTGTAAGTACTATACTTAAGTTTTGTCCAAAAGAAGCACCATAATAATGAGATAAGTTGAAGGGAAATGTGAAATTAGGATACCTCTAATTTCCTGTTGGGGCTTTTGGACATGTTTTGCTAAAGGGTCATCTCCAGAATGAGAATCAAGGAGGACTGTTGCCAACTTCTCATTTAAACTTTTTGATGATCTTTCTAATCCATCCTTATTTGTTGGAAGTTTGTGTACATAAAAAAATATAGTACTGTCAGTATAGTAATCAGATCGAGCATTTCTTTTATGAATTCATTTATAGTATTTGCTAGATCAACACTTAGCAAAACTAAGCAGAGGATAGAGGCATAACTGGTTTCTGATTTGCAGAAAACAGAAACATATAAAAATGAGCAAGTTTTGAGTACCTCTTCTTCAATGGGTCTAGAAGGACTGACAACTTTGTCCGCTGCAAAGATTGTTTTCTCCATAGATCTTTTCCTCCAAAGCCATGGCTTGTGGTTCATGATCGCAGGTACTATTCAAGAACCAAGAGAGAAAACATCATGCTATTGAACGATCACTATCAATAAGGAGAATTTCTTTTTTAAAACAAAAACACAAGAGACTAAACCAAAGAAATGTGGGTACAGGACTTCAGGTTACGAATTTCAAGGTCCACTCCACCCATTCATAAATTGAAGATAAGCGATATACATTACATTCCACTATTAATCAACAGTTTTATTGACAGCCTATAAACGATTTGAAACATTTTGCAAGCTTATCCTTTATGGTCAGGTTAACCTTTTAGCATGATAAAGTGGAAACTAGCTTTGAATGGCTAAAAACACACATAATTGTTAAGAGAGTAAAAAGACGTGCTGATAATGCTAAACACACATAATTGTTAAGAGAGTAAAGTCTAGTTGGATGGGATCCTAAGTATAGTGTAAATACTGTATAACTAACACATGTTACTAATCTTGGTTTAATCACTTCCTGAATGTAAAAGGAACTAGAGAAATCTGACACTGAATAGCTATTACCCCCCCCCCCCCCCCCCCTTCTCTCTTCTTGAAATTCAAACTCAGCCGATAATGCTAAACAAGGAAAAAGAATCGTGAAAATGTGAATAAAGATCAACACAAATACAAGGAAAATGAAAAATCCTTAAATAAAATCCATGCAAGGGGTAGCATGAATAATTGAACTAACCACAGTTGACTATAGCAGCATACTCATTAAGCATGAAAAAAAAAAAAAAACTTAATATATACTCATTTTCATCCTTAAATTCTCGAATTCCATGGGCCAATAAATACTTGTTTTCACAAATCAATGTTTCTTCATTAAATTTCTCTACATTAGGCAGTTTGTTGCAGTTCAAGAGAAACACAGTTTTTTAAATTTCATACCTTTTACAGCTTATAACCACCCTTAAGAAAAACAGTTATAAAGCTCATGCTCAAGATATTTCACATGATTCCTGTTGCTAATGAAGTTTCTAACACGGATAACACTATCTTTCTAAATCCCCTGCACCCTTCACCCTTCACCATCAGATACTCAAGTTAAGCATCGAGGGCCATCGA
The DNA here is from genome assembly GCF_000230855.2 of Cajanus cajan. Classification (NCBI taxonomy): domain Eukaryota; kingdom Viridiplantae; phylum Streptophyta; class Magnoliopsida; order Fabales; family Fabaceae; genus Cajanus; species Cajanus cajan. The sequence continues at coordinate 66,501,493 of NC_138519.1, forward strand.
AAAAAGATATTAAGATAATGACAACAATTGAAATGGAAGTGAAAAGAGGTCGAAAGACAAGTAGTACACTAAGAGGAGTAGCAAGAGCAAACTGCAACACCAGCTGGTACCTGGCAGAACGTAGCATCAACAATACTTAAAAAGGCACTGACTCCACCAATGGAACTTGGAGGTGAAAGTAAAATAATAGGTAGATAAGTTATCAGAAAAACACCAAACGGATATGTCATAGGATGCTTACCCTCTCCACCGACAGATACAAATCCTTGTCTCAAGATATATTATATATATTATTATCCTATTAAAAAGTTTCACGTATGATATCACGTATGATATCATGCTACAAAAAGGTACAAATTAAAATAAATAAATAAATAAAATTCACTTATGAACGTACGATGTAGTGAAAGAGAAGTAACAGTGTTATAAAGGATTATTTTCACAATATTAGAATAATATTTGGAAACATATATTAATTTTTAGAGTCTCTTTGGATATAAATTTTAAATTTTTTAAATTAAAAATACTCTTTATTTTTAATATAAAAAAAACCTTTAAAAACACTTTTAATTTGTAATAATACCCTTATGAAGAAGAAATGAAAGAGAAGTAGCAGTAAACAAAAGGAGAGTGAGTCATGAAATTGAGCACAGGTGGTAGAGGTGGGTCATAAAAGACAATGCACTAATATAGGTGAGGAGACAATACTAAAGAGAGACCCACACCCCAACAAATTAAATGTTCCTAGCTATCTGTTAAATGTTGGGATGAAATTATGAGACTAAAATAGATGCCACATGCCCAACATATTCTTCTACATTAATTTATTTTTATCTATTTATGTACTCCACAATAATTACAAATATATTTTCTATAGTGTAATTTTTTATTTTTTTTATAAATTTATTTTTTCATTAAATTGTTAATAATTTAATTTTTACATATTAGAATACAAACAAGTTTCACATCAATAAAATAAAAAAAAATAATTATAAAAGTACCGTAAAAGTATAAGTTCTATAATAATAATTTAATTTTTGGTAAATAAAATAATAATAAAAACAAATATTAAAGTGAGTATATAACATTCTTTGAGTGAGATTAAGCTTTTTATTAGATTACAATATATGCATAGTGAATATAAAACAAAAGAGTCTAATAGGCGTATGCATTTTTACTATAAAATATTTTACACAATCACCTAAGTAAAATTTTTTTTATAATTTTTAAAATAGTTATTATACATGTCAATAAATTTATCACATATAAATGCTTGTAATTAAATGAGATGGTAAAAAAAGCTTTACATAATGTACTAGATTCTAAAGTAAATTTATACAAGAAAGTACTTTTGTGCATGTAAGTGAAATGTGATGAAACTAGAGAATACTGTTTAGATATGTCAAAGAGTACTAAAAATTGGAGAATAGTATGGAAAACAGTCTCCATGAAATGCGGGGTCAGAAGAATTATCATTGCATTATATTAGTTTCTATAAATGATGATGTCTGGTGTGTTTGTCTTCTGTTGGTAGTTAGCTCCAAAATACAGCGTTATATATAGTTGAGGAAGAAGAGCTTTAATAGCAAAAGGGGAAATTATAAATATAAATATATATATATATATATATATATTATTCTAAATAAATTTTTAATTTATTTTTTTAAAAAAATATAAGAAATAAAATAATAGAGTATCATGAAAATATTATATATATATTTTTTGGTTTATTTCATATATATATTTTTATAATGAAAAGTTTAGATTAGGATAAGTTATGACTCTATATACAAGATCAAAACTAACTATCAATTTTTTCAAGAATTTCTAGTAAAATTATAAATACGAGTCATATTTGATTTCAAGTCTTAATTCATAAGTATAAGAGATTTAACCAGATGTGTCATCTTTGCAAAATCATTTTATATATATTATAAGTTTTTAATTCAAAATTATTCATTTTCTCTCAAGCACTTCATCCTCTCATACTCAACAATGGTTTCCTTGTTGATTAGAAGAAGAAGAAAAAATCCCTTTTGGTTGAAACTTGAAATTAAAATTCCATTCACAGCTGACATGCCATGCCTGAGAATACTTTCTAAAGTTAAATGGAAACAAGGCTATCAAAATCAAACCTTTAATCATGAGAGATCTAAGAGAATATTGATGATTTTTATGAGAGCTTTTTCTTTTCCTTTAGTTTATGAATGATGGCCATGGCCAACGGTGCCACATTCACTCGCTTCAACAGTAAGAAAAAAGAATTCAAAGGCCATTGTCTCCAATTAGACGTTATTTGAGATGACAGTGGAACTAACCATTTCTTATAAACTTATGGTAGAATTGTTAACCACTTTGCATTATTGTTTTACTAGTCATTAACTCATACTTAAATATTTTACTGTTGATATATTTTTTTTTTCCAACGTTATGTTACTTTGGCAGATAGTCCCACATTACCTTCCAATAAATCAGCTTTAATAAAAGTGGAGAACATAATTCAATGAAACTTTTGACTTTGAAAATTATGAAATGCATACTTTATCACAAAGGGTTTTTGCCTATCATTTTTTTTTATACAAAGGGGGAAACTAAAAAATTATGTAATAGGAAGAGGATGTTTCCCAAACGATGAGTCATTGAGTTGTTTTACCCCAGTGGTGGAGCACCATATAGGTTAATGAATAGATTACTAGTTCACTAGAGCTTATACTAATGCTATGCATGAGACAAATTAGAAGTGTGGAGTAAAATAAAATATTATAATAAAAAATTAAAATTTTAAAAATGGAAAAGAAAAATAAATAAATATAACACTATTAAGTTTTTAAAAAAATGCAACACATGTTTGATCAAAGTTGCTTCTTCAATGGGTGTTAGAAGATTCTACCATTGCTCATTTTAAAATGTTTAAACTTCAATTCATAATTGAAATAACGAAAGAATAAATAGTTAATTGAATCATTTGATAATAGCAGAAATGGACATAAATAAAAATGAATATTATGCGATAAATTAATATATTAAAGTAACTCATTCATATATTATGACTATTATTTTCTCTATTTCCTAAAAAATAAATTAAGTGTCAATTGTACTAATTTATGTATATTTATTTATTGAATATATTTTTTTCACACATAGGGACTAAACACTTAAAGCTAAAAATCATTAAAGATAAATACAACTGATATATCAGTAAGAAGAGAAATTTGAATCCACTAGAGAAGCTTTTAAAAAATATGCAATTTTTTACTCAAGTCACATATCTAAAATATGATATAACTCAATTTGTTTCTATGAAAATATGACTACAAGTTACTTCTCAATCTTGATCCATCAAATTTACCACTTTATTAATCAAGATATAACAAAGATGATATTTATAATCTATGTAATATGGATTTGGATACGATATGAAGAGATGACACGGATATAAACACGTGAATATAAAAAAATTAAAAAATATAAGACACGTAAAAACATCATATATTTAATATATAATATAAATAACATAACAAAAATATTATATATTAATATAACAATAATCTATTAAGTCTCAAAAATAAATTATTAAGAAACATCATATTCTACAATAATTTTTTTTAAGTCTCAAATCCTCCTTTCATTGTTTTTATTTTTATTAAGATTTTTCTTTTTTATTACATGAAAGTTAAGTAAGGAAAGACAAAACAATTCTCTTCTTTGTTTATATTTTTATTAAATTTTTTTCTTTTAAAAAAAATCTCAAATCTTACCTACTTTGTTTCTATTTTTATTGAGATTTTTTTTTCATTTTAAAAAAAAAATCAAACTCTTCCTTTTTTATTTTTATTAAGATTTATTCTTTTTTTTAAAAAAAGAAATCTCAAATCATCCCTTCTTTATTTCTGTTTTATTAAGATTTATTTTAAAAAAATCTCAAATCCACGTATTGAATAGTGCATCGAGATGAAGACGTATTCATTTGCAGGTATTCACAATAGAGACATGTTAGTTTTATAGGTGTCTGCGATAAAAACAAGTCGATTTTATAGGTGTCTGTGATGGAGATGTGTTCAATTTGTGTGAAAACAGTCTATCAAAATGTTTAAACATGTTCACGACGTGTCCATTCCTAAAGAGTGTCGAGCTCGAGAACACAACAATCTCTTATCATGTCCATGCAACATAATCTATAATACCCGTCATTTAAAAATTTTGCCATCAAACTCAACTAACATTTTCTCAAGAAGACCCTTATCATGCATTACCCATAACACTCAACCTATACCACAGAACAAGTACCCAAATTAATAGAGAAAGCAACACAAATCCACCATGATGATTGTTAAGAGCTAGTTATCAGGACTAATATCCTACCATTTATTCTCTCATTATTATGATGTAATTTCTTGTTTTACATTGTAATCTTTTTCCTTTAAATCATATTGATTGCCTCACACAAATTGTGGTGAGATTTATCACATCTTACATGGTATCAGGTTACGGTTCCAAACCCTAGCCTCCAAACCCTTGTGCCGTCATCTGCCACCACGGTCGTGCATTCTCCCCCAACCGTGCGATCGTCCAATTCTGTTTGTGGTCCTCTCTCATGGCTGACGATACCACTCCTCCGTCTCTGCCGTTTGCTACCTTGGTTCACATGATCACCATTCGGCTTAACTCTGAGAATTTTCTTCTCTGGCGTAAACAGGTTACTTCTCTTCTTCAAAATCAGAATTTGTTTCACATTGTTGATGGTTCTGTTGAACCACCGTCGCACATCCTCGATTCTATTCCAAATCCTCGATTCGCTCAATGGCAAGCTCAAGATCGAAATGTCACCAGTCTCCTACTTTCTTCCTTGACCGAGGAGGCCCTCTCTGAGACACTCAGTGCTGACACTGCATCGGGCTTCATATCAGTAAAAATCAACGAGGCTCCAAATCTGATATCGCGCCGGGCGTGACATAAGAGTGCCCGGCGGGACAGTGGTCAATTTGCCTAATTTTTCTTTAAGAGAAGGCCTTATCCCCACCCAGAACCAGAGTTACCTCATTCCTCACATTCCAGCCAAGATGTACCCTATATTTACCCACTCAAGCATGATTCTGACAATTAACATATAACAAAGAACAACATATACCACAGAACACCTATAACATAAAACAACACATAATGCAAAACAACACATATAGCACATAACAACACATATAGCACAGAACAACATATAACACACAACAATTATGCATAACAAACATCAACACTGAAATCTACAACAAGAATGAGATGACAAACACATAAACAAAGTTCAGATCTCTGGGTTGCCTCCCAGGAAGCGCTTGTTTACTGTCCCGAGCCTGACGGTGACCAACCTGAGGTGCTCTGATTCTCCTTCTCCTCCTGTTGCTCTTGTTCCCCTTTGCCCCGTGTTCAAACTCATGATTGCTCAACAACGGCTCAGAAGGATTGGTCAGTCTAATTTGAACAGTACCTTGCATACAAGAGAAAGCTGAAAACTAGAGTACACAGGTTAGCTCCAACAATTCATTGCTAACATAAAAATAACAAAAGCAATAAAGGATTAAATCACAAATAGCTATAAATACTAAATTGCCTTGCTAATCCCCGGCAACGGCGCCAAAAACTTGTTGAGATTTTCGTTGAAGTACTTTTGTTATAATTGTAAAACAGTTTAATTCTATCAACGGTCTCAAACACGGCAAGTATACCGGCCGTTCAAGTAGTAAAAATATCGTATCCACAGGGATTAGAAGGTAAAATAAGCATTTATTGACTATTCGTGACTAAAGAATAATTCCAATTTCATAGTTTGTCATGTGAATTCAAGGTTATGACTATTGGAATGTTAAACTATAAAAATAATTGATTTTGAGTGGAAAAGGATAGGAATGGTGTAATGGTTTTGTGGGATTGTGGGGTCAGATTTCACCGAACGTCTAATGAATCCTTAATCACTTGTTCCATACATTGCTTAGTCAACCCATACGTTTACTCAAACCTAATCCCTTAGAGAAAGAGCCTAGGTGCGGATATTGACTATTAATCCCTTGAGTACCCAATATCTACACCCGCATTACGGGCTAGGGTTTAAGACTACTAATGGGTCAAGCTCTATCCCTAGATACAATCACCACTAGGCATATGTTTCAGAACTAGTTTCAATGGTATTTCCCAATACTCAATGGAACCTTAAATCATGCAAAGGGTGATCAATCCAAAGCAAGCATTAAGAATAGAAACAAACACAACATATATATATATATATATATATATATATATATATATCACAGAAAACGTACGGATTACAATAGAATTCGTTGGTTACATCTAACCCCACAAAAATGGGTAAAACCACTCAAGACAATGAGGGCAAAACAAAAATAGAGATGGAAGAGGAAATGAACAACCGGAGGAAAGATCCGCACACGAACGATCCCAAGCCCTGGGAATCTCTTCCGCGGCTCCTAGAGGCGCCCAATGTGTGAATGAGGAAGAAAACCCCCGAAAATGCCTTCAAATACGAGCTTGGGAGTCAGATTAGGGTTTCCGCGCCCGACGCATAAGTCGTAGCGCCCGGCGCAGGGTCTTCCAAGAAGTTAAGCATTTTCTGCCTCAGTACACGCCCGACGCAATTCCTGTTGCGCCCGGCGCAATGTCTTCTAGAGACTTTGAATCACTCTTTGTTTCGATCACGCCCAGCGCGGGTCATCTTGCGCCCGGCGCAGCCACCCTGCTCTGCTCCTTAGCTTCTTATATTTCCAATCCAAGGGATCTTCAACTTTCCACTCTTCACTCAATACCTGCACAAAAAATGAGGTGGATTAAGGTATTTTTAGATGAATTCGGGTTAGTTATATCTGCACACAAAATGAACCAAAAGGAGAACAATTATATTGCAATGGTTCAGAGGATGAGTGGAATTGTTCAATAAGTCTCATCCAAAAAGAAGTAAAATTGAGACTTAACACTAATCTAACTAAAAATCTTGTATCTGTTAGCAGACTGACTCGTGATAATCATGCTAAAGCCATTTTTTTGGATGACTCCTTTGTTATTCAGAATCGAAAGACAGGCAGAGTTTTGGCAAGGGGACGATGTGATTAAGGACTCTATGTGATGGATCAAGGACCACAAGCGTTGCTTACTACTAGTTCTTCACTGCCTCGTGCCTCTTTTGAACTTTGGCACTCTCGTTTGGGACATGTTAATTTTGATGTTATTAATAAGTTAAATCAACAAGGTTATTTAAATGTTTCGTCTATTTTGCCTAAGCCAATCTGTTGCACTACTTGTCAGATGGCTAAGAGTAAACGTTTGGTTTTTTATGACAATAATAAAAGGGCTTCTGTCGTTCTTGATCTTATTCATTGTGATTTATGGGGACCATCTCCAGTTGCTTCTGTTGCTGGATATTCTTACTTTGTTATTTTTGTGGATGACTTCTCTCGCTTTACCTGGTTTTATCTGTTACGACATAAATAAGATTTTTATGATGTGCTTGTTCGGTTCAAAGTCTTTGTGGAAAACCAATTTTCTCGATTTATTAAAGTTTTCCAAAGTGACAATGGCACGGAGTTCACGAATAACAAAGTACAGGATTTATTTGCTTCTTCTGGTGTGCTTCATCGGTTCTCATGCCCGCATACTCAAGCACAGAATGGTCGGGTTGAACGGAAACATAGACATGTTCTTGAGATTGGTCTTGCAATGTTGTATTAGTCACATGTTCCTACTAGTTATTGGGTTGATGCTTTTAGTTCTGCGGTATATATTATTAATCGTGTTCCCTCTCAGGTGCTATCCGGCCAGATTCCATTCACACTTCTATTTCAAGTTATGCCTACATATGCTAATTTTCATCCTTTTGGTTGTCGTGTGTTTCCATGCTTGCGCCCATACATGAAAAATAAATTTAGTCCTCGGAGTTCTCCTTGCATATTTTTGGGTTATAGTAGTCATCACAAAGGATTCAAATGCTTAGATATGACCACTTCCAGGATTTATGTGTCTCGCCATGCTCAATTTGATGAAACTTGCTTCCCTTTTGCTTGTTCTCCTTCTTCTAGCATCGATCTTATGGTTTCTTCATTTTATGAACCAATCACAGGCTTCAAGTCTTCTTCGATGTCTGCTTCCTCTATTCTTCCGACGAGACCACCACTAGTTACTACTTTGTCTTGTCCATCATGCGTTTCCTTGGATGCTGCTCTGGCTCCCCATCCTGCTCCACCTGTTGCACTTGCTTCATTGGAACCTGTCTCTCCTCCACGGACTCCATCCCCAGCATCGGCCTCTCCTATAGTGTTACATGCTTCTTCTGATGCTTCTATTCAACCAGCCCCAGTTGCTGTTCGTATGCAGACTAGATCACATAATGACATTTTTCGGCCTAATCTGCGTTATGCCCTCGTTCATCACCAGCCTACTGCTCTTCTCACTGCTTTGCATGTTGCTGCTGATCCCAAGGGTTTTAAATCCACCATGAAGCATCCTCAATGGTTGGCAGCAATGGAGGATGAGCTCTCTGTTCTTCATAACAATCATACTTGGACCTTAGTCCCTCGTCCATCTGCTCTTAATATTGTTGGTAGTAAATGGGTTTTTCGTACCAAACACAAAAGTGACGGCACTATTGAGCACTTAAAAGCGCGTTTGGTGGCTCAAGGTTTCACGCAAATTCCAGGTTTTGATTACTCACTCACTTTCAGTCCGGTTGTCAAGGCTACTACTATTCGTCTTATTTTATCACTTGTCGTGCTTAATGGCTGGCCACTTCATCAGTTGGATGTAAAAAATGTTTTTCTTCATGGCCACCTCACTGAAACTGTCTATATGGAACAACCTCCTGGCTTTGTTGATCCCCGTTTTCTGACTCATGTCTGGCGGTTGAACAAGGCTCTCTATGGGCTCAAACAGGCGCCCCGTGCTTGGTTTCAACGTTTGAGCTCTTTTCTGTTGCGCTCTGGTTTTATTTGCAGCAGGGCTGATCCATCCTTGTTCTTCTTCTATTGCGGGCGCATCACTCTCTACCTCTTGGTTTATGTGGATGACATTATTCTTACTAGAAGTGATCCCCCCCTTTCTCACTCAATTTATTGCTCGTCTTAATGCTGAGTTTGCAATTAAATATCTAGGAAAGCTTGGCTACTTCCTTGGTCTTGAGATCACTTATACTGCCGATGGTTTGTTCTTGGGACAAGCCAAATATGCTCATGATCTGCTTTCCCGAGCTATGATGCTTGAGGCCAAACCTGTCTCGACCCCATTGGTTGCCGGTTTTCATCTTGTCAGTGATGGAGTGGCTTACTCTGATCCAACTCAGTACCGCTCTTTGGTTGGGGCCTTACAATACTTAACCATTACTCGCCCTGATTTATCATATGCCGTCAACACGGTAAGTCAATTTCTCCAGGCTCCTACTATTGATCATTTTCAAGCTGTCAAACATATTCTCCGTTATGTTTGTGGTACACAACATTTTGGACTTACGTTTCGCAGCTCACCTTCTCCCGCGGTTCTTGGTTATAGTGATGCTGATTGGGCTCACTGCACGGACACTCGTCGGTCTACCTATGGCTATGCTATCTTTCTTGGTGAAAATCTCTTGTCTTGGAGTGCCAAGAAACAACCTACTGTTGCCCGCTCTAGTTGTGAATCTGAGTACCGGGCCATGGCCAACACAGCTTCTGAACTTGTTTGGTTGCTTAATCTCCTTCGTGAACTTCGTGTTGGGTTGTCTGCGACTCCTCTCCTTCTCAGTGATAATCAAAGTGCATTGTTTATGGCTCAGAATCCTGTCGCTCATAAGCATGCTAAGCATATTGATTTGGATTGTCACTTCATCCGTGAGTTAGTTGCCTCTGGTCGCTTGGCTGTTCGCCATGTTCCTACTTCTCTACAACTTGCTGATATTTTTACAAAGGCGTTGCCTCGTCCGTTGTTTGAATTGTTTCGATCTAAGCTTCGTGTTGGTCTCAATCCAACGCTTAGCTTGACGGGAGTTGTTAAGAGCTAGTTATCAGGACTAATATCCTACCATTTATTCTCTCATTATTATGATGTAATTTCTTGTTTTACATTGTAATCTTTTTCCTTTAAATCATATTGATTACCTCACACAAATTGTGGTGAGATTTATCACATCTTACAATGGTCCTAGATAATGCCACCACAAGAAAATAACTCTCCTTCTCTAATAGCCCCACCACATTTGAGTTTATAGCATCCCTCTGGAGGTAGAACCCACCTAAATTAGAAATAGTATCCATCCGTACGTACGTGTTGGAGTCAAATATAGCCACTGAGCACCCTTTAAAAACACGAAGAATTTCGTCCGACTAAGCCACTATTTCATGCACAAGAGTACTCGAACTAACCTGTACATTATGTATATACTTTTGCAGTGTGATACCAATTTCTTACTTTGTCATATAACCAAAGATGTTTATACTTTAGAGGATGATAAAAATGAGCACGAAGTTCAACTTCCACTTTCAAAAACATGTTAGAATGACATTGGAAATTATAGCTCATAAGTCGATTAAAAATATATTAAGTTTATGCAACTTAATAGCAATAAAATTTATTAAAGTTCAATTACCTAAATGTGAAACATAATAAGTTAATAAACATGATAAAAATAAAATAAAATATAAAAAAATAGGGTCCATGTATGAATATCAAACATATTTAACATCAGAGAATTCACTTATAAAAAATTTCTGGTTTATCACAATTTTAGAAGTGAAATGTTCGAAAAATGAAAAATCTGCATCATCTTAAAGTCGTTTTAATTGAAGGCATAAATCTAAATGATTAGAAGTTTCTGCTTCTTAGGACAAAAAATTGTGTTCACACCTCAACTGTTTCTATTCAAAGTATTGGATTAGTGTGCATCAATAATACTCTAAATATTAGAAATGTCTTAATTTGTTTCATCAACTTTGTTTAACTATGAATTTTCCTAACCTACTTTCGACTTTTATAGAGAAAATGTATCTGTTGAACTTTTCCCTTATTATGTTTTAATATAGCAACAATACTAATAGTTGCGGAGATGTAAACAAATGAAAAGAAAAAATTCTCATTTTTGTGTGAATATGTTAATACTCACAGTGTTGTCTTAGTTGTATGAACAAAGCTAAACAAAACTTCAATTAATGATGCAGACATTTTAAAGTTGTCCTGATACTAAGAAGAATTCAAAATAGAAGACTTAAAATTTTCTCTCAATCCTAAAAATTATTCCAATCATATTAATTATACCTTTATTTTTCTCATTACACAGTCTAGTTGCTTTTAAAAATATTCAAAACCTACAAACTTAATCATAACATGTTTCTATCTGCGGGATAAAAGTGTGTTAATTTACCAGTGTAATACATTATCCTGATTAATAAGATTTCAAATTTTATATTTTCTTATGTTAACTATCTCGGCTACACTTCTTTATTGTTACTCCTAAAATTTCATTCTATCATAAATTTTTTTTTGGTAGAGCCCTATCATAGTTTGAAGAAATAGAAAATCAAAATTGTGCTTTCAAAAAAAAAATGGAATCATTAATAAAATAACTATTTAATTTCCAAATTAAATATCACATTAAATTCATCGATCCTTAAAATTGAATCCCAGCATATTAGGTTCTATCAGATAAAAGAATCAAGGATTCACTGTAATGCATTATCTTATTTGAAAAATAATTGATTTTTTGTGACATACAATTTATATTACTATGTTAATAAGAATATGAGGGTTTCAATAATTAAGACTCTGTAGGATTTTCTTTCTAAACTGAAACTCCTCTATTCTTCATAAATTAAAAATTATAGTGTAAGTTTGTGATAAAGCTAATGACAATTTTTTATTTAACAAAGAAAAAATTTGAAATAATATTAAAGAAAACTAATTGATTGACCTTTTTAGATGTTTCATAAGCCTTTGAATTGCATTCGTGTGCTAATTCCAAACATTACTTAAAACATGAGTAATTTGACTTTTTTTTTCTCTCATTTCACCTTTTTGAAGTGTCTTAATTTATCATTTTGTTTTATGCACAACATCTTTTCACCTTCTCTGGGGCCCTTAATTTTTCATTTTCCATTACACACATCATCACACATAATCCATTACATACACCTAACACATTCTATCTCAAATGTTCACAAAATTTTTCATAACACAAATATACAATACGTTATGTCTCATTGTTTTCTTATTAAACAACTCTCTCATTTCTTCTTCTTTGGAGGTTCTTAAAATTTTCATATTGTTCTACACACAACATCGCACAAAATTTTTCACGACACTATTTTTCACCACTTTCTTTTTCCTATAGACTAATTCCTACACTCCTCTCTAAACAAATTAATCAAGCAAAGGAAATTAACATTTAGAAGAAAAAATAATACACAAACAAATCTTTATTGAAATAGACTTTTATTAAACTCTAAACTCTAAACCTCCAACAAAATAAAGTAAAACCAACCAAAGAAATGAAAAATTAACATTAAGAGTAGATTGCAAACCAAACAAAAGGAAAATGTTTTTTTTATTGTTCGTCTTTATAAATGAGAATAAACAAAAAAAATGAATTTATCTTATCATTTATTCTCGCAATACCCTCAAAGATTTAATAAAAACATATACCAAAATATATGAACCTTTTAAAGTCCTTAAAGTTGCATGTGAAGGCTCTAGCCTTTTTCCAGTAGCCATAACTTTTTTCTAAATTAGGGGTTACACCTACACTTTAATGACATATCCCAAACATTGCACACTAGGCATACAAAAATACATTTTGAACCCTTGGCAAAAAACTTGTTAGTACTCAATAACTCTAGAATAATTTTAGTATAATATGGTTTATTAGAGAAATACCATAAAACAAATAGTGTCAAAGAAAGCTAGGACAATTTTTTTGCAAATAAGGTCTTAATAAAACAAGTACATTTTTTGCAATTAAAATGTAGAAGGAGCATTAGAGAGTCCAAAAGTTATAACTAAGAACTTGTAATGTCCATCAAACATGCAAAAAACCATTTTTAGGGTATCAAAAAGTCTTACCCTGATTTGGTGATATCTAGATCAAAGATCAAACTTAAAGAAGATAGTAGCCTTAATCAATTCATTTAAGAGTTCATCAATTGTAGGGATGGGTAAACAATCCATAATAGAAATTGTGTTTAGAGCACGATAGTCAACACAAAATCTCCATGTGTCATCTTTCTTGCACACTGACAAAATAGAAGGTGAATAAGAGCTAGTACTAGTTATGACTATACATTCTATATTCTCAAACCATTTTGGACATAATCTTTTGGGAATGAGGTAATAATAGGGCTTGAAATTGACTAAATTGTTGTTAGGATGCAAATTACTGTGATGGTCATGGGCCTTAGAAGGTAATAGTCCTTTCAAAACATTAAGGCCTTGAGGGAAAGAATGTATCAAGGAAGTGAGTTCGTGGTGAGGAGAGGTAGGTGTATAAATGTATGGGTTAACTACTTAGACCTCAAAGGATAGTAAATGAAGGGAAGCAATTGAGTCGGTGTGGAGATAGTGACACATTTGCTGATGAGAGGTCAAGGTAGGGTGAATGGAGTCTTCCCCCCTTAATAGTGATGGTAATATTGTTTGTAAGAAAGGATAGTTGAGGGATGGAAAAATTAGCCTAAATGGGTCCAAAGCTCTGAAGCCATTCATTGCCTAAAACCACATTGGCACCCTAGAAAGGTAGAAGGTAACAAAGGATGTTGAAAGTTTTATTTTGAAAAGCGATCAAAACTTCGGAGTATTTATCCAAGCATGTGATATGTTTTGTTGCAAACCATAATGAAGAAAGGTTTTATGGGGGTGGTAGGAAGCTAAAGGTGATGAGAAAAATGATGTTGTAGGATAATGTGGGAACTGCTTGTATCCATAAGAATCATGAAAGCAAGGTCATTAACAAACCCTTGAAATTTTAAGGTCTAGAGGGATGGTATTCCAGTGAGTTATTGGTTGGAGAGTTGTAAATGTATGTCTTCATTTGGGTATCTAAGACAAGTGGCTCATTAGTAACAATAACAAGGGTAGGGTCATAAAACTCATCTTTAACTAGAAATACGAGGAATTTGGGTGGAGAGCATTTGTGACAATTGTGGAACTTTTCATCACATTAATAACATAGGCCTTATGGTTCTCGTATAAGCAAGGCATAAATGCAATTTTAAGGCCTTAGTGAAAGTATGTCAATCATACAACTAATTGTTCATTGACATCCAATTAAACCAACTTAGGGCATTACCTTTCATGTAGAACAAACCAATGGTAAGCAATGATCCCAAAGTGTCTAATGATACATAAATAACTACTCTACTTTAAATAGCTAGTTGAGTGGTTCTAAGCCGTCAAAAGGTAAAAGTTAGAGTCTAGGTAATCATAATTTGGTGAGGGATGATACAGGGAGGTAGATATCTTGGTGGTAACGAGATAGGTGAACCTATGGGGGTAGAATATAGAGATGGCAAATATGAAGGAGGTTGTGGAAAATATTGATTAATAATTAGGAAAATATAGGGCAAAAAAGTAGGGAGAGTGGACAAGAGGTGAGCAAAAAGGAAGCATAAAGTAGAGGAATGTCGACACCTAGTGGGGAAAATGTAGAGGTTGAATAGGTGGAAGTGTAACAGGAGGGTTGTGACTTAGTTGGTCTAGGACACCTATAAGAGTGCTTGTGATTGATTCATGGTTGGAATCTTAGAGGAGATTGGTTTCCATTTGGATGGAAAGGAGAATTAATTTGTCATTTAATGCGTGGATGGTAGGTTCCAAATCCTTAGAAGAGAAATTGGCAACAAACAATTTAGGAGGCATGATGATCAAAATGAAGTGGGCCAAATTGATATGCTATGACCTGTCAAATCAAAATATCTATAAAAAGATTGAAATAATTAAGAAAAATCAAATAACATTTCATTCCATAAGGTTCAAGATCTTACAAAATGATTATTTAAAAGAAAAGAGTAACCACTATAAACATTGTTACTTAGAAACTACATATGCACAAGGTAACATTTCACTTAACACTTATAATCATTTAGCTAAATTATATTTTTTGTCCCTTATCTTATTTATTATATTCATTTCAGTGATTTATTTTTTTAAAAATGATTATTTTGGTCATTTATCTTCTAAATTTAGGTTGATTTAATCCTTTTGATATAATAATTATTTACAATTTTGAGACATGATTTTAAATTATTTTTAACTAATTCAAGCCTTGAAACTTTTCTCATTAAACACTTATATGAAAATTATTAAATATAATTAAAGTTTAAATAAAAAAACGTTATAAACACAATATAGTCCAACAAGTAACTGAAATTCTTTTAAAAAAAATATAATTACATATTATTTTTTGTTATTTGTATATATTTTTCACGTGATTTTTACTATTTGTAAGTTTTATGTCTTAAACTAGTTATAAATTAATTTAAAATAATGTTACAAAATTAAAATTTATTATTTTAAAATGATTAAATTGGTAGAAATATAAAAAAATTTAATAGAAAAAAAGTTAAAATAAATCTAAAAAATAAAATAAAAAACTTAAAAATATAGTTTAACCTAATCATTTCGAGGTCTACTTATGGTAGGTTCGGCCTCTGTTGGGCTGGGAATTTATGGTCTTCTCTTGTGCTTTGATCTGTTGGGCTTTTATTAGAAGTCTACTATTATATTTTTTTACACAATTTTGAAGTTAAGTCCAGCCATATATAACATACCAATTTGCAGTTGTGCATAAATGCACCGCAGTTTACGTACGAGAATAAGGTGCAATTTACGGATTTCACAAACGTGATAATATTATACTGCTAAAATAAGTTTTATAAATGAGTGATTTTTTATATTTTAATTATCGTAAAAGAATTTCTTTATTTTTATCATTTTATTTTTAGTTTTAAAAAAATAAAAAATAGCTTTAGTTTATGTAAAATATGTTTAGATGATGGTGGATTTTGACATGAGTAAAAGAAGCATGTAGAAATGAGAGGGTGCCACGTGATGGAAAACCCACATGAGCATATACGTAAGCGAGAGAATTACATTGGCGTAATATAAACCAGCGAACGAGGGCAATCTCGGGAAAACCCTAATTTCTATCTCCGATCACTCTCCATAATTTCTATCTTCTTGTCTCTCCTTTTTCTCTCTCCCTTCCACCGACGAGCTCCCTTGACCCGCCCTGACTCGCCACCGACTCGGTCCCCGGCCGGTTCGGTCCAAACCGTCATGGAGATCGCTCACGAGTCACCGCCTTCCCTCCACGGAACCCCCGTCGCCGTCGACGCCCTCGCCAATTCCCCCTCCGCCTCCTCCTCCTCTTCCTCCTCCTCCTCCTCCTCCGCCTCCTCGCCGCGCGCTTCCAAGGGAAAGGAGATCGAATCGACTGCGTCGCCCACGCCCACGCCGCCGCAGACGCCGCCGCCGCTCACGGCCAAGTACGACGACGACGATGAGGAGGAGGAGGACGTGTGCAGAATTTGCCGGAACCCTGGCGACGCCGAGAATCCCCTCCGGTATCCCTGCGCGTGCAGCGGAAGCATCAAGTTTGTTCATCAGGATTGTCTCCTTCAGTGGCTCAATCACAGCAACGCACGCCAATGCGAGGTTCTGCCCTATCTTTTTCGTGTGCGACTTTCTCGTAGTTCGTTGTTTGGGTTGATTGTTTGGAATATTCAACATAAATAATTTGCAATGTTTTATTTATTTATTTTTTTTAATTGAATTGGTAATATCTCTTTTTGTTATAGTGTGGCATGTATCCTGTACTGCATAAACAGAGATAGGAGAAAAAGAATCACTCTTGGTCTTGCAAAGGCTAATTGGAGAAACGTGTATTATATTATATTAGACTTCTAAGCATGCTGTTGTTTTAATAGTTATGCATATGCTATTATGTCCAATCAATATTAGGTTTTGCTTTCCTAAATTTGCTTCTATGTGCTGCAGGTCTGCAAGCATGCATTCTCGTTCTCTCCAGTTTATGCTGAGAATGCTCCAGCTAGGTTGCCTTTTCAAGAGTTTGTGGTTGGAATGGCAATGAAAGCTTGCCATGTTCTTCAATTCTTTTTGCGCCTGAGTTTTGTGCTGTCTGTGTGGCTCTTAATTATACCCTTCATAACATTCTGGATATGGCGATTAGCTTTTGTGAGGAGTTTAGGTGAAGCCCAGAGGTTATTCTTGAGCCATTTATCAACAGCAGTTATTCTGACCGATTGCCTCCACGGGTTTCTACTTTCTGCAAGCATTGTCTTCATTTTTCTTGGGGCCACTTCTTTGAGAGATTACTTTAGGCATTTGCGAGAAATCGGGGGACAGGATGCTGATAGAGAAGATGAAGTGGACAGAAATGGTGCTCGAATTGCTAGAAGACCTCCTGGACAAGCTAATCGTAACATAAATGGTGATGGGAATGGTGAGGATGCTGGTGGAGCTCAAGGAATTGCAGGGGCAGGTCAAGTAATTAGAAGAAATGCTGAAAATGTTGCGGCGCGGTGGGAGATGCAAGCAGCACGTC
Organism: Cajanus cajan; assembly: GCF_000230855.2. Classification (NCBI taxonomy): domain Eukaryota; kingdom Viridiplantae; phylum Streptophyta; class Magnoliopsida; order Fabales; family Fabaceae; genus Cajanus; species Cajanus cajan. The sequence continues at coordinate 66,519,062 of NC_138519.1, forward strand.
TTGAGGCACATGTTGAGCAGATGTTTGATGGTCTGGATGATGCTGATGGAGCAGAAGATGTTCCTTTTGATGAACTTGTTGGCATGCAGGGTCCAGTTTTTCATTTGGTTGAAAATGCATTCACTGTAAGTCTGTCACCTTGATTTTATTGAAATTGAACTTGATGAGGGAAGCCTTTTGAAAAGCTAGAACAGAGTAGGCACAGGCTGCACAGCTCATTTTTAAATAACTTCTCATTTAATTATTTTTAATAAATTACTAAGTTCCATTATTTGATAAGTGTTTGCCAAAAGTGTCTATCCAAACACTATTAAGCTTATTTTATCAATTTATGGCAGTAGACAAGCTCTACTTTGTCTACCTAAGATGTTGTGTATCCTGACTTTCTGCTTATTTGGGGTAACAGATGAGATGTACTCTTGATAATTAACTTCTATCATTCATGTGGTTGGAAAGATTTCATATTAGCCAATGAGAATTTATTGTCTTTTTTAGATAAATTTTAAGTACATTTGCTTTTAAAACTTCAATAAGGAATTTGTAATTGCATGAACCTCAATGGTTTGTTCATTTTAATTTGATTATTTTTCATCATTAACCGACGCATGCGTAGTTCACTTATTATGATTATTTTTCCTATGTTAATTGGGCATTCTATTGATGCAACTGTTTCTTTTAATATAACTTGAATTATCAGTAACTGAAACATGAGTATTTCTCTGTGATGATTTCCCCATGGTTAGGGGTCATTATATTGACACGACAAATTCTTATTTTTTGTAAATTGTGACCTCTACTGATTACTGTTGTTTAAAAAATCCATGTTTTATTATTTGGAGAAATGAATTTGCTATTTATCACATTTTTTATTTAGAAACTGAATGCTTGTTTCTCCATGCAGGTGCTGGCAAGCAATATGATTTTCCTTGGTGTTGTAATTTTTGTGCCATTCTCATTGGGCCGAATCATACTCCATTATCTATCCTGGTTCTTCTCAACTGCTAGTGGTCCTGTGTTGTCAGCTGTAGCCCCACTTGCAGACACATCTCTTTCTCTAGCAAATATTACTTTGAAGAATGCATTAACAGCTGTTAAAAACTTATCATCCGAAACACAAGAAAGTGGATCGATTGGTCAGGTTGCAGAAATGCTGAAAGTGAATGCTAGTGGATTGAGTGAAATGTCAAACATAACTTCATCTGCTTCAGCTGTTATCTTGAAAGGAACTTCAAGGCTTTCTGATGTTACCACGCTAGCTATTGGATATATTTTTATTTTGACTCTAATTTTCTTCTACTTTGGAATTGTTGCTTTAATTCGTTACACAAAGGGTGAGCCTTTGACCATGGGAAGGTTTTATGGCATTGCTTCTATAGCAGAGACAATTCCATCTCTCTTCAGGCAGTTTTTGGCTGCAATGAGGCATTTGATGACCATGGTTAAGGTTGCTTTCCTTTTAGTCATTGAACTCGGGGTATTTCCTTTAATGTGTGGGTGGTGGCTCGATGTATGTACCATTCAGATGTTTGGGAAGACAATGGTTCACAGAGTTCAGTTCTTCTCTGCATCCCCTTTAGCAAGCTCATTGGTTCATTGGGTTGTTGGTATTGTGTACATGCTACAAATTAGCATATTTGTCAGCCTTCTAAGAGGGGTAATTCTTGTCATGTGATATGATTTGTAGAGCTTTGGTTATATTGTTATCCACTGCTAATGTGGTTTGTTTTCAATGGCAGGTTTTACGTAATGGAGTTTTATACTTCCTTCGGGATCCTGCTGACCCAAACTATAATCCATTCCGTGATCTGATAGATGATCCTGTGCACAAACATGCTCGCAGGGTTCTGTTATCTGTTGCAGTTTATGGGAGTCTGATTGTGATGCTGGTATTTTTGCCTGTCAAACTTGCCATGCGGATGGCACCTTCTATTTTCCCGCTTGACATATCGTAAGCTGACTCCTTAATAGACTTTAGCAGTTGTTTCCAACTTGCCATGGATTATGTGTCACGTATGTTAAACATAAATATGCTTGCTTTTGCAGGGTATCTGACCCATTCACTGAAATCCCAGCTGACATGCTTCTCTTTCAGATTTGTATCCCATTTGCCATTGAGCATTTTAAATTGAGGACAACTATTAAATCCCTACTTCGGTATTGGTTTACTGCTGTTGGTTGGGCACTTGGTTTGACTGATTTCTTACTGCCTAGACCTGATGACAGTGGTAATCAAGAAAATGGAAATGGGGAGCCAGCTAGGCCAGAAAGGCTACAAGTAGTACAAGCTGGTGTGCATGATCAGGGTATGGTGCCATTTGGAGGTGATGATTTGAACAGGGTCATTAACACAGTGGGAGAACTGAATTCCGGAGAGGATTATGATAATGATGAGCAATCTGACTCCGAGTGAGTTCCTTTCAAATTGGAATTCTAACTATGGCTTGTGAAATTATCTTATATTGCACTCAATTTTTTTATCTAGTTATATTATGTTTTACTTTTGTTGGTGGGGGATGAGAGCATGACTGTGTCTTTCTTCTTTTTTTTTGGGTATTAAGAGGGGCCTAAGCCTGTGGTTTTTGGGTTAATTCAATGCATGAAAAAGTCTGCTAGAGTCATCAGTTTCTTTCCATATGCATGTTTTAGCTATTGTTACCTACCCTGTCACCTTCTAATTTAATATTTTTCTATGGCTATAGCAGTTATGCCTTTGTGCTTCGCATTGTTCTTTTACTGGTGATTGCTTGGATGACTCTCCTTGTCTTCAACTCTGCTCTGATAGTTGTACCAATTTCACTTGGGCGGGCACTTTTCAATTCTATTCCTCGCCTTCCCATAACTCATGGCATTAAATGCAATGGTATGTAATTGATTGAACTAGCTTTTCAGTTGCTGGGCTTTATAACTTTGAATGCATTTATAATCTTTCTTTTCACAGATCTGTATGCATTTATCATTGGGAGCTATGTGATCTGGACTGCTGTTGCTGGAGTTAGATACTCGATTGAGCAAATTAGAAAAAGGAGGTCTTCTGTTTTGTTCGGCCAAGTATGGAAGTGGTGTGGCATTCTTGTGAAGAGTTCTGCACTTCTGTCTATATGGGTAAAGGATGATTCCTCTTGCTGATCATGTTACTGAAGCTGACACTTTTATTTTTCATATATATATTTGCTTTTAAGTGATTAACCCCTCTTTTATGTACAGGTATTTGTCATCCCAGTGCTAATTGGGCTTCTCTTTGAGCTTTTGGTTATTGTGCCAATGAGAGTTCCGGTGGATGAAAGTCCGGTATTCCTCCTTTATCAAGATTGGGCATTAGGCCTTATATTTCTCAAGATATGGACTAGATTGGTGAGTTTGTTTCCCTTATCAGCATTTCCTCTGTTAGCTTTTTTATCGGCTTTGCTTTAATTTTGTGCAAGAATTTTATAAGCTTATTTAAATTCTTAAAGGCATATAAATAAATTATGAGTGATATGATGTGGTAAACCTCTTTTTTGCTTTGAAAACATTCTGGTCTTCTGCTGTGTTCTAGTTCTGGTAAATGTATCCTGCTGCATCGGTATCAATAAAACCAAATTATTTCTTTCATTATGTTGTTTCTTTTATTTATTTTTTTCATCTATCCTTGTCATAAAGATTAACAAAATTTTATGTTAGTTGGTGACTGCCTAACTTAAGCCTCCTTTGTAATCTGAGTCTGGGTGTTGGGACTGGTTATATAAATGTTGGCTTCAAATCATGAAATACGGTATATAACCGAAATGACATGTTTTTCCATGTAGCTAACTCCATTTTAGGGGTAAAGCTTGGTTGTTCTAATCTACAATTTTTTTTCCATATATAGTATGCTTCTTTATTTTTCTAGTAGGATTTTTTTAGAAAAAAAATTGTAAGGGTACAAAGTTGTTGGGGGTTCAAATTGGTAAGGGATGATAAAATACTAAATGTGGTAGATTGGTAAGAGTGAATATAATTGGATAGAATGAATTTATTAGAGGGGAAGGTCTTACTCAGTGAGGTTACTGCTTGGTTTCTTGGGATTGTAATCAGAGGTAAGTGTGTTTACATGCAGATTTAGTTGTTCAACTACAACTTAGTTTCTTTACCATCTACAAGTTTCAGATGATCAATTTCCATTCAGCTGACAAAAATTATCTACCTTAAAATAATGTTAAAATCTTTTCATACCCTACAAATAATTTGATTTATTTTGTTTTTTATTTCCCCCTCCCATATCTCAAATTTCTTGGACACGTCTCTTTGTAAATGGTTACGTGTCTCCCCAAGGTTTGTTATATAATTGAGCTGAATATATCTATTAGCTATTTTTCAGTTGTTGACTTGGTTCTTTCATTAGGTTATGTTGGACCACATGATGCCTCTAGTGGATGAAAGTTGGCGAGTAAAATTTGAGAGAGTGAGAGAGGATGGTTTCTCCAGGCTGCAAGGTCTTTGGGTCCTTCGGGAAATTGTACTTCCAATTATAATGAAGCTGTTGACAGCATTATGTGTACCCTACGTTTTGGCCAAAGGTGTATTTCCAGTGCTTGGGTATCCCTTGGTGATCAATTCTGCCGTCTATCGGTTTGCATGGTTGGGATGCCTCTGTTTCAGTTTCTTGTGCTTCTGCGCCAAGAGGTTCCATGTCTGGTTCACAAATCTCCATAATTCAATACGTGATGACCGGTATCTGATTGGACGGAGGTTGCATAACTTTGGAGAACATGTTGAGAAAGCAAATGAAGCAGGAACTTCTACAGGGATGCAGGATACCATTTTACTAGGTACAGGTTTAAACCAACAAGATCGTGAAGCAGATGTTGGACTACGGTTGAGGCACATAAATCAACAAGTGGGCTGAATTATATTTCAGGTAGGAAGCCTAAGGCTGACATTGTTCATGAATCACTGATGTATACTCTACACTTGTGTTGGGTAGTTATAACAACTCGTCTTGACACCTGTGCTGTAGTTTAACATTAACATTTTGTGTGTGTTACTTGTTTAAATTTAGTTAATAGGAGGAAAATAAAATTGTTGATAGATCAAATTTTTTTTTTCTTTTCAGAAATTCTTTGTGAAATAGGGAAGCGGAGGGCATGCTATGGTCTGGAATCTGGATCGTATTTGAGATATACATATAATCACGTTATAGTAGTTAATTGTTGTGGTAATTATTTATTAATTAGTAATGTGATTGATTAAGTGGGCTTAACTTCATATATTGCATCAAGTAATATTTGGAATGTTATTTCTTGCATCATACACGTGTACGTAGATGTGTTTTGTCCATTTTGACTATTCGCCCAGCCAGTACAATATGTTATATTGCGTTTCCTGCGAACCTAGAATGCAATATAAAAACTGCACAAGAAATTAAACCAATGAGACTCGGGCTATAGTTTGATTAGTTTTATTGGGTAAATTTGTGCTTTGATTGCTCTAACTGGTTAAATATGTGGTTGAATGGTTGAATCCGATTAACCTTTATAAGGAAGATATGGCCACATTACCACTTGATTTGTGAACTGGTTGATGTTAAATTATTAGAACTTAGCGTGAGCGGCTATGAACGTCCGCTGGAGTAATGCTACAATTTCATTCATTATTATTTAAATTATATCCATGGATAAGATCTTGAAAGATTTCCTTATGCATAATAAAAACCTAATGTATATCCTTGCAAAAAAATCAAAGTAAGCACTTAAAAGCTTAAATAATTAAAGAAAATGAGACCCGTAATTTATATTGCTGATAATAATTAAAAATAAAAAAAGGTGGCCAGCTCCCCATCAAACGTGTTCAGTTTAGAGTTGGATACATAATACATATAAACGAATTAATAATTTTAAAATTCAATTACTTTATTTAGCTTACCTAATTTTAAAAATCATCAGGAATTAGGAGGATGAATTGTTGGTGTTTCTCTTGTAATTATTCATGGATTCCAATAAGCTTGGGATAAAGGAAATCAATGAATAAAGGGGTGGGAAAACTATGGATGGGATATCGGATTCGGATGGAACCATTTTTGGTAGCTGACAGCTTCGCCAAGTGCGGGTCCAATATGTTCACTGCCTTCACGTTTTTAGATGATTCTTCTAACATTTGGTTCTCTTGGAGTTACTGTCACCAAAAAGAAAATAACTAATTACCAATGTTATTGGATAACTAATTCCTTATGTAAGTGTAAAGTATTTATTCATTTTATCGATAATCAATATATATCACGAAACTTAATTGACTATTGTTATTAGTAGCTTTTACTTCCTAACTAGGTTTTCTTTCTAACTCGAGACTTTACGTGAAATCCAACTCATACCAATGTAATTTTAAGCTAGCTTATTTAAGTAAATTCAAAAGTTTGACCTGTTTTTATGACCTCACTAAAAATACTACAAGGTCCTTGCAAAATGAACAATAATATGAAAAAAGTGTACATTTTTAAAATTGACTTTAATATGTTTTTTCTGTAAAATAAACAAGTTTTGATTTTGGACTTTGTAAATTCTTTTTTTTAATTTTTATCCTCTAATATTTGGAACCTCTCAACGTAGAATGTTTTGCCGCAGATCCCACCAAAATTCCATGCGAGTCTTTTCTTATTCATTGCCCCCACAACCAAGACGGAGTCTAACATGAAGTAGGGAAAAATCTCCCTTATGAATAAGGCACTAAAATGACCGGGAATAAGAGATTTTTAACCGGAAAAATATAAAAAAAAATTACAAAAATATTTGAGAGCTAAGATGGTCCCGTCGCCGCTACGCGTGTGGCCACGATGACGACGTCGCTGCACGTGTGCCCACAGTGACGATGCCACTACGCGTGTGGTCATGGTGACAACGTTGCTACTGTCCATTAAAGAGGAATCAAATTACGAGCAAAAGAAAGAAATTGAAAACCCTAGATTCTGCCACTGTGCGTGCAGCCACGGTGACAACCGTGGCTGTCCACCAAAGAGAAATAGTCGAAAACCCTCACCGTTCGAGAGATCGATCACGTCGCCGTGAAACAAATCTCGTTCTCACCGGTTACTTGGTTAGCCATAACAAAATCAGATTATAAGTAAAGGAAAAAAATTAAAAATTCTAGGTTTCGCGGCTGCGCATGTGACCACGGTGACCGACGACGCCGCTGCACATGCAGCCACAATGGTTCGACAAGCCACTGTTATTCAACGGAAATGAATTGAGAAAACAAATTACCAGTTGTAAGTTGCCTTATCAGTTGAGAAAACAATCTCATACATTGATTTTTTTTATTAATATATCGGATGGCTAAAACTAATGATTCATCCATGAAGAACATTTTTCCCCACTTCATGTTAGAATCCGTCCACAACCAAATGCACATTAACATCCGTGCTCTCCTCTCCCCTCCCCAAACGCAGTGTGGACGATCTTTCTATCATCTATCATCTTATGGTACTGCCTGTTTGCCACCAAATATTCAGGACAATGATGCCATCTTTTCCATCAAAAGATTGCTTGTATTCGTCAAGTCTTTTTAAGAGGTAGAAAAACATGAAATCGTCCCTGGCCTACACACCACGTAGAAGGGGCATAAACTAATCAATATATCCATTATGGATCAGGCGGAGACTGGGCACGATGCGAGGATTCACGTCCCCGCAAAACATTGGATCACTGGTCACAGATATGGCATTGTTAACGCAAATCAAACTCCTTCCTCACACCCAAACTCATGTAATCAAAAGATAAACCAACAAATGATTCCATGTACCAAATGCAAGGCATAATTAAAATCAGCGTTGAAGTGTCCTTCAACCAAAAGAAGAATATCCATAACAAACCAAAAGTATCTAATCTAACGAAACAAACTCAACCAGAAACCTGGTTCAAAGCCAGTGCCGAAAATAACAATCCATCATCACTAAGTAACCCCAAAATAAAATCTTAAGAAACAAGGTTGTCATTAAGTGACAATGAAGCCAGCTGATCCGCAGCACCGCCAGCCTGCTGCTGCTGAGCAACATTCCTTAGGACATCCATAGCCTCAGCCACCTTTGCTTTCAGCGCTTCTGGTGACTCGAGCAAATGCAGAACTTCAGTCTGGTCCATCTCAAGAAGCATGCCTGTCACTTTGGCAGCATTATCAGGCTCTACCTGTTCCACAAGGGGGTACAGATTCTCACCCAGCATCTACAAATATACCACCAACAAAGAATAGTTAGTTACAAATACTAAAAGGCAGTAAATGACGCTGGGGCATATCCAAACTAAAAAACAATAATTAACATAGTAAACATTAGAGGAAGTGAAAAGCCTACCGTCCTCTGCTGCTCAGGAGAAGCATTAGCAAGAGCCGATGCCAAAGCCCCAATAGGAATTTGCTGGGAGAGAGATGCATCACGCAGCGGCATCCCACCCACATCATATGGAACAGAAAACATACCTCCAGCAACCCCAGGCATAGAAACATCAGGCATACCCCTACCAGGAGGATAACGATAGACACGCCCCCTAGGAAGCATCTGTCAATCCCAGAATTATATGGTTAATGTTCATAACAAGATAGATGATCCACAAAAATATGAACAAAGAATTGCATGAACCTGCTGTGGCATCATTGGAACTGGCTGCTGGGACTGCTGGACTGCACCACCACGCCTTCCACCAGGACGCTGTCCTTGTTGTCCCTGCTGAACCATTGGCACAAAGAAATTTGGCACAGGAGCCGCACCGGGCCTCATACCGGGCACAAGTTGTTGTTGATACCCAAATCCAGGCTGAGAAATTTTTCATGGTTAGATAGGAGCGATTATCAAATTACTCCATGGAGCAAAAACAGATGAATAACATCAAGCATCATTCAATATTCAATATTGCACTCGTTAAAATCTAGGTACAGACAAGGTTACCTGGGAAGGAATGATAGCAGGAGGGCCTTGGCCATAAAATATCTGTTGACCAATACCTGGACCACCTGGGGGATACATCGGCACACGAGGACCAACAGATGGTGGCATTCCAACAGGTCGCATTTGAGCAAACTGAGCCTGCATAAAAAATTAGTCCAACATAGAAATGTCTTTACAGTCACTGATATTCAATAACCATATACGATTCATAACTAATCTTAATTGAACTTATGATGCTTTGCAAAGCACAGCAACATAGCCCAAGTTATCAATCTCATTGATCCAGAATTTGCTCAAGGAAATACAATTGACACAGAAAAACATGTAAACAATTATGCAAAAAACCCATATTCAGCTCCAGTTACAATCATCACATTTAATCCTGCATTGGTAATACATAATTCCACCATCAGAGAAAAGAGCTCAGTTTTTAAAACAAAGACATACCTGAAGTCTAGCTCTTCTATCTTCTTTCCGTTGGGCTAGAGTCACATACAGAGGTTTGCTTACCACCATTTTGCCATTCATCTCCAAGAGCTACCAAAAAAAAAGAGCAAAAAATTACATTTTCAAACTAAAAAAGACAAGTATTACTTTCACAAAGAAAATGCCCTGTGACTTACTGCTCTAGATGCCTCCTCAGGAGTTGAGAATGCAACAAATCCTGATCCACGGCTTATACCATTTGGGTCTCTCATAACCTTTCAAGTGAAAAGAAAATAATATAATATATAAACTATATAGAAAACAAACATTTAGTGTCAAGCCAATTATACTACATACCTTGCAAGAGGTAATGGTACCAAAAGGGGAGAACAGCTCCTTAAGTTTATCGTCTCCGATGCTATCGTCTAAATTTTTGACATACAAGTTTGCCCCTTGATATTTATCAGCAGCTTCTTTCATGCTCTGCTCAAATCGCTGTTTCAATTCATGCTCCCTTTCAGATTTCTTTTGAGCTTTTCCAACATACCATTCCTTATCATCAAATTTTTTACCGTTGAGAGCATCAACAGCCTTAGCAGCATCATCAGCATTCTCAAAATTCACAAATCCAAAACATTTAGATTTCCCTTCTCCATCCCTCATCACTACAGCACTAGTGATAGCTCCAAATTCACCAAAAACATTCTTCAATTCATCATCAGTGGTTGTTTCTGATAGATTCTTTACAAAAACATTGTTGAATTTTGCCTTGTCAATAGCACTTTCTCTCTCTTGCTTGCGGAGGAAGGGTCCCACATACACTTGTTTATCATTCAGCAGCATACCATTCAGCTTCTCTATGGCTTTCTGGGCAGATTCCTCATTATCAAATTGAACAAAGCCATAGCCTTTGGATTGGCCAGATGAGTCCGTAGCTACCTTGCATGAAAGGATGTTCCCAAATGTAGAAAAGGTATCATGTAATGCCTTGTGGTCAATTGCCCTATCCAAATTCTGTAATAATCCACAAATTCAAAAGAAAACAAATGGAAAAGTCAGGACCAACTAGCATGAAATATAGAAGCTTGGGAGAAATAAAAATATTTATACCAGACAATCAGGAAGAATAAAGTCGTTTATACCTTGATAAAAATATTTCCCGCCCCACTTTTACGGATACTGGGATCACGATGTGAATACATAATACGAATGGGCTTGTTATTGAGAGGAGTGAAGTTCAGAACATCCAATGCTCTGGCAGCTGTAAACAGGCAGCAAATATGTTAGAAAGAGCAAGAAAAGAATGTAAAATAAGCCTGGGAGAATAGAAACTTATGGCTATCACAACATCAACAGCATAATATGAAGTATTACTAAAGCATAGAGCACCTGCAAAAGAAAATCAAATCTATGGGAAATAAAGCTAATAAAATAAGTGAAGAATCAAATCATGAATTTTCACGATACAGTCAAATATCATGAAAACACATCCACTGATGTAGAATGGTCCTGGCCATTCAGCTGATAACATGGAGTATAATAAGAAAACAAACCACCTCTTAGAATATTTTAATCATTCCTCTGATGTATAAAAATCATGATAACCTGGCTTATTGTTGATGAACAGAGTCATCAAAAGACAAATTTCTAATGACATTGTATGAAATGATGTGAATATATTATCCTATCAACAGAATACCTAATTATTACAGAGTTTTGTGCTCTACCAAACACCAAAGGTAGACTACATATTCAAAAAACAGATTGCCACATGTTTTTAAATAACTCCAAAGTCCAATGGATCTAGCTAATTAAAAAGATCATGAATCCAAGACATGAAGAGAAAGGCAGAGCTCAACCACAAAAGAGAGATTAAAAAATACATAAATTATTAATATCAATAGCCAAATAGAAGAGGAATTCAAAATCCATCTCTTTGCAAATCCACTAACAATAGAGAATTTACGAAGACTGAAAAAGACTTCTAGTTCCCTAAAATATCCTATCAATATGAATTAGGTTGTGAGAAAGCAAGTACTATCTTTGTGGGTCAGATACACTAACACATCAGATTCTTGATATTTTCTTAACAGTTGCCAACTGAAGAACATGGTGATCCCAAAAGCACACTAGACAATTCATATAGGCTTGTAGCTACCACAAGATTTATACTGCAATTATTAGATTAGCTCATGCTTACAATAAGTATCCATTCACACATTGAAATGTCCGGGTTATATTAAAGGATGGAACTTACATGCAGTACCATAAGTGTTGTTAGTAATATTCTCCAATTAGAATTGGAGTTTCACCTCGATAATATGTGTAATAAAGAATTCCATTAAATGTCAAGTGTATTACTGAGCTAAAACTTTATTTCTAATTGAAGAACGACACCAGCAATACTTACGGTACTATGTCTAAGTTAGTTTAGTCCTACATTAAATTCATCCGGTAGTGCAAATGTCTTCTGGTCAATTTTTAGACTTCAGAAAAATAATGTTAAAAAAAATTAGCTGTGACAGCATGCAAAGTTTCTTTTTCCCATGGAAAAAAAATTGCAAAGAAATTTGTGTTTTACTTCATAAATAAAATGCCATTAGCAGTGCATCTTTCAGTAGGCATACCAGACATGTCTGCAACAAACATGGTCAAGATTTATGGAGCAATAAAGCTTGCCACAAACATTACAAATAACATCAAAATAACAGACTGACTGCACGAGCAGCTCAAGGCCTCAAGCAATAAAAGAAATTAAAGGCATGACACATTAATTAGGATAACAAATGTTACCAGCCCATCTTTATAGCAAATAGGCTAATAATGGGTCAGTTTGTTTAAAATGCAATTCTATAAAAAGTGATTTTTTAAAAAATGCAAAAAAGAGTTGCTTCTTAAAAAAGTATAGAATTTTTTTTAAAAAGGCAGTTTAAAAAAATACATTACAAAAGTTAAAAAAACTGTTTACTTTATTAAAAAAAACGCTTTTTTTAGGGGAAAAAATAAATAAACAAACAGGACCAAATTCTCCTGCTGCTTTCACGCGTTTCTGTTTCGTCTCCTCATTCGGTTACACCAGAGCAAAACAGCACACAAACTATAATAGCTGGAGTGAATCCCTAGAGAATTAACACTAACACAGTTTTCAGTCAAACCACAATTTAAAAACGAAATTCGCGTCCAAAACAAGGTTTTAAACTGGTAGTGGTTTTGACGAATTCCTTGCCGGAAATCGCCAACAAATCCGGCCAATGCGACCACAGTTGCAGCATAGTTACGGCCTTGCGGCCGAAATCCCGTTTTTCGAAATCCTTAATCCAAAATGCACACATGAATAAAAGCACCAGAACCAATCCATTCATTCAGAAATGAAATTCGACAAACCAATTTCATCATCAAATCACCAATACAGGAAATGATAAAGTATTAAGAGAAAAAACAAAAAAACAAAATTCCAATGCACACACTAAACAAAAAAAGGAACGAAACACAAAAAAAAAAAAAAAAAAAAAAAAAACTAACCATCTTGCGGGTTGCTATAGTTGACGTAACCGTAACCGAGCGATCTCCGACTGGTCAAATCCCTGCAAACCCTAACCGACACGACTTGGCCCAATTGGTTGAACAAATCATAGAGCTGGGAGTCCGTGACGTTCGGGTCGAGATCTCCGACGTAAAGCGACGTCGTTACGAACTGGTTTCCACCAGCAGCAGCGGCGGCGGCAGCAGCACCATTGGGACCGGGCATCGCATTCTGAGGCGGAACCTGAACCTGAGCCATCTCAACCAACAAAAAACAACTACACCAACAGCAACGTTAACCGAAAAATAATTTCCCCTTTTTTTTCCTTTTTTTTTTGTCTTTTTTGTCTTCCCCCTCCTCTTGTTATTAACAACAATAAAACCCTAGGAAGCACAGAAAAGCTAGCTAGAGTGAGGTAGATGCGGCCTCGGGAGAAATCGATAATATATTTTTTTGGTTTTTGTGTGCGAGAAAGGCGAGGAGAGGGAAGGGATGGAAGCGCGGCGGATAAAGGAGGCCGCCGGCGGATATCACGGCGGCGCGTGAGGGTAAAGGGAGAATCGAAAAGGGTGATGTAAGAAAGAGAGGGAGCAGCAGGTACTGCGCTGAGGAAAGGAGGAGTGAGAGAGGGTTATAGGTGAGAGAGGGTAAACCCTAGCACAATCCAGCGGAGAGATCTGAGCCGTTGGATGATGGAGGAGGTGGGGCCCCAGGGAGGGATGCGAACCAAGGCAGATAAGGATTGAGATTCGAGAATTCAGAAAGATGATGAAGATTCTTACGAATGAGGGAGAAAGGTAACACTCATTTACCAATTACCACACCACTCACAACCTACACTTCTCACTATCTCTTTTTTTTTTTACCTTTTTTCTCTTCAAATTAAATGCATTGCCCTATTATTCTTTTTTTTTTTCTTTCAAAAATTTATTCATGCTGTAGCTGTACAAATTATTAAATTATTCACGATATTAAACTTAATTTAATAATTTTCTTAAATTGATATTATGTTATTGATAGGAGTACACTGTACACTTTTGTGTGGTTTATTAAAATTTATGGAAAGTCATAAATTCTAATAAATTTCACAGTTAAATTAAGAAGAAAATATTTATTAAATAAGACTTGTGACGAAACTTTCCAAAATTTATTACTTTTAATGAATTTTAATTAGTAAAAATATGTTATTAACGTTAAAAAATAATTGTCAACTTTATGTATGAAATTTTCAACCAAAAAACTGACGCCTTTTTTCTAGTTTTTTCCTTAAAATATATCTTTTGAATGCAATTAATAAGTGAATTAAAATATGAATAAAAAAATAATATATTTTACTAAAAACAAGTCTTTGAATCAGTACTTTCAAAATACTTTTGAAACCGCGTTTAATATATTTAAGACAAATAAAAAAAAATACTTTTGAAACGATATTTAATATATTTAAGACAAATATATTTTTATTTCTTAAAAAGTGACTGAGTTTTTATTTTTATACTTGTAAAATTATTATTTTTTTCTTTATCTTTCAAAAATTTGCATCATTATTTTTATTCTATAAAAAAAGAAAATTTGATTTTAATTTTATAAATTTTTTCTTTAATTTTTATCTTTTAAAACAGAAAATCACTATTTAAATTTTTGTATTTATTTTAAAACAAATAAATAATTTTTTATGGGTTTATAAAATTATCTAGAACTTACAAATATTACATGGTAATAGCCTAAAAGGTACCATGACATTAGTGAGTATTAGTTGATATTATTAATTTATTTTTCATTAATTACGTAATAGTAAAAATTAAAAATAATAATTTTAATTTTTCAAGAGATAAGCAGAAAAAGACATTTTATAAAGTGTAAAATTAAAATTTATTCATTTTACAATGAATAAAATATGTCTAAGTTTATATTTTATTAGTAACTATAAAAAAATAATATTATTAGATTCAAATTTCTACATTTATTGAATAATTTTTGTATTTTTAATATAATAAATATTTTAAAATATTTTTCTTTTTCTTCTTAATTAAATTTTTTAGAAGACTCGTTAACAATCTCTTGACAAGTTTTAATTATTTAAAAATGTAAACAATTTTTTATGTGTAATATAATAAATAGTGTTTTATAGTAAATATATTATATAATTTTTAAGAGTGAAATATATTTTTTTCTCTCGTTTTAAGTCAATTTTTAGTTTTAGTTTCTAAAAAAAAAAATCTTCTAGTCACAATCCCTTGTAAATTTATTTGTTTACATTTTTAGTCCTTCCCATTAATTTAGGTCCTTCAGTAATTAGGTAGCATCCACATTAGCAACCTCGTGGATTGTTATGTGATAATGAATTATTAAGGGTGTGTTTGTTTTTTTAGTTACGTTGAACGTAATCCAAAAATAACACATCACTTGCTTCTTCCTTTCTGTCTTGAAAAAGTAGAAAAATTCAGTTGAACGAAGTTAGAATGATAAAACAAACACATATTAATTCAACGTGGCAACCACATGATAAAAAGTTGTATTTTACATTTTTATATAATTATTCTTCTTCTTTTATCTGATACTATTATGTAATTATGGATAACTAGCAATTTTATTCATACGATATACGATGTACAAAATTATTTGAATTTTTTTTTAAAGAGATTGTTAATCAATAATTATATGTTAAGATGTTATATTCGAATTTATTTATATGTGACATATATTGTGTCAAAAAATTAATGTGTATTTGTATATAGATATTTTTTTATTGAAATTGATAAAAAAAAATTATATATTTTAATTTATTTTTTCTACTAGACCTACTAAAACTAGACATATAATATAAAGAAAATAACAAAGATATTTATTTTTATGTTATGATTTATATAATTTTAATTTTAATATTACTAAATTTAAGATAATCTTTAATTTTTTTACAGCTCTTTTTATAGAAATAATCATGTCATTATACATGTCATATTAATTATAAAAGGCTAAAAACTTAATTTGGTCCCTTATAATAATTGTTTGTTTCAATTTAGTCCCACTTTTATTTTTGGTTTCAATTTGGTCCCAAACTAATTAATTGGTTTCAATTTAGTCCCAAAAAATTTAATTGGTTTCAATGTTGTCCTTCCGTCAAAATTTTCGTTAACAGTGTTAATTGTTGAGGACGTGGACGCCAGTTGGTGCTGATGTGGATTATTAATGGGCAGTGGGATGCCAACGTGGATTGGGACGTGGATGGCTTTTTGTTTTGCTTCTTGTTTATGTTTTTGTGGATGGGTATTTGTTCATTATTCTCATTTAAGGTTCCTTCGTACGCCTCCAGTTCTTCTTCTTTTGTTGTTGTTCTTCTTCTTTTGTTGTTGTTGTTCTTCTTTTTGTTTTTGTTGTTGTTCTTCTTCTTGTTGATAAATTAGTTTTAGTTGTCCCCATGTTGTGATTTGCAGGATTTGAAGTTAGGGTTTACTGTTGAAGAATGCAAACGTCCCGGATGTCTACGAATTCACGCCCAATGAACTCCACGAATTCAAGTGGGTTTGAAAGTCATGGTAGTAGGTATTTTGTTCCCTATTGCTATTGCGGGGAGGTTGCTGTGTTGCGAACAGCAATGACATCTGCCAATGCTGGTAAAAGATTCTGGGGTTGTCCAAATTACAAGGTATGTAATGTAAATTAATTAAATTAATTTAGCCCTAATTGGTGATTATGTTTCAGTGGTTTTAAAAATTTGTAGTTTGGTGATGCTGAACAACAAGGATGCAACTTTTTCAAGTGGTCTTTAGAGGAATATGTGGATGAAAGAGATTTGTTGATAGCTAGGCTGAGGAGAAAGATGAACAATCTCCAGAGTTCTTTGAAGTCAATAAGATGGTGGATGAAGTTATTGATAATTGTTGTTGTTTTTCTGTTGTTTTTGAATTTGGTTTTAATATATTTAATTTGTAACAACTTGGTTCAATTTGGAAGGGTGTTTTATTTGAAGTAGTGAAATATGGTGTTTTGTATTTAAAGACACCTTTTGGGATATTGTTGATGGTTATTTTTGTAATGTTGGTTTAATTGCAATGGAATTATCAAGTATTAAGATTAATCCTTCTAGGAGGTCCGGTATCCTGTAAATTGTCCAGAAATTCGCTATAGCCCAAATTTTTTGCAATTGTGGTTATCAAGCCCCCGTTGACTATATTACCAAAACCAGTGTTTGCAATGCTTTGCAACTGTCTAGCTAGATGTGCACCAGAGTTGATCTTTTCATCCCTATTTTTCATCATTGCCCATATAAATAGTAAATCCGTTAGGCGTACCTTTCCCTCTGAATCGCCACGACCTAGAACAGTAGATGCAATAAATCTATGCATAATTCTAATGGCCGGGTGGCGAAATGTAGACGAATTGCATTTACCAGCCAACCATTGTCTATGACCTGTTACAGCCCCCCAAAAGTTGTATGGATTAAATGATCTTGGGTTTCTTTTTTCCCCCCCAGATTGAAATCCAAAGATAGCATTGAATTGCTCCAAATTGAGACTATGTTCTATATTAAAAAGTCTAAACGAAATCAATCCTACTCCACAATTTGGGCCACTCAATATTTCAGTGTGGAGAGAACTAAGGAACTCAAGAACAACCCTTGGATAAACCTTTTCGACATGGATCGTCGCAAAATTAGTCCACCCAATGTTTGTCAACATAAAATTGATGTCAGCACGTAACCCTAATTCGCGCAAAAATTGAAAATCAAGATACCTTGTTGTAGTGATTGTACGAGTACTGAGAGTCTGATACCTATCATGTTGCTGACTGTCTCGAAATTGTAGAGGCGGAAGAGCTGGTACTTCCATGTCTTCCAACTCAGGTGTGGGATTGTTAGAAGATGAGCCATGAGATGCACGAGTTCGCTTTGGGGCCATTGCAAGGGTCTTGGTTTCAGTGGGTTTTCCGTGGCTGGGATGAATCACGGGCTGGGATGAATCACGGGCTGGGATGAATCACGGGCTGGGTTGTTTTTGGGTGGGAGGAATCACGGGCTAGGTTTTTAGGTTTAAAGGTTGGGTGTTCTGTTTAGGGTTTAGGGCTGGGTTTTTATAGGATGAAGGTAGGGTTTTGGGTGGGTGGGTCGAATGACTGTCGTGGGTTTTTATAGGATGAAGGTAGGGTTTTGGGTGGGTGGGTCGAATCACAGTCGTGGGTATTTATAGGATGTACGTGACTGATGGCGTGTCAATCACGGGCGTGATTTTGAATCACGGCCGTGATTCTCACGGGCCACCCAATGTTCAACTTAAACAAATTTTAATTGTGATTTATGTCGTGTCAATCACGGGCGTGATTGTGAATCACGGCTGTGATTCTCACGGGTCTGGTCTGGCGGGTTCAACTGAACATGTTTTGATTGTGATTTATGCCGTGTCAATCACGGGCGTGATTGTGAATCACGGCCGTGATTCTCACGGGTCTGGTCTGGCGGGTTCAACTTAACATGTTTTGATTGTGATTTATGTCGTGTCAATCACGGGCGTGATTGTGAATCACGGCCGTGATTCTCACGGGTCTGGTCTGGCGGGTTCAACTGAACATGTTTTGATTGTGATTTATGCCGTGTCAATCACGGGCGTGATTGTGAATCACGGCCGTGATTCTCACGGGTCTGGTCTGGCGGGTTCAGCTTAACATGTTTTGATTGTCATTTAAGTCGTGTCAATCACGGGCGTGATTGTGAATCACGACCGTGATTCTCACGGGTCTGGTCTGGTGGGTTCAGCTTAACATGTTTTAATTGTAAATCTCATTCTGAAGGGTTAGAAGACCCTTTAATCAAAAAGACCAATGCATGCGCCTTCTTCTTCTTCAAAGGACTTACCCGATTAGAAGACCCTAAACAAAGGACTTACCCGATTAGAAGAACACACAAACGTCGCTTCTTCTTCTTCAAATCAATCACCAATGCATGCGCCTTCTTCTTCTTCTTCAAAACCCTAACAAAGAATTTATCTCCAAACAAACCAATGAACCAATCACACTTCTCTGTTTAGGGTTTTCTCTTCTCTCTCGCGGTTTTCTGAAATTCAACTCTTTCCATGTTGGAAATCCACGTAAGGAGTTGGAAATCCACGTAAGGATTTATTACACTTATGAAATTTAATTTTTTCGCCACGTCGAAATTGACCAAACGACGTTAACGAAAATTTTGACGGAAGGACAACATTGAAACCAATTAAATTTTTTGGGACTAAATTGAAACCAATTAATTAGTTTGGGACCAAATTGAAACCAAAAATAAAAGTGGGACTAAATTGAAACAAACAATTATTATAAGGGACCAAATTAGGTTTTTAGCCATTATAAAATAAATTTATTGATGTAACACCATGAAAATATCGAGTTATTTGATAGATATACTATATATATATATATGTATGTATGTATGTATGCATGTATGTATATGTTGTTTATATGGATTTGGATTGGATTATGAAGATGTGGATTTGAAATGTACTTACCTCTGTGCATGTTGTATGTTGATGTGGTTTAGATTAGTTGTTTAAGCATGGTAGTGATTTTATAGCATGAGATGAGAGGTTGATGTTTTGAGAGGTTTATATAGGCATGTGTGTGCATGAATTTGGTGAATGATGCATTGTACACCATTATATTGAATTGGTACTAAGAGGGAAGAAGACTGATCACCTTCCTTTTCATCTTGGTTAAGTGAAGTATTATGGCATGCAACTCATTATTGTATCTGAAAGTGATGTTCGTTTGTGTGTTAATACATGTTGCATTTCATATGGTGGTGAGTTGTGCGTATTGCATGGAAAGGAATAAGATAGGTAAGAGATTGAAAGATAGGAACATAAGATAAATCTGGTCTTTCTGAGTGAATTTGAGGTTGTTTTAGAGCTTAGGGAGTTGAAATACTTCAAGGAATAGGATATTTGAGGTGAATAGTTGCTAAGGGTGAAATTTGGAAATTTCAGAAAATGGCTATATATAGGGACTTAGGACTGGAGGGTCTCATTTGTCAGATAAGGACAGTTCTAGAGAGAGAAAGTAGAGAGAGGGACTCTGGTCCGGAGGGAAGTTTAGGACACATTTGGGAAGCTTATCAAGCCAGGATCAATCTTCACAATTAGAGTTTCAAGAGATTCACCTTTAAGGCCTTGAAAAGTGAGATTGAAGTTTGAATTGGGAATTTGAGGGTTTTGTTCAAATCTTGCATTTTTGAAGTTTCTGAGGTAAGGGTAGTACTTATAAGACTTAATCTAGTATGTATGGAGTTGAAATATCACATTGATTCCATGTTTTACGCATAATTGCGGCTGGATTGAGCTGGAGAGGGTTTGGTTAGGGTTCTTCATGATTTCTTCATGATTTCCATGGATTAATGGTTAATACTTGATTTTATTGCTTAAAATGTTGTTTTTGGATATTGTTTATGCTTTATAATGGTTCAAACTCATGTAATTTGGATTGGATTCATGATTGGAAGGAATTTTCAAGGTTTTTCGAGGGTTTCTGGTTGTAAATGCGTCGGGCGCAGTTCTTGGCGCCGGGCATGAATTCATCAGAGACCATCATTGCCAAATCATGTCGGGTGCAAGGTTAGTCACGTCGGGTGCAATTTGGTTACTAAATATTGCGCCGGGCGCAGCATAATTACGCCGAGCGCAATGAGCTCTGTAGGTCTCTGTTTAAGTTTTGCGCCGGGCGTGATATTAGTGCGCTGGCGTGAGTATGTTGGTCTTGAAGTCTGCATGAAAGTTGTACCCTTGGATGTTAGCTTTCTAATGGCGTTGGAATCACCCAAAAAGGAGGTCTAGAACTCCAGATATGACTGTTTTAGTGAACAGGGGTCAAGCTGCCAGCATTGGTTATAGTTGTTGCGGTTTTTATAATTTTTAACAAAATAGATGATGGAATTAGGACTTGATGTCTTCATAAGAGTTGTAGGAAGTCTTCTTATCTTTCATATGAGATAAGTATGAGCATGATAGGAGTAATATAACTCTTAATATGTTATTTTATGTGAAGATTGTCATTTCACAAAGGGTAATTTGGTTAAGTTGATAGTTGTTTTGGGTGTTTAATTATTTATGTTGTTATATTTAGTAATTTGGCATGGTTATGGAAAATTTTGTATGTAATTATGGAATATGCTATGTGTGTTTGGTTTGGAAAGCTAATAGGACTTAGAGGAGTAAGGTTATGGTATGGATTAGGAGATCTCTTGGTGAGATCAGAATATAATCTTTGGAAAAATATGGAATTTGGGAATCCCATGGTGAGGATTCCAGTATGGAACTTTTCCAAAGATTATATAATAAACCACTTCAGATGTTAGGTGGATTCTGAAGTAATCATCTAAGAATTCTATTTGCTACCGGTATGGGGACAAGGCCGAGTCATTCCGATGGATGAAGTGGCCGCGATCACCAGGGTTACGTGACGACGTAACCCAACTGTATAGGTTTGGATGTGTAGGCTACTTCATGGGATTATACAGTGGTGTAACTTTGGTTTGGATGTGGAATATGTATGCATTTGGTATGGATTGTATACATTGGTTATGAATTCTTTATTATCATATAATATGTATGCATTGGCATGGATGTGTATACATTGGACTTTGGATTGATTTATATTTGGCATGGAAATGACTTGTTATAATGTTGTCATTCCCTTGGTATGGATACATACTGTTAATGAATATCTAGTTTAATGATATTTCATTATGTTGTACTATGGTTGGTTTTATACGTGCTAACCCTTATATTTACATGATGTGGACTGTGATGATCTCATTATGTGGGGGAGTAGATCAGGTGTGAGGCTTTGGGATAGCAAGGAGTCTTTTGGTAGCTGCTTTGAGAAGTGGCTAGGCTTAGAGCTTGACCAGCACCTAGGGTGTCTTATTTTGATGTTTTCATGACGTTGTATATTCATTATCTTTTTGGATTACTATATAACCTTGCTGAGGATGACTCTTTTATAAAATTATGTTTTAGATGATGAAAACAATTTATACGTTATTGTATATTTACACTCTAGTGTAGCTGGCCTTTGCTCTATTTTCTTTATTATATATTATTTTATTTTAGTTGTCATATTGGTTATTGATGTGACGGCCTATGGCGGGTCGTTACAATTGACATTTAATAAATTTAATTACACTAATTAAACACAAATAATCTTTACTAATTATTTGCAATATAATAATTTTCTAATTATAGATATTCAAATTCAAATTCAATGTATTATGATTATAAAAAAATATGCATCTAAATTGTAGTATTATTAGATGTTTCTTCTTACTTGTGAAATTGTCAACTATCTATTTTCACTTTTTGAGATCTCATTTAATAACAATTTTTATTGGTATTAGGAATTGTAGAATTATATAACACAAATAGAAAATACACAACAACAAAAAAACTTCAAGTATACAAAATTCTTTACTTTTCTACATTTTTCTCCTTTTCATTAAATCTTAATTTTTCTATTAAACATATTTATTTTTAACGCAGATGAAAAAATTGTGAAATCGCATAACGTGTATGAAGAAATGTGAAATTATGATATGCAAAATTTTTGTCATGTATGCAGATTGAGTCTTTGTAACGACCTGCCGTGGCTGTCACACTACGAAACAACACTACACACTACTGGAATATATATACTAAAATAGTATAATAAAATATTTACAACACAAGTTTCTAATCAAGCAACCAACAACAATCAATTATATGCAACAAAGTATGCTACTATAAGGTAGCCTAAAAAAAATATATCCATCTCCAGTAGGGATGGCAAAAATACCCGCACCTGTGGGTACCTGCGGATAAAATCCGCTACGGGTAATAAATGGATAGGCTAATTGGATACCCGCGGATAATGGGGACGGATAATTTTTTACCCGTTTATAAATGGAGCGGGGGCGGGTATGATGATATCCATACCCGTGGATACCCGTTTAATATTATTTCTTAAATATCTTAATTATCTTTATACCACATAGCCCTAAAACTACACTCTCCCATCTTATTTTCTTACAAAAGTGAGGTTGATGAAGTTACTAACATGTGTTAAGCATGTTATAGAATTATGTTAGATGTGATTTGATTAATTTTTTAGCTTTGATTGGACCAATAAGATTTATGTAATTTAAGTTGTTTACTTTCGTTTAGAATTATGAGATTGAATTATTGTAACTTTATGATGAGACTTTAACTTACTTGTCAGATTGATGTATTTTAAGTTATTGATTATATTGCATTTTTATTATTATTTCAACAAAATTAATGTTAAATACAAATTCAAAATTAACATTAAATTTTTATTTTTAATATTTCAATGACATTAAATATAAACTTAAAATTATTTGTAATATAATTTTTTAATTTCTTAAAATGTTTATAAATATTCATGGATATCTGTGGGTATTCAAGAAATTTATGGATACCCACTTAATGGATACCCGCACGGATATGGGGTGGGTATGGGGCCAATTTTCATTCAGCGGGGCGGGGACGGGTTTACTATTACCCGCCCCCATGGGACCCCATTGTCATCCTTAATCTCCAGGCACCTCCTATGACCTCTAGCAGCTATCTCCCAGCTTATTCCTACCCTGCTCCCATACAACGTATAATCATCGCAGTCCAAACTACATGGAAACATGCAAAGGGTAAGCTAGAGACAATAAACAACTCATAAATATCAAATATACAACATAACAACTATATAATCATCTTCACATCCGACACAGAAGACAAACAACACATATATTACACATCTTTCAACAACACATGTTTAAAACAACTTACAACGTAACAACACTATCATCATCCTCAACAAGATCAACATACAACACAATCACAACTTAACAACATAACAACATAGATACAACTTTTATCAACAACAAATCAACTCATCAACAACTTATGCGTCGTCACCCATTTCAACTCGGAGATCTCCAACAATTGAGGTTGAGCAGTCTAGGTGGCATAAACCCTACCAAATCCAATGTTTGACCTATCTCAACCAGGTCAAGTATAGAAAAACATTAGGAACTCCTAAGAGAACCAGGTATAGACAATAATAGGCGATTTCTCAGGTGTGCCACTTAGACTCAGAGATCCAGTACTACTATCAGGACAGAAGGGTTTGGGTATGAGCTTACCACAGCCTTGGCTAGCATCACCAATCCACATATGGAATTAGCCCACCCACTGTCCTCCAAGTACCATGCACCCTCTAGTACCTAGTCAAAGACTACATCTCTAACTAGATACCTTACTCAAATTGGTCATTCAACCATGACATGGATCGACTACTTCCATGTCACCCACACAGTACTAAGGGATTCAACTTCAAAACAACTTTCAACTTATCACCTTAGTACTATGTATCTCAACATAAGACATATATCTTCATCATATGTCTCCAACTTTCCAACTTTACAACAATAGACATCTGGCCGCTTGTAATCGGTATAACTCGGTCTGACCCCTATACCGTGGTCGCTTTATACACATTTGCCTCGACCTTGCCCACACACGGGATCAACTAAGTCCTAAAGGAGAACAACACAACGTCCACTGCAAGAGACAACTTCCCAAGGAGGGTTTTCAACAAATTGGGCTCTCAGAGCACCACAACTATCTCAATCCGCACAATGGGATGAGTAACTTTGAAAACATCTCCTCTAGTCCTAGTGATCAACAACTTATCATCACAGGTTAATCAACTTACAACTCGACAGCACAACTCAACTCAACAACTTAAACAACATATAACTTTTCAACTCATCATCTTAATCAACTTTCAACTTAAACAACATGGTATATCAGCACAACAACTCATCAACATTATTTAACAACACATTTTAACAACACAACATCTCATTTCAACTTTAAACAGCACAATCAACTCAATCATCATAAAATAATATCTTTTCAACACATGACACAACATACAACTTTATAGCAACATACAACTCTTCTCTAACAACTTAACAATATTATCATCATGCACTTCACAACATATACATGTCCACACATAACATATCGCAACTTTATCAACTTAATTTCAACTAGCTTCAACAAGCTTCAACAATATCATAGATCAACACACAACTTGCAAACAAATTCACAACTTAACTACAACATGCATCTCATTTACATTCCATTTTCATCATGAAAGCATCACCAACAACATCATTAATAAATATTTAATCATATATTAGCAACCCACAATATTTTCATCACATAACACAACTCATACTAATCAACCTAAGTACCCAAATGAGTTCTCAACTAACATACAACCAACAACTTTACAATCTATATTCCCTTACCTGAAGATTAACTCAAAATAGCCAAGAACTGAGAAGAAGCGGAATTCCCTTTCCGAAGCTCAACCCGGGACTTCAAGTATGAATAGTAAAATACAAAGACTTATTAAGTATGAATTTTTTTACTTTTCTATATTTTACTCATTTTCATTAACTCTTAATTTTTTCTATCATGCATAATTCTTTTCAACGTGGATAAAAAAAATTGTGAAATTTCATAATGTGGATGGGAGAAATGTGAAATTTTTATTGTGATATGCATAATTTTTGTCATGTACGTAGAAACTTAAAGCTCTAATTTTTTTATTTTGATCGCTTCAAC
The DNA here is from genome assembly GCF_000230855.2 of Cajanus cajan. NCBI lineage: Eukaryota > Viridiplantae > Streptophyta > Magnoliopsida > Fabales > Fabaceae > Cajanus > Cajanus cajan. The sequence goes on from NC_138519.1 coordinate 66,544,557, forward strand.
GTAGGGTTTTCGCCTACTCTATAATTCTTGTCTCCTTTAATTTCTATACAATTATTTTCTCATTTTTATTGCCATTATTTTTCCTAGTCTTTTGTAATAAAATTTTCACATGCTAATATTTTTTTCTTCATTTTTTTCATTTTAAATTTTTCTAGTAGCATTAGCATCACTTATATACTTTTTTTCCTCTCGAAGAGTTAATATATAATTTTTCTTCACTTTTTTTTAGAGAATATATATTTTCTCCACTTAATGACAAAAAAAAAAATCCAATTAAAATTTTATAAAATTATAATTGCGAGAAGGTGTATGATGTTGTCATGTGAGATGAATGAATACAATTACTATTAAGTATTGTTGATTGTCTTAAATTGTATAATATTATTCCAATTAGTAATAATAATAATAATTATTATTATTATTTATTGCAATTAGTATTAATTAATTAAAAAATTGTATTAATAATTACAGAAAAATATTAAATAGTATAGTAATTAATATTAAATAAAAACTAATATTATTAATTGTAGTATAAAGTAGTTGCTAAATTGAAATTAAATTCAATAATAATAATTATTATTATATTAATAAATATATTAATTAAGATATTAAATTTGATTAAATTTTCGATAACAAATAGTATAATAATTAATATCTTTTGATAGTAAATCATAAATAATATTAAATTTTAATTATTATACATAATCACTACATTAATATAATGGTCATAATTAATATTAATTATAAATATATAAAAAATTGTCAAAAAACTTAAAAATATAAATATATCTTAATTAGATTTGAGTATTGCATATTTAGAAATAACAAAATCAAAGTGTTTCATATTTTTACCAATATTCTAATTTTATAAAATATTGAAGCTAATTGTAACAACATTATACAATTTATGACAATCAATAATACTTAATATTAGTTCAACTTATCGCACACCTTCTCACAATTATAATTTTATAAAATTTTAATTGGATTTTTTACTTTCCTTTAGTGAAAAAAATATATACTCTCTTAAAGAAATAATATATATATATATATATATATATATATATATATATATATTAATTCTTAAAGAGGAAAAAAATGTAATTAGTGATGTCAGAAGAAAGAAAAAAGAACAAAAATTAAGAAGAAAAAAAAGTTTTAATATGACAAAATTTTATTACAAAAAAATTAATAAAAAATAATAGTGTACAAAAGAAGGAAATAATTGTGGAAATCAATGCAGGAAAGAATTATAGTGTAAGTGAAAACTCTGCATTGAAGTGATCAATAGGAGAAAATTAGTCTTAACATGACAAAAATTACGCGTAACACAATTTCACATTTCTCCCATCCACATTCTACAATTTTTTCACCTGCTTTTATTGGGAAAAACCCAAGTCCCACATCGACTAGAGATTAGGCAATTGAATAGTATATAAGTGAAAAGCAACCCTCACCTTACAAGCCGGTTTTGTAGGGTTGAGTTAGGCTTTAATCCACTATTCTAACATGGTATCAGAGCCATTTAGATCCACTTTAAATGGGCCACTCACCATTGATGCATGCCTCATAGGCATGAGGGGGTGTATTGGGAAAAAACCCAAGACCCAAGTCCCGCCTATCCTAGATCATTAAAAAGGGCCACCCACCATTTATCCACGTACCAAGCCCAATAGTGCTGGACGTGAGGGGGTGTATTGGGAAAAACCCAAGTCCCACATCGACTAGAGATTAGGCAATTGAATAGTATATAAGTGAAAAGCAACCCTCACCTTACAAGGCGGTTTTGTAGGGTTGAGTTAAGCTTAATCCACTATTCTAACAGCTTTAAAAATAATGATGTGTCATGTGTGATAGACAAAAATTAAGAGTTAATAAAAAAAAACAAATATATAGAAACGTGAATAAGTTGCATACTTCAAACCTTTGTGTTTTTGCTATTCCTTTGAAGACCTTACATTTTGTGATTTTGCACTTTCTAAGTCGATGAGAATTGACACTAAACACAATATCAAAAGTTTGAAAATGAAAAAAGAAAAGGAAATTACAGAGAAATGAAGAATATACTTACATGAATTTCTTTTGTTCTGCAATTCCACAATTCCTAACTGCAGATGAAAATAGCAATTAAGCAGGTTATCAAAATGAGATAAAACTGAGCATGAAATCTCTCGTTTGTATACATGACAAGAATTATACGTGCCGCAATTTCACATTTCTTTCATCTACGTTTTGTGATTTCATAATTTTTCCATCTACATTAAAAACAAATGTGTTTGATAGAAAAAAAAATTAACATTTAATTAATGAAAAGGAGAAAAATTAGAGAAGTGAAGAATTTGCATATTTGAAGTCTTTGTGTTTTCCAATTTCTTTGAAGTCTTCACATTATGTGATTATGCAATTTTTAGTGCCAAATAAAAATTATCATTAAACAAAATGTCAAAAGGTGAAAATAAATTGCGAACAATTTTGCATGTTAAAGTTAGAGGCACATTTCTTATAATCATAATAATTTAAATTTGAGTGTTCATAATAAGAGTTCATTTTATTGCAAATAATCAAGATTATTTGTGTGTTTAATTGGTGTAACTAAATCTATTAAATTTAATTGATGTAAAAACTTATAACGAAAAATGTTGAATTCTCCCTATCTTGTTCCTAGCTCTTTCAATCTTCATTCATGACTTCAAACATCAAAGACTCAAACAAATATGGTTAGGAAGAAGAGTGTATGGTGTGCCACTTCCAAGTGAAAGATAAGCAATAATTGATGAACTTGTCATGAGGAAAAAAAATTTATTCCTCCTTGATAAAAGTTCTTAAAAAGAAAATTCTCTAAGAAGAGAACAAGACTTTGGAGAGATAATTTTGAAACTTAATTCTCATACAAATGCTCAAAGTGACATCAAAGAGGGTAGATAGAAGTATAATATAGAATTTTGATAACTTATGGTGTTAGTTAAGCTAACCAAGGTTAAGTTAATTTGTACTCAAATTAACTAACTCTAATTCAAATTTTTAAATTTTTGTATTAAAAATGCCAACAATATAGATCTAAAAGAGCAAATAAGAGTTTGTCACAAGGTGTAAAAGGTGTGATTGGGGTGTATCAGTAGAAAAAAGGGTGTAGAAATAAGCATGCAAAAAGTATAACTAGTGTATGGAACATGACTTGTTGGTAGTGTGTGAACCTGTGAGAGAGTGTGTGGGACCAATTTAGATGTCCCGGTCAAGGAGAAATGTTCTCCACTCTCTCTTGGCACAAACAAGCTCAATAAGCTCTTTTTTCAAGTACTAGTTACACTCCTATAAAACACTAAGTACAACCCTAAAGGAAAATTACAAGAAAATAAATTTTTACTCTATTTGACTAAAAAATACAAGGTCAAAATTAATAAAAAATTTATAAGAAAAAATATATACAAAAGAGAAAAAATGACTTACTAAAAATACAACAAAGTTCAACATGAGTCTGAGCTTTCTTCTTTCAAGTCTAATCTACTCTTCTTGATTCCTTTTGGAATGACTCCTTGAACATGATTTCATCACTAATATTTGTTTTCATCATTAATAAATAATAAAAAAAGGTTTGACTATTTTTTTATGAATGGAAAGGTTTGAATTTTTTACAAAAAAAAAATTGAAAAAAGTGGTCTAAGCTATATAATTTTGAGTAGGAAATTTTTTAAGGAGATTATTCTACCTTTAATAATATATATATATATATATATATATATATATATATTGATTGATAGATAGATAGATTATGCGGAAAAAATATTAATTTTAAAAAATATTAATTAATTTTTTTAACAATCATATTATTGACACAAAGTATTAACTCATCTCGAGAGTTTGCTAGCTAGTCACCTTTAGTGGAAGTTTTTTTCTCTAAATCATTTTTCTTTTTGTATTCAAGACTCGAATATGATATTTTATTTAAGGAAGTCGAGTCTAGTGTAACTCAGACCAAGAACTTATTAATAATGGTAATTAAGTTTGATATCGTCATTTATTATTATTGATATAAATATTATCTTTATTATTGATTAAAAATTATATAAAAAATCATAATGTTTTTTAAAAAGATTAAGATTTTCTATAAATTTTAATCAATATTCACTGTTGTATAAGGAGGGTGTATTTGATTAGGATTTTAAAGGATTTTTTTAGTAAAAACAAATCCTGCGGATTTTAAAAGACTTTGCGGGATTTTCATGACTTTTAAGATTTTGTAGGATTCTACAAGACTTAAAATCAGGATTTTAATGGATTCTACATGACTTTTAAATCAGGATTTTAATGGATTCTATGGGATTTTGTGGAGTTTTGACATTTGATAAGATTTATAAAAAAAAATTCATACATTCAAATTTAAAAAAGTCAAAAACAAAAATAATAAAAAAATAATAATGTCTAGATAAATAATAATAATAATTCTCCATAATATTCTATCCTCTTTTTATAGCATTCATTATCAATTGTAACAATTCATCGGAATCCTCCTTGGTCCAAGCTTCATAGTTTTCTTTCTCTTTTCCTTTTTCTTTATTATTTCCACGTGAATCTCCCATTTGAATTACTAAAATAATATATGTTGAAAACTAGTTATATAAATAATTATGGATAAGAGACAAAATCAATAAAATTATATTATTATTTTTAGAAGCACACCAATCACACACTGACACAAGATCGAATATATCTTGGCTATCCAAATGTATCAAATATCTCAATCATTATAAAAAAATGTAAAAACAAAAATATAGAAACAAAAGATAATTTTTTATATAAAAAAAATCAGTATATTCGATACTGAGAAAATATTTAGATATATAATTTTTTTATATAAACGGAAGTATTTAGATATAGAGAATATATATATATATATATATATATATATATATATATATATATATATATATTATTTTAGTTATATATTATATTATAATTTTTAACGATATTTATAAATGTAAATTATTCTAACAAATATTTTAACAATATTTCTTTTTTTTTAAAAAAATAAGCTAATGAAGGCATAAATCCTAAACCCTAAAAAATTAGATACTGCAATGTCTTATGTTAATTTTCTTTTTTTAAAATATAAAAAAATCTTAATTTCATAATATAAAAATAAAAAAAAAATTCATATTAAAAAAAAAAATTGTTGAGTCATAAAAAGAGGGATAAGAGTAACAAATTCAAGGGAATGAGAGAGTTCGCAGTTTTTATGCTGAGAGGGTTCTTCCCCAAACTAAGATCCATTTTCATCTCATTAATTCTACTCACAGAAACCTTAACAAATTCATCTTATATATATATATATGTATATAGAGATTATGATATCAATTTCATCTTTCGCCTTTTTCTTTTCTTGACGTGTGTTATAAAAAAAATTACCACTTAAAAGTTGAAATTTCAAGCATTTTTTTGTGTTATATAAAGGAACAAATTCAACTACATAGAATAAAATAAAGCAAGTCAATTAAAGAGAACGAACAGAAAAATAGAGCAAGTCAATGACATTATCATTTATATATCAGAGTTTCACGCATAGAAAAAAAAAGATGAAAAACTCACTTGAAAATTCTTGAAACACTTGAAAAATCACTTCAAACAATCCTTCAAAATCTGATGGGTTTGGATGAGATTGTTTTATGAATCTGGTATTTATAGATAACACTATAAAGTCCTTCAAAATCTCTCTCACACAACAATCCTTTAAAATCCTTATATTTTTGAATATCAATGGATTGTTTTTAAGTTGTAAAAAATCTCAAATGAATACCAGTGGATTTTAATGGACTCTTTAAAAAATCTTGAAAATCCAGATTGAATACCACTGGATTGTTTTTAAGTGACATAAAATCCAGATTGAATACCAATGGACTTTTTTACTCAAAAAAAGTCTTTTAAAATCTTACGAAATCCTAAACCAATACACCCCCCTAAGGAGGGTGTATTGGATTAGGATTTTAAAGGATTTTTTTAGTAAAAAAAAATCCTGCGGATTTTAAAAGACTTTGCAGGATTTTCATGACTTTTAAGATTTTGCAGGATTTTACAAGACTTAGGGGGGTGTATTGGTTTAGGATTTCGTAGGATTTTAAAGACTTTTTTTGAGTAAAAAAGTCCATTGGTATTCAATCAGGATTTTATGTCACTTAAAACCAATCCAGTGGTATTAAATCTGGATTTTCAAGATTTTTTAAAGAGTCCATTAAAATCCACTGGTATTCATTTGAGATTTTTTACAACTTAAAAACAATCCATTGGTATTCAAAAATATAAGGATTTTAAAGGATTGTTGTGTGAGAGGGATTTTGAAGGACTTTCTAGTGTTATCTATAAATACCAGATTCATAAAACAATCTCATCCAAACCCAACGGATTTTGAAGGATTGTTTGAAGTGATTTTTCAAGTGTTACAATAATTTTCAAGTGGGTTTTTCATCTTTTTTTTTCTATGCTCCTGTCTTCTCCATTTTTTCTCTACTAATAATACTATACTATTATTCATTGCTCATATATAATATTGTAGTACTGTTCTCATCCCATTCTCCTATTTTGTGAAACTCTGATATGTAAATGATAGTGTCATTGACTTGCTCTATTTTTCTGTTCGTTCTCTTTAATTGACTTGCTTTATTTTATTCTATGTAGTTGAATTTATTCCTTTATATAACAAAAAAAATGCTTGAAATTTCAACTTTTAAGTGGTAATTTTTTTTATAACATACGTCAAGAAGAAAAAAAAGGTGAAAGATGAAATTGATATCATAATCTCTAAATATATATATATATATATATATATATATATAAGATGAATTTGTTAGGGTTTCTGTGAGTAGAATGAGATGAAAATGGATCTTAGTTGGGGGAAGAACCCTCTCAGCATAAAAACTGCGAACTCTCTCATTCCCTTGAATTTGTTATCCCTCCTTTTATGACTCAACAATTATTTTATTTTTTTTACTATGAATTTTTCTTTTTATTTTTATATTGTGAATTTAAGATTTTTTTTTATATTTTTAAAAAAGAAAATTAACATAAGACATTGCAGTATCTAATTTTTTAGGATTTAGGATTTATGTCTTCATTAGCTTATTTTTAAAAAATAAAATATTGTTAAAATATTTGTTAGAATAATTTACATTTATAAATATCGTTAAAAATTATCATATAATATATAACTAAAATAAATATAAATATATATATATATATATATATATATATATATATTCTCTATATCTAAATACTCCCATTTATATAAAAAGATTATATATCTAAATATTTTCTCAGTATCGAATATACTAATTTTTTTTATATAAAAAATTATCTTTTGTTTCTATATTTTCGTTTTTACATTTTTTTTTATAATGATTGAGATATTTGATCCATTTGGATAGCCAAGATATATCCGATCTTGTATAATTGATGTGCTTCTAAAAATAATAATATAATTTTATTGATTTTGTCTCTTATCCATAATTATTTATATAACTGGTTTTCAACATATATTATTTTAGTAATTCAAATGGGAGATTCACATGAAAATAATAAAGAAAAAGGAAAAGAGAAAGAAAACTATGAAGCTTAGACCAAGGAGGATTCCGATGAATTGTTACAATTGATAGTGGATGCTATAAAAAGATGATAGAATATTATGAGAATTATTATTATTATTTATCTAGACATTATTGTTTTTTTTAATTATTTTATCTTTGACTCTTTTTAAATTTGAATGTATGAATTTTTTTTAAATCTTATCAAATGTCAAAATTCCACAAAATCCCACAGAATCCATTAAAATCCTGATTTAAAAGTCTTGTAGAATCCATTAAAATCCTGATTTTAAATCTTGTAGAATCCTGCAAAATCTTAAAAGTCATGAAAATCCTGCAAAGTCTTTTAAAATCCGCAAGATTTTTTTTCACTAAAAAAGTCCTTTAAAATCCTAATCCAATACACCCCCCTTAAAATCAGGATTTTAATGGATTCTACAAGACTTTTAAATCAGGATTTTAATGGATTCTATGGAATTTTGTGGAGTTTTGACATTTGATAAGATTTATAAAAAAATTCATACATTCAAATTTAAAAAAGTCAAAAACAAAAATAATAAAAAAATAATAATGTCTAGATAAATAATAATAATAATTCTCCATAATATCCTATCCTCTTTTTATAGCATTCACTATCAATTGTAACAATTCATTGGAATCCTCCTTGGTCCAAGCTTCATAGTTTTCTTTCTCTTTTCCTTTTTCTTTATTATTTCCATGTGAATCTCCCATTTGAATTACTAAAACAATATATGTTGAAAACTAGTTATATAAATAATTATGGATAAGAGACAAAATCAATAAAATTATATTATTATTTTTAGAAGCACACAATCACACACTGACACAAGATCGAATATATCTTGGCTATCCAAATGAATCAAATATCTCAATCATTATAAAAAAAATGTAAAAACAAAAATATAGAAACAAAAGATAATTTTTTATATAAAAAAAATCAGTATATTCGATACTGAGAAAATATTTAGATATATAATTTTTTTTATAAACGGAAGTATTTAGATATAGAGAATATATATATATATATATATATATATATATATATATATATTGTGACACCCTCTACTCCAACGTTAATACACAATAAATGTAAACAATAATTTCTTTTTCTTTTTGAGTAAATAAAATCTTTCATAGTTTAATAACATCTTCCATGTATAAAACAATTGTTTCAAATCTCATAAGGTAGAAGATTCACATTCGTAACTCATCAATCATAAAAGGTCAAATATAAGTATTAAACTCAAGAAATCATATAAAGGAGAATATATATTAATTCCAGTAAAGGTGGCAATGCCTCCTAATTAGGAATTAATATATCACTTTCAAATCATGTAATAGAATAGTATGACAAAGATGTACATTTTGGTCTTTTCTCAAGAACGTTCACAATTACAAAGGAAGAGAAAATTAAAGCTTTTATTAAAAATAATAACATCCCAAAAACAAGCCTAGCTATGCCCGATGTCACATCCTATCAGAGCATGCCCAACTGAAGCCTTAAGCCTCATCACCAACATCCTCATGATGTTGTTCACCTGCAACATAATTTAAACATATACAAAAACAACAAGGGAGTGAGAAACATCTCACTCAGTTTCAGGTGCAGAAATAAAGGTTAGATAGCACCCACACACACACAACAAATATAAGTCACATGTAAACAATACACATACATCATCAATATCACATATACATTCATTTATCATGCAATAATGTCATGAACTCGACTCATAAATGCATGCATGTGGCGCCATAAGGAAGTTTCACATATCATCACTGGTGACCCAAAGGTACACCTGGTTATATCACTGGTGACCCTAAGGTACACCTGGTTACATCACTGGTGACCCTAAGGTACACCTTGTTAGCAAGTTACATCGCTGGTGACCCCAAGGTACACCTCGTTAGCAAGTTACATCGCTGGTGACCTCAAGGTACACCTCGTTAGCAAGTTACATCACTGGTGACCCTAAGGTACACCTCGTTAGCAAGTTACATCACTGGTATGCGGCCTCAGCGGCACACCTGGAGTAATATATGCATATGATGCATGTCACACATTCATTATTTCATTAACTCAACATTTAACTTATTACAGAATTTCATTTAGTACATCATGTCCTCATTTGTCATAGTCTCATAATCATAGTTTGTCTCAATAGTCCATTCTTAGGTCTCATGTCATTTGTCCATATTTCACATGGTCATGTCATAAATACTCCTCATAAGGTCCGCATAGGTATTCACAGAGATTCAAAGAGCATTCTTGTTCATATTAAAACTCATTTATTATTAACATTAATTTCATATTCATTTATTACTTTCAACAAAGAGCAAAGTAGAGTAAATAGAAAATCAAACAGAACAACGACACCTTCAACAAAGAACAAAGTAGAGTAAATAGAAAATCAGACAGAACAATAGCAAGGGATTGAGATTACATAATCATTTATTATTTCCAACAAGAAATAAAGTAGAGCAAACAGAAAATAGGATAGAACAACGGCAAGGGATTGGGGGCCAATCCGACAAACAAACTATCCAACAATTATCCCCACACCCCTGAGCGAGGTTTCTCACTCCCCCCTTACCTGGATAAGCGGAGTTGAAACTTGGGCAGGGCCTCCTCCTCTGGATTCCCTCCTTCTTTCCCTCTCTTTCTCTCTCTCTCTCTCTCTCTCTCTCTAGAATTTTCACTTTTCACTCAGTATAAAATTTTCACCCCCCTTGCCCCTATTTATAGGCATCCTGGGGTCTCCGGAACGGCCCGTATTGGATTCGGAACGGCCCGTTCTGGATCCTTCGAACATAGGAAAATTTAGCAACTGGAACGGCCCGTTCCAAAATCGGAACGACCCGTTTCAAAAAGCAGAACGACCCATTTCAAAAAGCAGAACGACCCGTTCTGAAGTTCTCATTAACACTGATTGACCATAGTTGGAACGGCCTGTTTCCAACTAAGGTCTTTAGACAATTTCATAACCTTGGAACGGCCCGTTTCCTTTTGGGAACGGCCCGTTCTGGAAATACAAAAATGAGTAATTTTCTTCTTTGGAACGGCCCGTTCCACTTTTGGAACGGCCCGTTCTAGTCCCTCAAAAACAACTTATTTTCATTATCTGGAACGGTCCGTTCCACTTTTGGAACAGCCCGTTCCAGCCTAAAAAAAATATATGATTTATAAAAATTTCATAAATAATTTTAAATTAATACAAACCTCTATAAAACCCCTTTAATTAATAAATAATAATCAACAAGAAAATTCAGGGTGTTACATATATATATATATATATATATATATATTATTTTAGTTATATATTATATGATAATTTTTAACGATATTTATAAATGTAAATTATTCTAACAAATATTTTAACAATATTTCCTTTTTTAAAAAATAAGCTAATGAAGGCATAAATCCTAAACCCTAAAAAATTAGATACTGCAATGTCTTATGTTAATTTTCTTTTTTTAAAATATAAAAAAATCTTAATTTCATAATATAAAAATAAAAAGAAATAATCATAGTGAAAACAATAAAATAATTGTTGAGTGATAAAAGGAGAGATAAGAGTAACAAATTCAAGGGAATGAAAGAGTTCGCAGTTTTTATGCTGAGAGGGTTCTTCCCCCAACTAAGATCCATTTTCATCTCATTAATTCTACTCACAGAAACCCTAACAAATTCATCTTATATATATATATATATATATATATATATATATATATATGTGTGTGTGTGTATATATATAGAGATTATGATATCAATTTTATCTTTCATCTTTTTTTTTTCTTAACGTGTGTTATAAAAAAAATTACCACTTAAAAGTTGAAATTTCAAGCATTTTTTTGTTATAAAAGAACAAATTCAACTACATAGAATAAAATAAAGCAAGTCAATTAAAGAGAACGAACAGAAAAATAGAGAAGTCAATGACATTATCATTTACATATCAGAGTTTCACGCATAGAAAAAAAAAAGATGAAAAACTCACTTGAAAATTCTTGAAACACTTGAAAAATCACTTCAAACAATCCTTCAAAATTCGATGGGTTTGGATGAGATTGTTTTATGAATCTGGTATTTATAGATAACACTATAAAGTCCTTCAAAATCTCTCTCACACAACAATCCTTTAAAATCCTTATATTTTTGAATATCAATGGATTGTTTTTAAGTTGTAAAAAATCTCAAATAAATACCAGTGAATTTTAATGGACTCTTTAAAAAATCTTGAAAATCCAGATTGAATACCACTGGATTGTTTTTAAGTGACATAAAATCTTGATTGAATACCAATGGATTTTTTTACTCAAAAAAAGTCTTTTAAAATCCTACGAAATCCTAAACCAATACACCCCCCTAAGACTTTCCGTGAAACTCTCCAAAAATTTGTTTTTATAATGAATTTTAATTAATAAAAATATGTTACTAACGTTAAAAAATAATTATCAACCTTTTATGTATGAAATTGTCAACGAAAAATCTAACTGACGCCTTTTTTTTTTTCCTTCTAGATTTATCTTAAAATAATATATTTTTAATACAATTAGTAAGTTCATTAAAAAATATAAATAAAAAATATTTAGTATATTTTAATAAGAAATTCTTTGAATTAGTACATTCAAAATACTTTTGAAACGACATTTAATATATTTAAGACAAATTTATTTTTATTTCTTAAAAAATGATTGAGTCTATGTTTTTATACTTGTAAAAATATTTTTTTTATCTTCCAAAAATTTGCATAACTATTTTTATTTAAGTAAATTTTAATTTTAATTTTTATAAAATATTTTTTAATGTTCATATTTTTAAATATAAAATCATTATTTTTATTCCTTTATTTTTATTTTAAGGTAAATAAATAATGTTTTAATGATCTGTAAAATTATTTAGAATTTAGAAATATTACATGCTAGTAGGTACCGCAACATTGGTGACTATCACTTGTTAATTGGGTTTTCGTATATAAGAATAGTAACCAAAAATAATAATTTTAACATTTTGAGGGATGAAATTTCAAGAAGATTTTTATAAAGGTTAAAATTAAAATTTATTTATTTTAGTTCATACCGGAGATCTGTCGCGAGGAACGATCTGCTAGGGCAAGATTGGTGAGCCTCCTTCACCGAGTACGTCGGTTGCTCCGAAGTGGGGGTGGTACTTGTAAAAGAGACTCCGATGCTAAAGTTACTCTTTGTGGGTGTATGGGTCTCGTATATGTAGTGCACGTACCTTAGTGTGAATTAAGGTTTATCTGGGCCCGAGGTCGGTTATGGCCCGTTCAGATAATGGACCTTTATTTTGGCCAATGTCTTGTAGCGCTCATCCGATGTCATGCAGGGCTTAGTGTCGGGTTCAAGCTCAGTGCTTGCGCGCGGATAGTACAACAGTGATTAAAGTATATTTAAGTCTATGTTTTATTTTTCATTTGTAACTACCAATTTTTTTTTATTAGTTTCAAATTTCTAAAATTATCGAATAACATTTGCATTTTTAATATAAAAAAATTTTAAAAATTATTTTTATTTTTAATTAAAATTTTAAGAATACTCCTGAACAATCAAATTTATTAGACCACTTTCAATTATATAAAATAATGATGATTTTTAATTTGTAATGTAATAAGTAGTTTTTTTTTATAGTAAATATGTTCTATATATTCTTTAAGGGATAATTGTTTTTTTTATGTTGATTTCTATTGTTAATTCTTAAAAAAATTGAATATATATAGTCCCTTATAAATTTTTATATACATTTTTAGTCCACGTCAATTTAGATCATTGAGTGGTGATATATGTAATATTGTAAGTTTGGTAGTGTTATATTAACTCTATTTGTTTTATATTATTAAGTTGAATTGTTAGCGTTAAGAGGTTTGAGGGTCTGAGAATTGTTTTAGAGTTTCGATGGTGTTGAGAGGGGATTTTTTCTGGGCATAGATTCAGTTTAATCTCAGAAAGTATTGGAAAAAATTCAAATCTCACAGACTAGAGATAAGGTAATTAAAAAGTATATAAGTGGAAAACAATCATCACCTTACGTCGATTCTGTAGGATTGAATTATGTTCAAATTTACTATTTTAAGATGGTATCAAAACTATTTTAGATCATTAAAAATGGTCACCTATCCTAGATCATTAAAAAGGGTCACCCACCATTTATTCACGTACCAAGCTCAATAGTATTGGACGTGAGGGGATGTATTGGAAAAAACCCCCAAGTCTCATATCGACTAAATATAAGGTAATTAAAGAGTATATAAGTGAAAAATAATCCTCACCTCACAAGCTAGTTTTGTAGGGTTGAGTTAGGCTCAAATTCATTATTCTAAGATTAAAGGGTATATAAATGGAGAACAATCTTCATTTTACAAGCTAGTTTTTTAGGATTGAGTTAGGCTTAAATCTTATATTCTAAGATGGTATCAGAGTTATCCTTGATCATTAAAAAGGGTCATCCACCATTTATCCACGTACCAAGCCTAATAGTGTTGGACGTGAGGGAGTATATTAGGAAAAATCCAAATCCCACGTTGACTAGAGATAAGAAAATTAAAGAGTATATAAGTGGAGAATAATCCTCACCTTACAAGTCAATTTTGTAGGGTTGAGTTAGGCTTAAATCCACTATTCTAAGAGAGGGAAAAATATATAAGATTTTTGTTTGAATAAAGTCTCATAAACTCATTTCCCTCCAAAGATTGAGAGAGGATTATAGAGAGAATGTCTCTAGTTCGTGAGCTCTTTTTCTCTCTCAACCTTATTCTCTTCTTCTTTTGATCTTTTCTAAGTAGTGTTGTTGTGATTTAGGTGGTGGAAACCTTGAATCAAGTAGTTGAGTTCATTGTAGAGCTATGATAGTTCTTTTCTTCTACCTTGGACCCAAACTACCTTGGACCCAAACTACCTTGAGGTAAGGGAAGCTAGATTTTTGCTTTTGAGTGGAATTGTCAATTTATTGATTGATGCATGAGTGGTTATTGCATGAATTTCTTAGAAATTTGAAATGGCGGAGTTAAAATGAAGACTTAAGTAGTGAAAATTGGGGTTTTATGTTCTTGATGAGGAATGTGGTGATTTAAGTTGAATTGTTGTTATATGTTGCCTTTTTGTGCAGGAATTTAGTTGTTTGTGTTATCTAGGAACATTATTTCTTGTTGCTTGTGTTGGATTTCTGTTGGATTTCAGGTTGTGGTTCAAAATCGGGTTCTACATTAGCAAAATTCTAAGTCATGTTGGGCGCGCCTTTAAGGCGCCAAGTGCTATTGTAACTTGAGGTTCTTTGTCTCAATCACATCGGCCACGTGAGGAGAGAGATTCGTCTCATGTTAGAATGACGTTGAGCGTGGTAGAAGGGCGTCAGCCATAAGAGCCTTGAAAGCTCTTTGACTTGGTGATGCGGGATCCAAAGTAGTATGGACCTAATATGGCAAAGCTAGAGCTTTCTGTTTGGATTTCGCTAGGCACTGGGGTGGTGACATTGCAAAGACCCAAGCAGAGACTCTATGCCTAAGGTGGGGTCAGGTGTGGTAGTTTATTATGCCAAATGTGAGGTCTTAGGGGTCTCTACCTTAGCCATGTTGGGTGCAGGTTGTGTAACATCGGGCGTGGGTGAGGCAAAGAGCTCCCTAGTTGGATGACACTAGGCACAAGGTGAGTAACGTCAGGCGCTAGTTGTTGAAGGAAAACATGATGATGTAGTTGATAAAGTGTTGATTTCTTGTTGATTTAAGTTGTTACATGAAAATATGACAAATGAGTTAAATATGACTTAGCATGTGATGATTGTGTTGTGAGTTGTTAAATGAGGAGTAGATATGAGATGTGAGATGTGTGTTGACCAGGTTGTATGGTGACTGTGTAGTTGTGTTGAATAGTTGCTAAGATGTTTATTGATTACAAAATTAAATGAGTTGTGATGAGTGAGTTGTAAGATGTAAAGTTGTGTATTGATTTCATTGTTGTGTTGAATCTATAACAATTGTTGTGTTGTTAAGTTGTATTGACCACTTAGAACTAAATGGGAGGTTTTTTAAAGTTGTATATCTCATTGTGTAGATGTTGTGTTGTTGTGCTCCAAGAACCTAATTTGTTGAAAACCCTTTTTGGGAGGTTAATCCTTAAAGTGGATACTGCGTAATTTATCCTCTAGGGCTTTGTTGGTACCGTATGTGGGTAATGTCAAGGCATACTGTATGAAGTGACCACAATATAAGGATTAGGTCGAGTTATACTAATTATAAGTGACCAACCAAGTAAAGTACAAAGTCAAAAACTTAGTTCATAATCGAGTATTGAAATGACGTAGTATTTAAAGGGTAGTCAGTGAGCTAATCTCATAAGAGGCTTAGTTAAGCTAGCTAATGTTGTGATAGGCTCGTACCCAACTGTTATATCTTGATAGTAGTACTATACTTCCTCGCTTAAGTCGTGACATCCAAGAAATTGAGTTACTGTGTTGTGGATTTTTATCGAATTTGTTGTTGATTTAGCAAGCCCAAAAAGATCACATTTTGTTGTCGATTCGATAAGGTCAAGCCACTTAAATTACTCATCCTGTGTTGTAGGAGATCTCCTACTTAAAATGTAGGATGACACATATAGTTGTTGTGTTAATCTGTGTTGTATACTATGATGCCTTGTTGTTATGTTGTTAAAGATAAGATGATGATGTGATGCTCTTATGTTGTATACATGTTGTTTCTTTTTACTCTAGCTTACTCTCGTGTGTTTCCATGTGGTGTGAACTATGATAATCATACGTTATATGGGAGTAGGGCAAGGATATGACTAGAGTATTGTTGTGGAAGCCATTTAGTGACATAGGAGTTAGAGGATATTTTGTTGACTACTTGATGGTGGTAGATTTGTATAGATAGTTGTAATTACTTGACCGGCAACTTATGATGTATAATTTACATTTATTGAATTATTGTATATATATTGCACATATTTATGTTGTTGTGTACTTTTGTATGTATGTAAACTATTAGTTTGATGCGATAACCACATGGCAAAATATTGTATTTAAAAAATTGATAGAATTTTTTTTTTTGTAAAAAAGGTAAAATGTGAAATGGTCTCTCATTTTATTATGAATTACGTATTTAGTCTCTTAAAAATAAGTGTGATTGATCGTAGTTCTTTGATATTTTTTGTTTTATTTTTAGTCTCTCTTATTAATTTAAAATGTTAAATAAAATAATTAATTATTACATTCACATAATTTATATTATTATTTTACACTTATAATATAGGTAAATAAGTTTTTTTCTAAAAAATTTATTTCATATAAACAATTGCATTTCGTGACCAATATGCAATAATCAAGTCAAATAATTAGTATAAGGGGAATGTTAATAATAATTTTTCTAATAACAATTACATATTTATTATTGACTAAAATTTATTAGAAATAACAAATTTGGTATAAGAACAAGGCATGGATAGGACTTGAGTATTGCTGTAGAGGCCATCCAATTACACAAGAGCCAAAAGATATTTTGTTGACTATCCAATGGTGGTAGATTTGTATAAATAATTGTAGTTGCTTGACCGATAACTTATAATGTATAATTTATATTTATCGGATTACTATATTTATATTGCACATATATGTAGTTGTGTACTTTTGTGTGTATGTAATATAGTGCATGTTTCTAGTAATTGTAATTCTATAATTTTAAGTTAGATGTTTTCCTGTGCTAATAACTATATTGTATAATATAAAAATCAAAGCGGGTCGTTACAATGTAGCATTAACATTAACAACCACATAGATTATTATATGAACTACTAGGTTGATGTAGATTATTATATGAACTACTAGTTTGATGTAGTAACCACATGGCAAAATATTGTATTTTAAAAAATTGATATAACTTTTTTTTTTGTAAAAAAGGTAAAATGTGAAAAGGGTCTCTCATTTTATTATGAATTACATATTTAGTTTCTTAAAAATAAATGTGATTGATCGTAGTTCTTCGATATTTTTATTTTATTTTTTGTCTCTCTTATTAATTTAAAATGCTAAATAAAATAATTGATTATTATATTCACATAATTTATATTAAGTAAAAATACATTTTTCGTATCTTATATTATTTATTAGTGTCAATTTAGTCTCACTTTAATTAATTGAATCAATTTAGTCCCACATCTTTAAAATATATCTCAATGTTTAACCTTCCATTTTTTTCGTTTAAATACTTAACAAATCTGACACGTGTCAACATGATGATATGACACGTGTCATGCTACATGCCACGTGCCATGTCATCATGCCATGTGTCATGCCACGTATCATGATGTCATGTCACGTGGCATGATAGAATGACACGTAACATGACACATGTCACATCCGTTAAGTATTTAAACGAAAGAAATGGAAGGTCAAACATTGAGATAAATTTTAAAGATGTGGGACTAAATTGATTCAATTCAATTAATTAGAGTGGGACTAAATTGACGCTAATAAATAATATAAGGGACGAAAAATATATTTTTGCCTTTATATTATTACTTTACACTATAATATAGGCAAACAAGTTTTTTTCAAAAAAATTATTTTATATAGACAATCTCATTATGTGGTCAATATGCAATAATCAAGTCAAATAATTAGTATAGGGAAAATGTTAATTATAATTTTCTAATATTTTATTTATTGTTGACTAAAATTCATCCGAAATAAAAAATTTGGCATATTAATATCTAAATTAAAATAAACTTATTTTAATGAGACGTAAATTCATTAAATTTTATATTTTTCAATAAATTTCAATAAATAAAGGAGAGTGTTAGAGAAAATGTTATTAATATCTCTCTTAATATAAGATCATCTTGAAAGAATAAAGAACCACTAGGGTTAGGGTGGGGAGGAGTTGGGGTAGTTAGAAGTATGAGGACCTAGGTTCAATCCTCATTGCAACCATCTTTGTAATCTTTCCTATCTTTACAAAAAAAAATCTTGAAAGAATAAAGATGATGGAATTAATTAGACTTCTCAAAAAAGTCTTAAGAGTTAAAATCAATTCAATCAATAAGCATTTTCTCATAGTTGAGGAAAATAATTTAGAATCATTAAAGTGGGTCAAATAAATTTATGAGAATCAACTTACCAAGGATTGGTCAAAAAGTGAGTCTGGCATACCATACTCACTTTTTAGCTAATAAAAATTACTTCACCCGATTTAACTCACTGAGTTAACTCGCTTAAAATTAAAAAAAAATCAAATATTATTTTATTTTTCAATGACAAAATATTATAACATTTAAATTTTAAACTAACGTTTGAAACATTTGTAATTATACAAGATAATTACTAATTAATGATAAGATGTATGGCATACACACATACACATGCACACACACATATATATAAAGGGAGAGAGGGATAAATTTTTTAATACATTCTTAACTCATAAACTAGTTTGGCTCAATTAATTGTCATATTGTTTCTATTATTACTCATGTTGCATTTGTCAATGTTATAGTTCTTGTTGTTGTAACGTAGAAAAAAAAATGTGGTTGATTTAGTAGCCTAGAACGGGTCGTTCCCAAACTGGAACGGGTCGTTTTAAACTACTAAATTGACCTGAAAAACGTAATTGAGAACGGGCCGTTCTAGAGGGAGAACGGGTCGTTCTGGAGGGAGAACGGGTCGTTCTAGAGGGAGAACGGGCCGTTCCAAATTCCAAAACGGGCCGTTCTGGTTGGAGAACGGGCCGTTCTAGTTGGAGTACAGGCCGTTCTGGATGGAGAACGGGCCGTTCTAGATGAGTCCCAGAACGAGCCGTTCTGATTTCAGAACGGGCCGTTCTGCATGTGATTTTTGCCCATGATGAAGGGGTGCAGAACGGGTCGTTCGAATTCGGAATAGGCCGTTCTGGCCACTCTGGAACTTCTATAAATAAGGGTTGGGGGCAGTTGAGGAGAATGAGTTTTTAGAGAGAAGTTTTAGAGAGAAGGACTCTGGGTCTGTGAGTTCCTTTCCCTCCCAAATTTCTCTGTATGATTCCTTTTCTCCTCTAGATCACTAATGCCTTCTGGCTTTTCTTGAAATTCAGACTTGGAAGCTTGCTTTGGAAGGATTGAAGTTCCGGGTTGAGCTTCAGAAGGGAGTTTTACTTCTTCTCAGTTATTGGCTATTTTGAGCCAATCTTCAGGTGAGGGAAGCTAGAATGTTTGTTGTTAGGTTGCATGTGATGTGACACCCTTACTACACCAACGTATATATTGTAATAATAAAAACAAATAAATTTTTCAATTTCGGTAAAAGGGTTCACATGAGAATCTTCAAAATTATCCTTCAATAACCACAATAACAAAAATGAAACGCAGGAGTTTACAAATTATTTTTAAAAATAATAATTACAATTCCAAAACCATATAAAAATCTATGTCCTAAAAATCCTCTGCCCCGATGTCACAATATTAGAGCATACCCACAATTCTACTGTTGGCATTCTAGATGCCACTCGAAGCCGGATCTTTCTCACCTAAAACATCCACAAATCGTACGGTGAGAAAAGAAAACATCTATATATATAGAACATAAGAAAACACAACATATTAACTTAATATTCATAAATATTTCAACATAACGTAATTCAATCAACCATGCCTCGTCATCACGTCATAATTCTCAATCACACTAATTTGCACTTCACACTATGTCAAGGTCATGTTACCCATTTAACAATCTCAAGCCGTGCTCACCCCTGATATAACACTGTGCCAAGGTCACGTTATCCCTATCCCAGGGTCGTGCTCACCCTTGACATGTTAACCAAGGTCACGATACCCACATCACAATCCAGAGCCGTGCTCACCCCTGATATAACACTGTGCCAAGGTCACGTTACCCCTAACCTAGGGCCGTGCTCACCCCTGGCATGTTAACCAAGGTCACGATACTCATGTAACAATCTCGGGCCGTGCTCACCCCTGGTCATAGGTGTGAAGAACCACGACCACATCTCATTCACATTCCACACAACATCTCATAGTTCAATTCCATACACATATCAGATAAGTCCAAAATAATGAGTTTCATACATATCAAGCAATTCACATTTAAATCATCAATTTTTATCAAATAATATAACAATGATATTCATAAGTTAATATAATAATCAATAGAATTAGCAATTTAATATAATTTCAGCATAAACAGTAAAACCCCCAATTGTTCCAAAACCTAGCTCACAGACACTTTTCTACAATTTCGTTCTCTCTCCCAGATCATCATTCTTACAATTTAAATACATAATTCTAATCCTCAACACATACGGAATCAAATGGTATAATTAATTCCTCAAACAGAAATAATCCAATTTTTCCAAAACCTAACTTACAGGCACTTTTCTATAATTTCGTTCTCTCTCCTAGAGCATCATTTTTGCAAACAAATCATATATTTGTTGTCCTAAATATATACAGAATCAAATAATGCTAATAATTCTTCAAATAGAAATAATTATAAAATTACTCATAATCCTAAGGGATTCTTCCTCTACCCAATTCCCTCATGTAACTCTATATATAACTAATTCCCTTTTCTCCCGTACCTGGATATGTAGAAGCTGAATCTAGATATGTAGAAGCTGAATCTACACTAGATTTGGTTGATCTCTCTCGCTGGGTTCTCCTCGGTCTGAAGTAGAAAGTAGAGGAAAGAAGAGAGAGAGCAGAAGAAAAGAAATCAGAAATGAGAGGTGTGCTTTTTGGGAGTGGCAAACAACTCTATTTATAGGCATTCTACGCCGGAACGACCCGTTCCAAATTCGGAACGGCCCGTTCCGGAGTCTTAAACCATGGGTAAAAATCACATCCAGAACGGCCCGTTCCCAAACCAGAACGGCTCGTTCTGGTGTGCATTAATTACTCACAACGGCCATAATTTTGGGAACGCCCGTTCCAAGCTCGTTCCCATTTAGGGTTAATGGCATATTTAATAGTCCGGAACGGCCCGTTCCATCTTGAGAACGACCCGTTCTGGGCTATTAACTCACATACAATTTGGTAGTTTGGAACGGCCTGTTCCAATTCCGGAACAGCCCGTTCCAAGCTACTAAATCACATACCTTTTGGTAGTTTGGAACGGCCCGTTCCAAGCTACTAAATCACCCCTATCACCTTTATAAAATTACCAAAATACCCTCAATTAAAATAAATAAATAAAAAGTGAAATAAAAACTGGGGTGTTACATGTGAGCTTAGAAACTCAATTGATGCATGAATTTTGAGAATCCAAAGATGGATTGAAGAAAATCTCATTTTTGGGGTTTTGAGACAAAGGAGGATTTTGATGATTTGGATGCATAGGTTGGATGCATGTGAGATTTAAGTTTATTTTGAGTCGTATGGAGCCTATGCATTGTGTTTTGTGTTTGCATGTGACTGAATTTGTTAGTTTGGATGAGAGTTTTGAACTCTCTGACTGGGATTTAGGCCAGGCGCAGGTTGAGCGCGCCAGGCGTGGAAGAGCTTAGGGCTCTCGGGTTGGATGTTGGGTCAGGCGTGATTTGTTTGCGTCAGGCGTGGAGACTCTTAGGAGTCTCTGTCTCAAGGACACCGAGCGTGAGTTGAACGCGTCGGGTGTGGATGAGTTTTAGGACTCTCAGGTTGGGATTAGGCTAGGCGAGCTCAGGCTGCACCAGGCTTGAACATGTATATGAATAAAATGATGCTAATGCATGTTAAGTTGAAGTTTTGGATCATGTATGTATGATATATGATGTATGTTGAGGTGTGATTCATATGTATACTTTGTGATGATACGTATGAATGTTTGAATATGATATGACATGTGTATATGTTCATATGAGTATGTTTATTGATCATAATGGTGGGTAGACCATTTATGATGTATGATGCATTATTGCATGTGATGTCTTATGACATGTGTATGATTGTTGATCATGATGGTGGGCAGACCATGTATGATGTATGATGCATAATTGCATGTGATGCTTTATGGCATGAGTCTAGCCTAGGACTTGAGGAGAGGAAAAATATTTTCGAACTGGAAGAGCTCACATAGAGTCTCTTGAGAGTGGTGCTTGGACAGGCCACTGATATATGAGAGTGGTGCTCAGGGAGGCCACTAGATTTGGGAGAGTGGTGCTCAGATAGGCCACTGGGTTGAGTGAGTCTCCTCTAAGTCCTTAGCTAGTGTTGGAGCGGGGTATGAGGTCGAGGGTTATTCCCTTAACCAAGTACTCGGGAAGGTGCGTGGATCCTTGCAGATAGTCGGTGGGCAAACTCCACAATTGACTTGGTTATGCATGCCAAGGTCGTGGTAAGCCCGTACCCAGCTGTGCTATACCTGACGGTGGATCTGGACTTCCAATTATGTAAGTGACATCATCCGAGTAAACTCGAGTGAGGATTATATCTTGTTTAGCTGTGACCGAGCGGGCGCATTGGGCGTGAAAACGGTTGGGGTGATTTCAGTAAGATGGAATGTCACTTATACAACTATATTGTTATGAAGATCTCCTAGGTGTATGCGTGACGATGCATTAGATGATTGATATGCATTGATATCTGTCATGAGATGCATTTATTGCATGATTATTAATATGATGAAGTGTTGCGTTTGACTTCATGATTGGTGGATTGTATTTTATGCATGAGTAGTATTGGATAGAGTGTATGGTGTGACTCTATGAATATGATTGATAGTTGGATGATGTGTAGTATAGATTTTATTCTGTACTTGTATGATTGGTTTTGAACTCTAGCTTACCCTTTTGTTTCCATGTGGTGGAACTGCGATGATCATACTTGGTATGGGAGCAGGTCAGGGCTAGCTTGGAGTTGAGGTGTCCGCTGCGAGACAGGGAGTTTTGATCCTCATGTTAGAGTTACCATTTTGGATAACGATTTTGTCTGTGCTTGACCGACACTAGGGAATATTATTTTTGGGATGACTGTACATATATGGAGTTCTATTTTATAACCAGAAACTTAGTTATTTTCATTTTTATTTGTACATGTATGTATGAGTTATCCAGCTTAATATTTCTCTTAGTTTCACTAGCAGTAGTGCGATTCCACTAAGTGTAGAGACTATGGCGGGTCGTTACAGTTGTAACTCCGTCAACAATTGAGTGTTGTTTGACATTCCATAATTCGTACTTGGTGATTCCAATCATTGTCATATTGTTTTTATTATTACTCATACTGCATTTTTCATTATTGTAGTTCTTGTTGTAATTTTGCCAACAATAATTGAGTGTTGTTAGGCATTCCATAATTCGTACTTGGGGATCCTCGCGTTTCAATCATTGTGTATCAATTTAGTATAGTTTGTAGGAAAAAGTTTTCTACGAGCTCCATAATGGACACCAGATGTACCTGCCAGAAAGATGCAAGAAGCCTTTGATTGAAGGTCCTCAATCCTTGGCTACTCGATCCTCGACCTCTAAGTATTAGGTGTTGTTTATACCTACAAAGGGACTGCCAAAATTAGGAAGTACTCGAAGTAATTAAGTGTATTGTGTACATATTACGCATCTTCTGAAGGTAAAATACATATATAAATAGATAAGATAAAGTTACCATTACGAATTTCACTAATTAAATACATTTAATTCCTTTTTGTTGTGTAATGAGCAAATATTATTTTCTTTTATCATATTAATGCATCAAATCAAGTATTTCTCAATCAAATACCTCTTAATCGAATATTCCTCGGTCACAAATATCCATTGGTCGAGTACCCTCAGCTGAATACCCCTTGATAGAGTACTCTTTCAATGTTTCGTTCATACTACATGAACATGAAATTTAAGGCAACGTCAAGAGGTGTTGGCTGTTCAAGACCAATCCGGTATATAACTTGTTCCTATATTAGGAGACACACCTTGCTTATTGCTAGGCTAAACGACTATTGTAAGGCACTTTTGGAAACTATATACGAAATTGGGGTTGTTTTGAAACATTTTACGCCTTTGGAGCTGTATTCATGTGTGTCGCTATGGGCCATAGCGACACACATGACACGTGGCAATCCCGGGCCTGAAGATAAGCCATGAAAGCCATATCAGAAGTGTCGTTGTAGCTGGTGGAGAACTTGAACAAGTCGCTATAGGCTATAGCGCCTCCATTGGACTAAAAATGAAGTCGCTATAGCCTAAAACAGAACATTGATATAAATAAAAAATATATATATTATTATAAATTTAAAAATATTAAAAAAAATGTGAAGAAAAAACGAATAAATATAACGGTAATGTAAGAAAAATAAAAAATAAATTTTGATAACAAATAGTAATTAAAGTAATAATAAATAAAATTAAAAGTAATAATTAAATGTGATTAAAAAATTATAAAAAATATAAATTTAAAAAAAGAAATAATATAATGCAATAAAAAATTAAAAACGAAAAAAAAATAAAAAAGGTGGGGCGCCATGGCCCATAGCGCCTGTAATAAATCATTTTAAAATTTGTTTTTAAATATTATACATGATTAAAAAATTATAAAAAAATTAGTTGGTAAAAGGGAAAAATAGAACTGTAATTTATAAAAATATAAATTTTAAAAAAAATATAATATAATGCAAAAAAAAAATTAAAACCAAAAAAAAAAAAAAAAGTGGGGCGCTATGGCCCAGAGCGCCTGTTAGGCGTCATGGCCCATAGCGCCTGTAGCGCTTCTAATTTTTACCTTTTGCTGGGACATTAATAATGATTTGAAGTGTTGAACAAAAGTGGTGGGATAGTTGGATGCTCATAATTTGTTGAGATATATTTATAATTTTATGAAAATTGTAATAGAGAACATTAAAAATCATATTTTACTCTTCGTCAATTTTGATATCATTTTTTTTTTACCTTTTACACGTCTTGTAACTTTGAAGTTTTTAACTGGTGTATATATACGTATATTCCATGTATAATTTATTCTAAATTTTTTATTAAAAATTACGGCAACAATCAATTAACAGTATTAAATATTGGAGTTGATAAACAAAATTTTGTAATTATAGTATTTAAAAAATGTAAAAATTGGAGCGCTGTGGCTGCTAGCGCATACTGGGCGCTATGACAGACAGCGCCTATCGTAAATTATTTTTAATAATTTTTAAATATAAAAACTGATAAATGAATTAAAAAAAAATTTCCAAAAAAAGCGAAAAAAAGAACTGAAATAAGAAAATATGTAAATTTTTAAAAATAAGTAATATAATGTAAAAAAATATTTTAAAAACGAAAAAAAATATAAATACTGGGGCGCTATGGCCCATAGCTCCACTCAGGCGCTATGGCCCATAGCGCCAGTTATAAAAATATATCTAATATTTTTAAAATATAATTTTTTTTTTACAAATTTATAAAAAAATAACGGGTAAAAGGGAAAAAAAGATTGAAATAAGAAAAAAATGTTAATTTTAAAAAATAAGTAATAAAATGTAAAAAATAATTTAAAAACGAAAAAAAAAATTAAATTGGGGCGCTATGGCCCATAGCTCCACTCAGGCGCTATGGGCCACAACGACTGTGTTAAAAAAATACATTTTTATTTATTTTAAAATTACGTTTTTTTAAAACTTAATTTTCTTTTTATAATTATATAATAAATAGTTCACTTTATTATATTTATTTTACATTATTATTATTTTCTTTTTTTTATTTTTTTCTTTACCCAGTGTCGCTATGGGCTACATAATTTTTTTAAGTCCATCAGCTGTGGTGGACCAGCTGATAGCGACACTGGTCCAGCCCAACCAAGCAAAAAAAAAACAAAAAAGCCACGTGTCATGGGAGTCGCTATGGGCCATAGCGACACCCAATAAAATAGCCCCAAAGGTGTAATATGTTTCAAAACAACCCCATTTTGGTATATTGTTTATAAAACTGCACCACAATGGTCGTTTAACCCTTAGTGCTAAGTTGTCACGATCTTGATTCTCGGTCGATATCTTCACGTTCCGCTCTAGGTAGTCCAAGGAAGGGGGTGCTTGCAAAGACACTCCGACGTTCAAGTAAGTGATCGGCGTATTAAATGCGGTAGTTAGAGTTAGTTACGCACCTCATTGGGAATCTATTTATACTAGTTGTTGCTGAGCCGTGATTAGGAAATGAGCCCAGAAAATTAAGGATTTAAACCTTCGAATTATGTAAATTAATCTTAACCCACCTGACCTAATCCCGTGTGTTCGAGTATGTGGATCTGCTGGCCGAGACGGCCGACCTGATTGGGCCAACCGCACTGGGGTGTTCGGTCAGGTTGGCCTAACCGGCTGTGTTCACCCGGATCGGCTGTTATCCGGTATATAACTCATCATTGCTTTGATACGAAAGTAGTAGTATTAGTTTTGAGGTTGATAATTTATGGCATGACACCGATTCAATTTTAGCAGTTTGTGTTTTTCTAGAAGTGTTTTATGTCTGAACACGTTTAAAATTCCCAAACGGAAGAGGTAAATTTAGAAACGGAACAGGACCTGAGGAAGGTTCCGTCCCTCGTGCTTTAGAGGACAAGCAAAGAAAGGGGCAAAAGCCCAAAGGCATGAATAAGACATCAATCTACAATCACGTAAATACAAAATTACAAACTTTGAAAATTAGAAATGTCAATGAAATGAACCCACTCCAAACGACGCCGTTGTGAAAAGCCCCGTGCCGACTTTTATTCGTAAGTGTCAACGTTGTTCGCATTCCACCGCCTTCAACGGAAAAGTAAAGCACGCTCACGTCTCCTCTTTTTCTCTCAACCATTTTTCTATTTATTTATTATTCACTTATTCAATTACTTTATCATTCCCATAAGACACAGCTACATACAGCACCCACCATTATCGCCATTATTACTTTCCCATTTCATTATTCGACTCTGATCCCTCTTCACGCTTCACCCTTAGCAGAAGAAACTAAAAAAAAAAAAAAAAAAAAGTGAAATTATTTATATTCTTACTTAGTATAGAAAAGAAAAGAAAAAAGAAATGAGTTCGGTTCATTTGATTAACACACTCGCTGCTCCACTTCGTTCTTTCTCTCCTCCGTCCCTTTTTCCGCAATGCCACTCTCTTATCCGTTCTTCCGCAGTCCCGAAACGGCGTCGTTCCTCTCCCTCCTCCGGGTTCCGCCTCGCTTCCGGTTCAACCGTGAATTCGGTTCCAGTAAGTCTTATTTTCTTTGGATCAAGCGTCTTTCTCACGCTACCGTGTTCCTTTTTAACTTTTTCTCACGCCGGTTGCGATTTCTTCTTCAGCGCGAGAATGGAACGTATGCGGTTGCTGATTTCATGACAAAGAAGCATGATTTGCTTGTTGTCAAAACCACCACCACCGTTGATGAAGGTAACCCAATTTTCTTCACTCTTATTATGCGGTTTACTGTTCTTATTTGTTTATGTGAATCTATTTACAGCTCTGGAGGCTCTTGTAAACAACAGAATCAGTGGTCTTCCGGTAATCGATGACGACTGGAATCTGGTAATTGTTTAATTTCCTTTACTTTTATTTTGCTTTATTATGTATTTTTTATGTTTAGTATATCTGTTTTCTATTTTGGACCGGATTCAAATACTCATTGGACCTTTTTTCTTCTTTTTCCTTTTTGGTGCTGCAGGTTGGAGTTGTTTCAGATTATGATTTATTAGCTATTGATTCGATATCAGGTACTATGGATATGAATTTGGAAATATCATGTTGTATTCCTTTGTTTTTTACTTTTAAAGTAGCAAAATTTCTGTCAACTACCAAGTCAAAGCAATGTCCATGTAGGTTGAATGGTCGATGGTAATGATTATAGTTCATTTTTTTCCAAAGTTTGTGCTGTAATTGACTTATTGTTGAGAGATTGAAGATACGATGTGTTATGTTATTGTCAGAGAGAGAGAGAGAGAGAGTATTTTCTGTTTTGGAGCGTGAGGTGAGGGAAGAGGCCGGTGGTACATTGGTACTTCCTCTATTTCAAATTATCTGCAGCTTTAGGAGTTTTGGTTCTTTTCAAAATGTTGCTTTGGAAAGTCAATAAAACATTAATTTTTTCCCTACAATTCAATTACTTTTTGGTTTATATCTAAAAGCATTATTAATTAAGAAGGATACACCAACACTTTTAGTCAGGGTATTTTAGTTAAAGAAGACTATTTTGACATAGTAATTAGTGCAATTAATATTTTTCTTATGATGTATGCATTGGCTTAAATGACAAATAATTTGAATTGAAGAGAGTATTTAATTTTATGGCCAAGTATGAAACCCAGCCAGTCAGTAGATTCCATTGAGATGTGTTTAATCTTGTGAAATAAGTTCTCTGCATGCTGTTGCCAAGATTTTACTAATTGTTATGCTTGGCTTTTAGGAGGTCCTCAAAGTGATGCAAACTTGTTCCCCGCTGTTGATAGTTCTTGGAAAGTAAGTGTAACCATTTGATGTTCAACTTCCAGAGTGTTGTTTTTTATTAGCATTTATTGTGCTACTATATTATGAATTCTATTTATATGGAATAGATTTGTCATTTACCGACAATCACAGGTAACTCCTCTACAGGTGATGCCAAATGGTGCTATATAAGATTCTAATGTGGTTTTAATTTGATTTTTGTGCGTGTGTGTCTATTATGATGAGTGATGATGCTCACAAACTGTTTTGGACATAAGGCCCAAAATTATGCATTAATGCTTTTCTACTTGAGGTTGCCTGTTTTTCTCCCTTCTTTTGGGGAAGGGAAGGGAAGGGGGATGGTTGTCAAAATTGAGTGTTAACTTGTAAAACCTACCAAGTTTACAAGTTTGGGAAGCCCAACCTGTTCAACTCATATACAAACTCTTTTTTCGGTAAACTCGAGCAAAATTGCACAAACTCGGCCAAAATTGCAAGTTTCCAGTGATTTTGCGTGTCTATGTGGCTCACTAAGAAAACCCCCAAAACAACACCGAGAGTTGCATTTCTCTTTAGGTTTTGTTTTCTTCTCATTTTTTGAACGCTTTGAACCCCCATAACTTGATCTCAACTGCTGAACGACACTGAGAGTGCGCACTGGGGTTTCATCGGCGTTGCTACGTCGCTTGCTTGCTTTTGCTTTCTCTAGTCAGGGTTGCTGCATCACTTGCTTGCTTTTGTTGGAGAGCTGGGCACTGGGATTTCTTTGCTGTGAGCTCTGGTCAGGGTCGCATTCTTTGTGGCTGGCTTGTCGCTGGTAGGCATTGCTGTTCTCCGGTCGCCCCCTGTTTCGGGGTCGTTCTTGTCGTGTTGTAGTGTTTCCAGGGTTTTCATGGTAAAGGTTCCTTCCCATTTCCCTTCTGCGTATTTTTCTCTCTTCTTCGTGTCCCATTTTTTTTTATTCAATCCAAAAATACACTTATACTATAATAGTTAATATTTGTTAAAGATCATGTCTGGGACTGGATCAAATTCATCCGGTAACGTAGTTGCCACCTCTGTTGCTAAAAGCAAAAAATGCTCTAGGAAATAGATTATATATTATGTTATTTATAAGTATTATGATATTTATGCTTCGAGAAATATGGAGTTGAAATGTTGAGTAATTATGTTATTTATTAGTATTTTTACATATTTTTATATTAAGTAAACTTTTACGAGTTTACAATTCGAGTTTATGGGCTCTTAACAAGTTTACGTAAACTCTCAATTTTGACAACCTTGGAAGATGGGATGGGGAGGAGGATTGAGGTAGTTGATAGATACCCATTATAACAAAAGTCTAGCATGGAAGGAATAAAAGGGGGGAACAAGAGGAGGAAGTGGACAAAGGTATGTGTTTTGTGTATTAGCCCATCTGAAGAGAACAGTGGGCCAGAAAGAGTGAGCTGACGAGTATATGCAAGAAGGAAGGAAGACATAGAAATCACAGCAGAAAAGGAAGAAGGAGAAACAGTTAAAAGGAGGGGAGGGGGTGGGGGGGGGGGGGGGGCATTAAATAAAAAGGAAAAGTGGCAATCAAAACGCGGAGGGAGGGATAAGGAATTGTTTCCAAAAAGTGGAGGGGTAGGGGTGTATGGGGAGGAGGTCAGGTGGTGGTGGACAGGCTTTGCCTTTGTGGGGGTTTTCTACTTTGTAGAGGAACAAATCAGGTGTTCAAATTCAAGTCAGTACTTACTGTATCGAGTTTTCCTTCATTTTAGAGTAAAACTATTCAATACATTTTCTCTTCTTTCCTGTGCTGATTTTATTATCTACATTTATTTCTAGCCCTTGGTCTCTGTCTTAACACCGTACTTTTTTTCCCTTTATAAGTTTATTCTTAATTGGTTTGCAAGATACTCAGAATTTTTTAATGAATTTGTGATTGCCCATGAACCTCAAACTACTCACGTTGTTGAGTGTCACTGAAATCAATCTTGTCCCAGGTAATAAAGGATATGCCTGCCTTTTGAGCATTTTGGAAATTCAAGCATCTAACCATGATTTATAGTCCTTTTTCTCTCTTCTTTTCTTCACCTCCTCTCAAAGAGAAGGGAAGCTGTATTTGTTTAACAAGAACTATTATTATTCTATTGATTGGCAACACATCTGTAATTCTAATTATTGTCTTGCTTGACAGACATTCAATGATATACAAAAGCTGCTTAGTAAGACTAATGGCCAAGTTGTTGGTGACTTAATGACTCCAACTCCACTTGTTGTTCATGAATCGACTAGTCTTGAGGAAGCTGCTAGGTACTGACTTAGCATACATATCCAATAAAATAATGTTGAACTCTGATTGTTTTGTTACCAACTCGGTTTTAGGTAATTCATACCAATGTTTTCAAGACAACAAAAATCACAGGTGATTTATTGCAACATCAGGGCAACCATTTGGTTACATACTTACATGTTTCCATGGAATTTAAATTATATATCAAATAAGATTCCTAAATCTCATAAACATCACAGTTTAGCAATCTAGCATGCAACCATTGACCACTTGATGCCTGACACCATTACTTCTTGACTCTTGTATTAGGCTGTTGCTTGAAACAAAATATCGTCGATTACCTGTGGTAGATGATGACGGAAAGCTGGTAAGAAGATTATTTATTCCCTCTTGCTAGTGTAATTTTTGTGCTTCTTCCAGTAGTGACTCTTGCTCATTTATTTTTCTCATATTCTTGCAAGGTTGGACTAATTACAAGAGGAAATATTGTTAAGGCAGCTTTGCTATCAAAACGCGCTGGGGAGTGGTGAGAGGTCCCCATAGTTTGGGAAACGTTATTCAAATAGCTTTGCACGCAGGTTGTGATGACGTCAGTCAGCGTAACCTCCATATAATTAGTTAAGATAATGTATGCAATCATATCTAGTGGATGTTTAGACTATTTTGGATGTATGACAGGCCGAAAAAGGAGCTGGAGGCAACTTTTGATGGCCTCGTGAGATCTTATAGTGGTGGATAAAAACCATGTAATGGGAAGTGATTTATCGATCACCTTTATAAAGTTCTCGACATAATTTCGCTGCATTGGATTGTTACGAGCTTGGACACATT
The DNA here is from genome assembly GCF_000230855.2 of Cajanus cajan. Lineage (NCBI taxonomy): Eukaryota > Viridiplantae > Streptophyta > Magnoliopsida > Fabales > Fabaceae > Cajanus > Cajanus cajan. The sequence continues at coordinate 66,576,607 of NC_138519.1, forward strand.
ACATCGAGTTTTTTTATTTTTATTTTTTTATGTAGTCTGTTAAATCTGACGTTTATTAGGTCGGAATAGATCACTATGAGCCCTGTATTATAAACTTCATAGGGTAAATTGTTTAGGATTTTAATCTGTATGTAATTATGCCCTGGTCCTACTTCATATTTTGGATTATGCAAAAACTTCTCGAGTCTTATTTTATTGTCGAATTGAATATCTGTTATATATAGACAGGGTCATATTATAGATATGGAAGGCCACGTGATCCCATAAAGTATGAACATAATTTTCTTAATTTTCTTAATTTCCTACTGTGCAGGTGGGGAATGCAGGGGAAGGAGGAAAAAATGATAATATACGATTACAACCTCTCTTTGTTTATTTTATTTTTTCTATTCACTTTGAAGTATTATCCAACCATAAACTAATATTGAATCATTGCAAGAGATGCAGGCATATAATACTACTTAAAATTGAGTAAAGTATGCTAAAAGGGTATAAAATAATACTTGAAAATAAGAAAGATCTAGTGAGATTCTAAATCTTTAATAAGACAATAAAACATACGTGTGAGCGTTAGTCAAGAAAGTACGTAGGTCTTTCATAGAATGAAAATCATTGTCATGGTGACCGATCATCCATATGCTGAAAGGGGCCTGATTTGAGAAGCGTATAAACTACTTATAACTAACTAATCACTGGCCACTGCATGTGATTGTTTAAACTACTTGTGGTTATTTTCTACTAATACTGTCAATAGTTTTCAACAGTCCCCATACCAGTTTTTAGTTTCAAAACAACCACAATTTACTAAATAGTCTGTAAAAGAGTTCCAGATTATTCAATCACCCTTGATTTGTGCGTGAAATTACATATTGCGTAAACCTCGGGGGCTCCTATGATTAGAGTAAGAGCATCCAAGTAAAGGTCTTTGCTCCATATGACAGTATATACGCATTGTATTTTACTTTTACACGATTTGTCAATATCATTTGACTGGTGCATTCCACCGATCACAGCTATCGTAAACTCCAGTCAAATACCACCACTCAAAGTTGGACTTGGCTTGTAACATGTCACTCATGACGTATTCTCTTTGAACTTCTCCTCTTTCTTGGAAAGAATGAATCTCCAAACCCACCACCTATCTCCAAAGAAAAATAATAAATAGAAGCTGCGATTGTATCAGTTACTTGCATGTTGCATCACTCTCATCATCTCTAGACTCTAACACACCAAGAAAGCATCTCCATTTGAACATGAACCCCATAACCGGCTCAGTCGAAATGTTCTTCTTCCCCTTCATAGGGGGAGGCCACCAGATCCCAATGACAGACACAGCAAGAGTGTTCGCATCACACGGAGCCTCATCAACCATCATAGCCACACCCTCCAACACTCTCCAAATCCAAAACTCCATCACTCGCGACCAACAATCCGGCCTCCCCATCACCGTCCACACCCTCTCCGCCGACATAGCCGACACAGACATGTCCGCCGGTCCCTTCGTCGACACCTCGGCTCTCCTCGAACCTCTGCGACAGCTCCTCCTCGAACGCCGCCCCGACTGCATCGTCGTCGACATGTTCCACCGCTGGGCCGGCGAAGTCATGCACGAACTTGGAATCCCCAGAATGGTCTTCACCGGCAACGGGTGCTTCCCTCGCTGCGTCCAAGAAAACATCAGAAACCACGTGGTGCTCGAGAATCTAACCTCAGACTCGGAGCCTTTCGTTGTTCCTAATCTCCCCGACAAAATCGAAATGACGAAGTCTCAGCTTCCCGTTTTTCTGAGAGGCCCATCAAACATCCCCGATAGGATGAAAGCCATGAAGCAACTAGAGGAGAACAGCTTTGGCGCTGTTATCAACAGCTTCCGTGACTTGGAGCCAGCTTATGCTGATATCGTAAAAAAGCGAAACAAGGCATGGCTTGTAGGACCAGTCTCCCTTTGCAATAGAACCGCGGCGGAGAAAACCGCCAGAGGAAAGCCACCCACCATCGACGAGCAAAAATGCTTGAAATGGTTGAACTCGAAGAAACCCAATTCGGTTCTTTACATCAGCTTCGGAAGCCTGGTTCAGTTGCCCCCTGAGCAGCTAAAGGAAATCGCTTACGGTCTCGAAGCTTCTGAAAAATCGTTCATTTGGGTGGTGGGGAAGACCAGGGCGAGAACCCTCAAGGACCCATCAGAAAATGGAAGTGGTGAAAAGTGGCTTCCGGAAGGGTTTGAAGAAAGGATGAGGGATTCAGGTAAAGGGTTGGTTCTCAGAGGTTGGGCTCCTCAGCTGTTGATTCTGGAGCACGGTGCGATTGGAGGGTTTATGACACACTGTGGATGGAACTCGACTCTGGAGGGGCTGAGCGCAGGGGTGGCCATGATCACGTGGCCTGTCTCGGCGGAGCAGTTTTCGAATGAGAAGCTGGTGACGGAGGTTCTGAGGGTTGGGGTGCAAGTGGGGAGCAGGGAGTGGGTGTCATGGGATGAGGAGTGGAAGGAGGTGGTGGGGCGAGAGAAGGTGGAGTTGGCGGTGAGGCGGTTGATGGCGGAGAGCGAGGAGGTTGAGGGAATGAGAAGAAGAGTGAGAGAGATTGCAGGTAAAGCCAGAAGAGCTGTTGAAGAAGGTGGAACTTCTTACGCTGATGCTGAGGCCTTAATTCAAGAGCTTAAGGCTCGCAGATTGGCCAAGGAAGAAGGTTAGAAGAATTTTGATTTTTGAATGACAAGAGAAAACTAGAAAGTGTCCCTTTGCTTACCAAGAGCTGGTTTTCGTGGCATGTACGTAAGAATAAAAGCTTGTCACCTTCTGGAAAATTTGAAATCTAATGCTAGCTACGTGCCTCTATATATATATACACAAACAACGAATAAACAAAAAATTACAAATACATGTTATTTTAGTCAATGGCGTTAGGGTTGTAAGACCTGCCCTCTTATGATTGATATTTTATTGGCGGTAAGGATAAATTAGTTATTTATTGTCAATGTTAAGAAATTGTGTACATCATGTTTATGGATATCATGTATTATTGAATTTATCGCATAAAATTTATTTATTATTATCATTTTTCATGTGGGTGTTGTATAAATGTTGCAATGTCATCATTGTGTCATGTTATTGGGTATAAAAATGAGTTTTTTCTTAAGTTAAAAGGATTCAAAAAAATGAATTTTAAATTTGAAAAATTAAATAATTTTAAATTTTATTAATTGTAAAATAAATTTATTGAATATTCAATAAATTAAATTATGTCGTTAAACACATAATTTTTTTTATAGAAAATTTAATATAAAAAATGGATATAATAGTGAAATAATAGTTATTTTTATTTTTTAAAAAATGTAATTGTAAATTCAAATTCAAATTTACAATCAACTTATCTACATTTATATTTATATATTAATAATTGTAGAATAATCTTCTAAAAAATTTTACAGTTCAAAATTACATAGCTTGGGACAATTTGTTTTTCTTCTAAAAATTGTTCAACCTTTTAATATTTAAACATTTTCTATTAATTGTAAAACAAATTTATTAGTATTTACTAAATTGAATTACATCAATTGAACACAAATAAATTTTCATACAAAATTTGAAACATCATTAAAAAAAAAAAGCATATAATAATAGTAAAATGATGGTTATTTTAATATTTTTTAAATATAATTATACATTCAAATTCAAATTTAAAATTGACTTATCTATATTTATATATTATTAAAGGCAGAATATTTCTTTCGCTCAAAACTGCATAGTTTGGAGCTTTTTTTTCCCTTAAATTTTTTTTATTGTTTTAAAATTTAAATATTTTTTATTAACTACAAAATAAATTTATTAACATTTAATAAATTAAATTATGTCAATGAAACACATAAATTTTCATAAAAAATATCATAAGAAAATACATATAATAGCGAGAAGACTATTCTATCTTTATTATATATATATATATATATATAAATAATGAATTTCATTTTTTCTCATTTTTTTTCTTTCATCTCCTATATTTCTCTATTGACTCTAGGAAAATATTACAGAATATCTACAATATCTTCTTTATTTTCACTTCTTTTCACGTTCACCTTCCTTATCTCATCTTATTCCTTAGGCAATTATTTTTCTTTTGCTACATTTCTTTTTAATTGCATTCGCTAATTGCTAGATTCACTTTACCTATCATCTCTTCATTCACCTATTAATTTTTTTCATTATCATTCATTTTAAAAGTCTATTGGCATACCTTAGTACATTTTACCACAAAGTATCATTCCTTTATTTATAAAATTATTTTTAAGTTTTTTGAAACATCATTGAGAAAAAAATATTTTAGTGTTATGATAGAAAAGTTTGAAATAAGATATAAATATATGATGAATAATTTAAATTATAATAAATAATTCATTTTTAACAGAGACAATATTATATACTAACATTATTAATCAATAATCATTTCAAATATTATATACATCAACTATAAATAAATATATCAAATTTATTATTTTATACATTACTTTATAAACTTTATATAATCAACTTTTTCTGTTATAAATTAAAATAACATTTTAAAACTATAAAAAATACATTTAAACATGTTAAACTAATAAATATGTAATTATTTTTTAAAGAAATTATTTGTTATAAAAAATTAAAGACTAATTTCTCGAAGTACTCTTCTTCTCATTTAATTTTCTAAACCGTTTTTTGATTATAAAAAATATCTCATATAAAAAATTAGAGACTAATTTCTCAAAGTATTGAAATATATTCAATATACCCTCCAACTAGAATCTAACTTCTACCTAATTACACACTTATAACATATTTGTATTGTCATTTTTCTTATTTGAACAAGAAAGCTTTATGAGATAGTTTCTTTGTTCAATAGAGCTTTGAAATTTGGAATTGCTTTTAATCAAACATATTCTTAATCATAAAACAATTTGTTGGTAAATTTAAAATACTTTTATTTATATTTTAAAATAAAAATTATAAAATATAAAATAAATTAATTTTTAAAATTCTCTATTTATAAATCAAATAAAATAAAAGGTATTAATTGTTTTCTATTTGGCACGTAGTCTCTCTCACATTTAGTTATTTTCTCTTATAATTATCTAATATAAACTATAATATAAGGTTTTAGTACATTTTAATTAGCAACGAGTAATCTGTCACATTTAAATATTTTAACTATAGGTACTCTAGTTAAAATAGAAGCATACATTGAATCCTAATTTGAGATATTTTAAAATAATTCATTTTGCTAAACTTTAAACTTGTAGCTTGAACATACTAAAAAATTAAAGATGATTGAGATAAAAAATTAAATTATAGAAAATTCTATGTGTACTAACCGTACTTTGCACCCGGGCTCCGAGCCCGGATCAGCAATACAAAATAACCCCGGGAACGCGCTGCGCGACGTCAGCCCGGTATTTGACCAAATCACACTCGAACCCGAGGATCTCGCCCCGGACCGGATCCGCCCTTCAACTATATCATATCATAACATACCTTATCTCAGGCCCAAGGCCCAAGGCAAATCTAAACCACCCTAAGGTACGTGCATTATATATATGAGACTATTATTCATGCAAACCCTAACTTTGGCATCGAAGTCTCTTTTGCAGGTATCTCCTCCATCTTGGAGCACCAATACATCAAGCAAAGGAGGCTCACCGATCTTACTGGACGGATCACCCCTACGACCAAATTCCGGTAAGAACATTTGGCGCCCACCGTGGGGCCGATCAAGACAGCTCTTATCGGCCACCTGTACGGTCCCTACCAGAAACCGTACCAGACGAGCACTCAATCACCATGAACGGCGACAATACAACCTTAAGAAGCCCGACCAGCAAAGTCGACCTACAAACCTCGCACGCAGAAAACTCAAGAGCTCGCATTCAAACTCGATGGCGACACCCTGATCGCCCCTCTGACCCTCAACTCGACCCCAGCGGGACCGCGCGAGATGAGGCAGGCCAGGAAGCGGGGTCAACTCCCCTAAGCCGATTAGTCGGTACAATCGCAGGAGGCTTCGCAGGAGGCGGTGCTAGCAGCTCGTCCCGGAAAAAATACCTGCGCAAGGTCAACCGCGTACACTCCGCCACCGACGCTTTACGCCGGAACTCGCCAATGATAACTTTCACCGACGACGACTACACCGGGGTCAGCCGAAATCAAGACGATCCCATGGTCATAGTTGTGGCATTGGCCAATTGGGAAGTTCGCAAGACCTTGGTCGACCAAGGAAGCTCGGTTGACATCCTATACTGGCCAACATTCCTCAAGTTAGACATCCCCCACTCTCTCATACAACTTCATACCGAACCTCTAGTCGGTTTTGCAGGGACAAGCATTCACACTCGGGGATATGTAGACCTACTGACGACTTTCGGAGCACCTTCGGTTTCCAGACAGGTCTTGGTACGATACCCCCGGTTTTAAAATAATTCATTTTGCTAAACTTTAAACTTGTAGCTTGAACATACTAAAAAATTAAAGATAATTGAGATAAAAAATCAAATTATAAAAAATTCTATGAAATCCAACAATAACTTTTTATTTTAACCAAAATACTTATGACAAAAATATTTAAACATGACAAAATATCTATTATTAATTAAAAGATACCAAAATCTTGTATTGTAATTCAAATTATATAATTAGGAGAAAGAAAAGTTAATTGGGAGAGAGAATAATCGATAATAATAAATTCATAACCGTAATGAAAAAATAACTTATATAACAAAATTAAAATTTATACATGAAATACAATTTTTTTTTTTAATTTTAATGAAATTATCGTCCAGCTTATCTTTTAAGAAACAAATTCCCTTTAGTTTCATTTCCTTCCTTACTTACAAACGGAATATGTAAGTTAAACCCGCCCAAAGAAAAGCGAGTAAGTTGAGAAAAGGTGTTGGCTATGCACATTGAATCCAACCGCATGGAAATGGAACTGATTGAGACCCAAGTCGAACCCTTGTCCCGAATCGACCCTCCCAAAATTCAGCGCCTCAGCGACTCCGTGGTCAACCGCATCGCTGCCGGCGAGGTCATCCAACGCCCAGTCTCCGCCGTCAAGGAGCTCATCGAGAACAGCCTCGACGCCGCCTCCTCCTCCGTCAACCTCCTCATTAAGGACGGCGGCCTCAAACTCATCCAAGTCTCCGACGACGGCCACGGAATCCGAGTAAGTCACTCCCTCGTCTCACTCACTTTCAATTCGTTCATTCGTTCATTCATGTCATCACACGCTCGCGTTTCGATTCCGCTTCTGCAGTTTGAGGACTTGCCGATACTGTGCGAGCGCCACACGACGTCAAAGTTGTCTGCGTTTGAGGACTTGCAGCGCATTAAGTCCATGGGCTTTCGCGGCGAGGCTCTCGCCAGCATGACCTATGTCGCTCACGTCACCGTCACCACCATTACCAAAGACCAATTGCACGGTTACAGGTACTCACTTCTTCCATTCCCATATATTCCCCTACTTGGTATGTTTGTATAATATAATATAATTAGAATTCATAACAAATCAATAGTTTTAATATTATATCATAATTTAAATTTACAATGAATAATTTAAACTTTGATATAATATTATTTGTATCCATTCACATTTTTGAAAGAAAAACCATTGCAATTTAGTGTAAAGCAAGAGATGAAACTGATAAAGATAGAAAGAGGGTGGTTAGAGAGGAGGAAAGAAAAAAAAAAGTTTTAAAATACCTGTTGGCCCTAAGTTTTATAAACTTTACTTTTTGTTTCATATAATAAAAAATATATCATTTTCATTCTTATATTCTTTTTGTCCATGGACATGATCCAAATGTCTCAAAACTGATAATCAAAGGCTAATTTACACTTGTAAAAGGTGACTTCTGCTGGTTAAACATTATTTCCATTCTTATATATATATATATATATACATACTGTTTTATTTCTTTTTAGTCTCTATAGATTTATAAAAAAATTTTATCTTTTAATTCCCATAGCAATGGATGACAGGGATTGAAAAGAAACAAAAATGGTATGTATTGGAACTAAAATGGAATGGTTTTAGCCGTTAATTTTGGGCACTAAATGGTTAAGTTCATGAAGCTATAGAGTAAAAGGTATTTAGACAAAAGATAAGTTTTTGATTGGTTGTATAATGGTAGTGTGGAATTCACTTCTAAGAGAGAAAATATTTAGAATGTCAACTGAGAGAGTAGGTGTCTCACTCTCCACGATATGGATTTTGATTTATAGTATGAGTAAATTAAGAAGCTTGTTTAAGTAACATTTCTACTTTTATGGTTCAGGGTATCCTACAGAGATGGTGTCATGGAGCACGAACCCAGGCCATGTGCTGCTGTTAAAGGAACGCAGATAATGGTTGGTAAACTAATGCTTCCTACTTGACTTACCATTTTGTTTGAATGTGTTTGGTTTTCATGTAAATATTTATGTATGTACTAAACTAATGACATTGTAATTAATATGTGATATTATTAATGGACTATTCATGTACAAACACTATCGATATTTTTATTAGTATTTTATATTATTAAAGGTCTAATGAAGCTGATTAGGATCTTTCCTTCTGATTAGCTGAAAGTAATGCATATTGGTAGGATTTGTTGGAGATTTTCTAAACTGAGCTGTCATTATGCTCTTCTGAATAAGCAATTGGAATTATGATTGAAGTTTTCGTGCTTGTGTTGTGAATGTTAGGTTGAGAACCTATTCTATAACATGGCTGCAAGGAGGAAAACGCTGCAAAATTCTTCTGATGATTATTCAAAGATAGTAGACTTAGTAAGCCGGTTTGCTATTCATCATATTCATGTCAGTTTCTCTTGCAGAAAGGTTGGTCTCTTGAGCAGTAAAACTTATTTGCTACAACAATCTTATAAGCTAGCTGCATTATGATTTACATATGTGATTTTTCATTGGATGTTTTGCACTCCTGCTGCAATCAGCATGGAGCTGTTAGGGCAGATGTTCACACTGTTGCCACATCTTCAAGGCTTGATGCCATCAAATCTGTTTATGGGGTCTCAGTTGCTCGCAATCTGATTGAAATTGAAGCTTCAGACAATGATCCATCTACTTCAGTTTTTGAGATGCATGGCTACATGTCAAATGCGAATTATGCTGCAAAGAAAATCACCATGGTGCTTTTCATCAATGGTATACATTAACTGCATAAACATTAACTATGGCGCTTTTAAAACTTTTAAGGTGTTAATTTTATTAAATGAAGCCTCTGTCATTGATAATTTATAATGCTGGATAATTTGTTTTACTACATGCTTCTTATCCTGAACGCTACTATGCAAAAGTACAAAAAGTTCTTGTGTCTCTGTTTCTTGCTTTGCATCTGTCTGTTTCTTTGTCTCCCCTAATAGTGTGTTCTACATCCTTACTTACACAAATTCATGAGCGGTGCGCATGGAAACTCTAAATTTGGGATAACTTGCACACTCAAACAGATATACCCTTCAATTTATCGTGGACAAGTTTTGTATTATATGTTATTTTGTTTGTGTTTATCTTTATTTACTTCAATTTACCATTGGACATTGTTTATATTTATGTCTGACATGAGCTAATTGTTTATCCATTCTTATGAAAATCTTCTTGCCTATGTTCCTCAGATAGACTGGTTGAGTGCTCTGCATTGAAGAGGGCTATAGAAATTGTTTATGCAGCGACATTACCAAAAGCATCTAAACCCTTCATATATATTTCAATTGCTTTACCACCAGAGAATATTGATGTCAATGTGCATCCAACAAAGAGAGAGGTACAAACCTAATTAGGAATATGCATGCATGTGATTCTTTGTCAATATTATAGCTAAAGTCATTGACTTAAATTTCTGATGATTGATTTATTTATGATGTTTGCTAAGGAAATTAATTTTTGATGGTGAAATGAACCAGCTATCTCAAAAGCTTGAGTTGTTAGGGTGAAGGTATATAGATAATTTTAATATTTAACATGCCCCCTTGCACAAGAGTCCTTTTTGGATTGAAGCATGGAATATGCATTCATCCACCCTGCATTGTGCTGAATCACAATGTGTGCTTAGAAGAATGGGGGTGGCATGGATCAAACTCCTAACCACATGGTCATAGAGGCTCTTATATCATGTCATGTCATGAACTAACTCTCCGTCCCAAAAGCTTAAGCTATTAGGTAAAAATTTATTCTTAGTTTTATGTCTAATATCTCCTCAAATATGAACCCTTTGGGTTTGAAACATAGACAGCATACAGGCTGACTTTACCTTGTTCTGAAATTCAACTTTCTATTTAGATGAATGGTGATGGCAAGGATTAAACTTTTACATCTTGGGCAAACACACCTTTATAAAAGGATCACTAGAAGTAGTCAATGGACAAACAAGCAATCTTATTTAAAAATTTGTGTGGACCGGAAGAAAGTTCTTTCCCAACACCCTAGTAATTGATACCACCATGATACCTATCGTGTAGTTAGCATTTTTCATCATTTGTTAAATTTAAACACTATATGCACTATTTCTCCCTTCTCTGTTGAAAATAGTGTGTTTGTTTGTGTGTACAGGTGAGCCTTTTAAATCAGGAAGTCATCATTGAGAAGATACAGTCGATGGTGGAATCAACATTGAGGAGTTCCAACGAGGCACGGACATTTCAAGAGCAAGTATGTTTACAATACTGCTCAATATTTGATGTTTTCTAGCATATGGTTTAAGTATTTGTTAAATTTTGATTATATTATTTTTTGCTCCGTCAATCAAGTTCTTAGATAGGAAAACAAGTGACAAGTTGTTTTATAAAATTGACAGCACATGAAATTTTCTTAGAACTATGTGTAAATCGACTTTTACAATTTTCAACACCTTGTACCAATTAGTTAATGAATTTGTTTGAGTCATGCCTGGAGCGGAGTAGTTGATAGTGGCAAATGCAATGCAATAGTGCTGGTTTGTAATAGAGTGGACAGCATCTGCTCACAAAAGCTCATAGCTTATGTGCACATTTTTGAGTTGTGTTGGTACTTGTGGGAGGAATTGTAGTTTTAGCATCTATCAACAAAGACAAATCTGCAGGCACATGGTTAGATCGACGGGGCTTCTTCTGGTTGTAAATCCTTAGATAGGATACTTGCCTTCTGTTTGGCTCTAATTTTCATCACTGAAGCTTACTCCATGCACCACTATTGCTATATAGTAACAATACTTATTTATACGATCTGAGTAGCATCTAAGACAAGCTAAGAGATTAACAAACTGATAACTAGCTGACAGCTGTACAGCCATCAAACTAACCGACTTACAACTAACATTGGCTGATATACACTATTAGTGCAAGGCCTATATCAGGAATGCACCAGGTTTGTAGGAGGGCTTCAACAATCCTTAGGTTGACGAGCTGTGGCCATCCAAGATTCAAAAAATGGTTTTTGAGGTTCTTGGGTCTCCATTGCTCAATTATTTTAAAGGCCTTAGCAATTTAGATAAATCCTTCATATGGTCAAGTCCAGTATAGCTCTATAAAGAATTGCTTTTTTTACAAATAATCATGTTGGTTCTTTCTTCAAATGAAGCCAAACTTTACTGAAGTTCTAGTGTTCTACTTATGATTTGCTGCAACTCCAAGTTCTGAAATGAGTATTCAAATATCAACTTATCCCCAACTTTTATTAGGTTTTGTTACTAAAATCTCATGAACATGTCCTGTATCAAGTTTTAAAATTTCTAAAATGTCTGTTCTGTTTTAATAATTAACAATTCATGCAAACCATGAATACAGATTCTGCTTTGCTTCATGTATTATAATATTAGTCATTTAATAGATTCATTTTCTTTGCATTTTTTCTTGGTTGTGGCAGGTAGCTGGGCAATCTTCATTGTCTTGTATTAATACAAGTAAGGAGATTAACCTCAGCCCTATGCCAACAGGTATGGGAAATTTGCTTGTCTTTTGTGTTGCATGCCTTTTGTTTTTGGCTTGTACTCAATTTATTTGATGTATCTTCTAATAAATTTTATAATGATAGGTTCTAGATCACTGAAAGTGCCTGTACATAAGTTGGTTAGAACAGATTCATTAGATCCCGTGGGAAGATTACATGCCTACACACGAATTAAGTCTGATGGACATCTTGAAAAGAGTGCTAGTTTGAATGCAGTAAGGTGGTTCCCATTTGCTTTTTTTTACATTTTTTGTATCTAACAAGCTAATATTCATATTTTACATTGGTTTCAGTAAGCAGTAAATTCTTAGTCATTTCAGTATGTTTAGTTCCTTAAGGAATATGTGGTATGTGCTATGGAATTTTTGGTTGAGCTCTCTCTCTTAAACACACACATCCTTCCATAGGAGTTGGTTATTTCTAATTATTTATATGATGTTGGAAAGAACTCTTGGGGAAAATATTTCCTCTTTCATCATAGAGAAGATTGAGTCAAGAAATCATACTGGTTTTGTTAACTCTAGTGATCAATTGGCAGATGTCTTTACCAAGTCTCTAAGGAGGCCAAAAATTGATTATATTTGTAACAAGTTGGGTACATATAATGTATATAGCTTGAGGGGAGTGTTGAAAATTAAGAGAATATATCTTTCATTTATAACATAATATATGAAAATATCTCATAATTAAGGGAAATATAATATTCCCTATTCATACCTATCTCATGTATTTTTTCCTATTTAATAAACTTATGCTGTGTAGTTGAGACACACTGATTGAGTCTATCATGTCTTTATTTTCATCTCTTTCAACATAAGAAATTGATTCTCACTTTCTCTGAGTTATATTCTTTCCAAGGAAATCATATTGCGCCTTTCGACTATAGTGACCAGCTTGCAAATATCCTTGCAAAGTCTGTTCTGGTTTGACTGGTTTCTCAAAGCCATTTTATTTGTGAAGAACTTAAATGTGTATGATTTGTATCATCGTATGCTCCATCCTGAGGGGAGGATTGAAAATACATCTTATTTAGGGAATTATATATTCTATTTAGGAGATGTATATTTGCTATCAATAATTAGGATATGATTTATATACTTTCTGATATATTTTTCTATTTTCCTTGTTTCTTGTACTCAGGTTATAAACATGTTCTATATATACTTAATAGTTCTGAGAATTTCCTTGAGCAATTTAGAAATCTTTTATCCCTTTTCAAGTATACCGCGCTGTTAGAAATATTCAAGTGTTAGACACCTTTTAATGATTAAAATATATGTATCGGTAATTTTCTTTGTCCCTTGCCAGGTCTTCTGTTAGACAAAGAAGGAACCCAAAAGATTCTTCAGAACTCACTAGTGTTCAAGAGCTTCTTGATGAGATCAGTAGCAACTGTGACCCTGGTATGATTCTAGGCTACTAAATTACTAATAATGATGACTCTGTTCTGTGAAATAGGTTGATTTGGATATTGTTTACTGCCGATATCTGCCCTGCAGGCATGCTGGACATTGTAAGGCATTGCACATATGTTGGAATGGCAGATGATGTTTTTGCTTTGCTTCAGCATAATACTCGTCTTTATCTTGCAAATGTTGTAAACTTGAGGTAGAGATTTTGTTTTGTTAGTTTATGTTATGGAATCTTTAACACAAAAGGTTTTATAACAAGTCAATGATTGAAGCTGTTGTGATTCAGGAATTGTGTGTATTGTTATACACACACCAATCTTATTTATAGAGTGAATACAATAAATGATAGAGATACTAATCTCTTATATTATGGAAACTAATCTAATTATATCCCTAATTGATAGTGAGGATAATAACCATAATATATGTATCCACAATATCTGTAATATATTCACAATATCTGTAACACTCCCCCTCAAGCTGGAGCATATATATCATATGTACCAAGCTTGTTACAAATATAATCAACCCGAGGCCCTTTAAGAAATTTTGTGAACACATCTGCTAACTGGTCACTAGAGTGGACAAATTCAGTGGTGATTTCTCCTGAGAGCACTTTCTCTCTTACAAAATGACAATCTATTTCTATGTGTTTAGTCCGCTCATGGAAGACGGGATTGGAGGCAATGTGGAGAGCAGCTTCATTATCACAGATGAGTTTAGTTCCCTGAGTGTCTCCAATTTGAAGTTGCTTGAGAAGTTGTTGTAGCCATGTAACTTCACTTGCAGCTGCTGCCATAGCACGATATTCAGCTTCCGCAGTGGATCTAGCAACTGTAGTTTGCTTCTTGCTTTTCCATGAAATTAGGTTGCCTCCTCCAATTAGAATACAATAGCCAGAGGTAGACCTTCTGTCTGATGGTAATCCTGCCCAATCAACATCTGAATAACAGACAATTTTGGAATTGCCTTTGTCCTTGTATAGTAGTCCTCGGCCTGGTGCCTTCTTGATATATCTGAGTATCCGCATTGCTGCAGTCCAATGACTATCACGAGGATCGTTAATGAATTGGCTTACCACACTTACTGGGAATGCGATGTCTGGCCTGGTGATAGTAAGATAGTTAAGTCTGCCAATAAGTCTACGATATCTTTCTGGGTCATCCAATGGCTCCCCCTGACCAGGAAGAAGCTTGATGTTGGGATCCATCGGAGTATCACTAGGGCGGCATTCAACCATACCAGTCTCAGTGAGAATGTCCAGAGCATATTTTCGTTGGGAAATTGCAATACCAGAAGTGGAGTGAGCAACCTCGATCCCCAGAAAATATCTAAGTGGACCAAGGTCTTTCATCTGAAATTGGCGTTAAAGATGAGATTTGAGATGACAAATACCATCGGAGTCATCACCAGTATGTCATCAACATACACCACTAAATAAATACAAAGTCCAGATGAGGAGTGAAGGAAGAAAACAGAGTGGTCAGCTTCACAACGAGTCATACCAAACTCAGTCAAGGCGGAGCTGAAGCATCCAAACCAAGCACGAGGAGATTGCTTCAAGCCATAAAGAGAACGACGAAGACGACAAACAAGGTGAGTCTCACCGGAAGCAATAAAGCCAGGGGGCTGATCCATATAAACCTCTTCTTACAATTCACCATTTAAAAAGGCATTTTTAATATCCAATTGGTGTAGTGGCCAATGATGAATTGCAGCCATAGCAAGAAACAAGCGAACAGAAGTCATCTTGGCGGCAGGGGAGAAATTATCCCCATAATCGAGGCCATAGATTTGAGTATAGCCCTTTGCAACCAATCTCGCTTTAAAGCGGTCAATGCTACCATCTGGTGCAACTTTCACTGTGTACACCCATCGACAACCAACGGTAGACTTGTCAGGTGGTAAAAGTACCAACTCCCACGTGCCACTAGTCTGCAAAGCATCCATTTCATCTAGCAACGCCTGTCTCCACCGAGAATCAGCCATAGCTTCACCTGTAGACTTGGGAATAGACACAGAATCTAAAGAAGAAACAAAAGAAAAGTAGGAAGGAGACAATCGATGACATAAAGGCTACAGGATTACCAGAGTGAGCCACGGTAGTGGCAGGCGAGGCAAATTGTTGGGCTGCTCGAAGCTGAAGAAGATCTTGATAGTCAGAGGCAGAAATAGTGACATCTGTAAGAGAGGAAGAGCCGGCAGAGGAGGTAGTATTGGGCACATGAGCAACATTCGCTGATGATGACTGTTCTCGGGCCTTTTTGCGACAGTTGACTTCAAGATGACCAAAGAGGTGGCAATAATTGCAACAACGATTCTGTTTTCCACGACCTTCGTTACGTCCACTACCACGATTAGATGAGTGAGAAACAAGAGCAGAGGAGTCTGCAGCAGTTGCAGAAGGAGTAGCAACAGTATGAGAGATGGAGAGACGCAACAATTGTTCACTAACAATGTCGTATGTAGGAATAATAGGGGCAGACAAAATCTGATTACAGACAGACTCAAGCTCAGGAGGAAGACTAGCAAGTGCAAGAATCATGAAGAACTGGTTTCGCTGTTTCTCAGAGCTCGCCACATCAGAGGGGTAAGGCATTAAATTATTGTAATCAGCAATCAGACGGTCAAGCTTACTCAAATATGTCTGTATGTCCCTATTCTCAAGCTTAGTGGTCATCATAGTGGTGATGACATTGTAAAGACGTTGAACATTATTAGCGTAAACTTTGGCCTTGTGCCAAACATCGTAACATGTGTCGATTGCTTGATAAGAATGTTGAAGGTTCGGAGCAATAGAAAACCAAAGAACCGTACACAGTGAGGCATCAATTTGTTGCCACTGCTCACGGTTATCGGTAGCAATTTCAGAAAAATGAGTGGTTAAGTGGTCGACACGTCCTTGACCACGAAACCAAAGCTGAACCGCAGCTGCCCAAGTGGTATAATTGGCTGCTCCGGTCAACTTTTCACACGGAATCGGAGGGATGTTGGTAAATGTCGTAGTTGAAGTAGAAGCAGCCATGAAAGACGAATATCAGTGGCGACCGGAGGTCGTTGATATGGACAACGGTCGGAGGTGGGTGGTGGAAACGATCGGCGGCGATCGGCAGGCGGCGGTCGGTGACGGCGGCGATTGGCAGGCGGCGGTTGGCGACGGCGGCAATTGGCAGGCAGCGGTCGGCGACGGCGGTGATCGGTCGACGGTGGCGGCGATCGGCAGGCGGCGGTTGGCGATCGACGGCGGCGGTGGTCGGGCGGCGGGCGGTGGTCGGGTGGCGGGTGGCGGCGGTGGGTGAAGGCCTCTGCAAGAAGAAAGAGAAAAAAAAATCTAAAGGAATAGACCTAAGCTCTAGATACCATGTTGTGATTCAGGAATTGTGTGTATTGTTGTACACACACCAATCTTATTTATAGAGTGAATACAATAAATGATAGAGATACTAATCTCTTATATTATGGAAACTAATCTAATCATATCCCTAATTGATAGTGAGGATAATAACCATAATATATATATCCACAATATCTGTAATATATTCACAATATCTGTAACAGAAGCATATGAATATTAAAAATGGATGAGATAGGGATTACTAATTTTACATTTAGATTTGACCATTTTCTGGTTTATAGGCAGATAATTAACATAGGCAGAAAGAAGGAAGTGATGGTGAGGAAATTTTGTCATGTAAACCTGCGTATGAACTGCTTTTGTTAATCCATTTGAGGTTTCACTTCAGACTGGAATTTTAATGTCCTTGATGAGTATAATCTCTTACGTACAATTCTTATGGTTGAATTTTAGTACGTGAGATTAACCAGTTTAAAAATCTTCTCACATATATCTCATGCACATGACATGAATGTACACTCTTGAATCATCTTTGTCTTACTGATTTTTTCCTAAAGAAAGGAAAAGTGCGTTGTAAACTTTGGACAATTTGCAAATTACAACCCATGAACTTTAAAAGCATCTCAGTCCTTAACTATTAACAGTCACACCAATAGATCTTTTCATGCATGCAGCATGCTCCATGAACGTGGCCAAAATCCAGATCTTCTTACTTCCATCTACTTGGCTTAATCATTGCCCTTTTTTTTTCCTCAAGTATTTTCCTAATTTATTCTCTAGAAGTTAAAAAATACACAAAAAATATAAAATAAAACATAAAATTGGGTTTCAAAATTGAAAACACAGTCACTGATCTCTGCTTGAATTCAATAAAAGGAATACCTTCAGATTCACAGTGTTCTTGACTCATCAAAGTAAGATACCTATTATGAATTAAAGAAAGCAAGATACCTACTTTTGTCCCTTGCTGCAACAAAAAATGAACTCACCAGCATTGTCACCAATGTATTCCAGATGTATTTGGTTTGTGAGGGGAAGTTGGGTTTCACACTCTACTGGGCATCAAAATGTTGAGGAATCTAAGCCCCTACTGCAAACCATTTGTTTCACAAATTGTAAACGAAATCTCACCTTGACTGGTTCCCTGAATTTTATGGGCCGAAATCACAGCTATTCAGTATTCCCACCATCCTTAAAATCTTGTTAATTTACATCATATCAAAATGTTGAGGAATCTAAGCCCGTACTGTAAACCATTTGTTTCACAAATTGTAAACGAAATCTCACCTTGACTGGTTCCCTGAATTTTATGGGCCAAAATCACCGCTATTCAGTATTCCCACCATCCTTAAAATCTTGTTAACTTGTATCATATCCTCTTCCCCTCTTTCTATAATTTTCATCCTGTTTTCTTTTGTCAATTCTGACACATTTTACGGACTAAGTTTCTTCGTTTTCAACCTACTTCAAGGAAGCAAGGTGTGCTTTCCTCTGCCAATCTTCGTGTCTCCCTTCTCTAATGTTTGACCCTAGCCATTAAGTGTGGTTTGCTAGTTTCTTTCTTCCATTTCTGCTGGCGTGAGAGCACTTAGATTGAAGAATATGGTCTTCTACCCTGAATCTCTCATCTCAAAGGCTCAAAGCCCTAGCTTCAAGTGAGTGTGCTGGTGAAGTTCTCTCCCCCTCCCCTATGTTTGGATGCATTTTGGCATTAAAAAACGATCCCCTTCCTTTTCAATGATACCCAATCAATCCTGCCATAAGCCTGATTTCTTTGTTAAAATTCTACCCCATGTCAATTACAAGTAAGGGCTTGGTATTACTTTTGTTTGAGATCTCATATTGACCAGTGAGATGACCACACTAGTGTTTACAGGTGTCGAATAATCTTCACCTTATAAGTCGGTTTTGTAAAATTAAATAGATTTCAATCCACTTTTTTAAGAACTTTTAGTTCCTTTTTGTTTAATTTTAAGTAGTTAATTTAATTTAATAAGAAATTAGGAACTGAAAACATATTCTTGTGCTGATCTAAGCACGTAGGATAATTAATTCTTCAAAGTAATAGAAATTATTAAATTTTGGGAGTTTTACACTCATACACCATTCACTGTTCAGGCTTTAGGCCCAAAGCACTCTTTTATGATGGAGCTTATTTTTGTCCTCTGTCTAACTACTACTGGGAATTGGTCATTGACATTCTATCCTTAATTCATTTGCAGCAAAGAACTTATGTATCAGCAAGTTCTTAGCCGTTTTGGCCATTTTAATGCCATTCAACTAAGTGATCCAGTCCCTTTGAAAGACTTAATTATATTGGCACTGAAGGAAGAGGATGTAGATTCAGAATGTAATGATGACGACAGCTTAAAAGAGAAGATTGCAGAAGTAATCTCCCACTGGCTTTGAATCACTGATATATATACTTTTAACTATTTTGGTTGTATTATATCTTCTATAATTGTTTATTCTGTGGATTAGGGTAACCTCTTTGAATTATTAATATCAAGAAGTTTAATTGTAAAAAACAGTAGAAGCTTGTTTGCATTTTGTTTTGTTGAAATATTAGAGATATAACTTCGTTTGGAAGAGTATGAGAGAAGGAGTGGGGAAGGTGACAATTTAGAAGGAATGTTGGATGAAGCCACCCTGCAGCTTGATTTATACTAAATGCTGGAGGAACATTACTGCCATATTTTCTGATCAATATCCTATTAGTTGCCTAGCATGAATCCTTACAAATCATCCTTGATTAAAAGGATCTGCACTTCCATAACTCAGAAGAATTTCCTCTGCAGTTTAATATACTTAGTAATACTCCTTAAACTGAAGCTTTCATAAGAAATAAGGTGTTGTAAATAACAAAAATATCTTAGGGGTCTATCAATATCTTATTTAATCTTTTATAATTATTTCTTTTTATCCTTTTCCTGTCATTGTTTTCTTATTTTAGAGATAGTAGTTTTCTCTATAAAAAAACATGATTAGTGAATGTAATTTGTGTGAAAAATATTATTCATAAAAGTGCCTTTTTCCCCCCAAGTTAAGGCAACTAACATTCCTTTGGATAACATAACATTTGATGATGTTCTTGGTAGAGGAATCCTAAAGTTTTCAACCTTTCTCCTGAACGGGCTCTCAAACTTCTCTTGTACATAGGCACATTAACTAAACACATCAGCAAATCTCCTTAAGTTTTTTTACCTTGTTCCTTAGTTTCCTTCTCAAATTTCTCCCAATTATTCTGGATGTCAGTCTCAGACCATCCAATAAACCAAAATCATGCAAAATCTTCACAAAAAACCCTATTGATTACAAATCAGAAACAAAGTCACACTAACCGAAGCAATACTGCTTTTGACAAAATTTGACTACACTCCTTACTGCACAAAATATATTGTGTTTGTCTTTGTAGGATTTCACTGACCCTTAGATTTTGAATTAGAGTGGGTGACAAAATAATGCAATTTGTTTTAGTAAACTGGAGAAATTAAACTTCTTGCATATGCACATTTTCACTTGATAGTTTCCTTTTGGATCTGTTTTTTGGTATTGGTATTTAAGGGTATTTCTTTTGCTATTCTCCAGATGAACACAGAACTACTGAAACAAAAGGCCGAAATGCTGGAGGAGTATTTCCGCATTCATATTGATGAACATGGAAATGTCTCTAGACTTCCTGTGATACTTGACCAGTACACTCCTGACATGGATCGCGTCCCTGAGTTTGCTCTTTGCTTGGGCAATGATGTTAGTTATAAATTTCTTTGTTCTTTCTCTCTTCACATGTTTGCAGACGTGTCTCTGATTTCTTTTTCTGTACATTGGTAATATTATCAGCTATTTTTCTTTTGCCTGAATTCAATTTATGCACTGATGTGTTTAATATGGTCATAACATTTGTGCATCTTTTGTCTCTTGATTACACTTTTTGTGATCAAGCATCATCTTGTTTTTCCAGTTGCTATTCCATTGAATTCATTTCCAACTAAATATTCAAGCGTGTGTTTATTGATAATTGTGAATTTTCATAATGTACCTGATCACATCTATTTTTGCTGTACATTTTGAAAGATTGTGATTTGCATTTTTATGTTAGGTTGATTGGGAAGAGGAAAAGAATTGCATTCAAGCAGTTTCAGCTGCTCTAGGAAATTTCTATGCTATGCATCCACTGATGTTGCCCAATCCGTCTGGTGAAGGCTCGCTTTTTTACAAGAAGCGAAAACTGATAGATGGTATTGCTGAAGAGAATACCTGTGATAGTACTGGTATGAACTTATGCTTATTACTTTCTGGATCATTCACACCCACATGTACTCACATATCCTCATTTGTCACTGCATAGGCACACTTGTATTGTAAAAAGTTAAAATTGGACGAATGGGTTTTGTGAGTGACAGAATGAAGTTTTGAAATTGTTGTTAAGGTTGGGAAGCAGCCTCAAATAGCAACTATCAAATTCAGTTAAGCTCGTAAATATTTTGTGCTGTATCATATGATACTTTGCTTCCACTCTAAATCACACAATTAGATCTGCTTCTTGCTCTTTCATAAAATCTGGTTTCCTTGAACAAACAAAGACACAATGCTTACTGATAGAGTTCCAGTGCAAAAAGATGCAGTACATGTAGAAGGGCCTCAATCTGTCTATGTCCATGGTTCTTAAACCTCATACACCCCTTTCTTTGGAAAACCATGAGTTGGGCAAGCTTGCTATGTTGACGAATTGGGCTGCTTTGCAGCTTTCTGTCTTCTTTTGTATGGTGGATTACTTGTCCTCTTTTCTGTCATAATCAAATTCTTATTTTATTAACAAATAAGAAAAAGGTTTCCTTTTCAAGCTAGGCTCCAAGGTTGCATCACTGAACCTAGCAAACCATGTCCTACGAAAAGGTGATTGTTTCAAAACATATAGTATCTTTTATGGAGACTTATCTGCAATTTTTGCGCAGATGAGTTTTCTTGTATTGTGAATGATTATTTGTTACGTACGAGTAAAGAAAGTTTTGTTATTGCCAATGTAATTTTTGTTGTTTCCTACTTTTGACATCATAATAAGTGACAGTTATTTTAGAATAATTATGTTTTTATTAAATTCCAGAGGTTTGAATTTGATTTGAATTCTTTTTCCTTACAAGGAGTAATAGTGGGTAATATGCTAAATATTTCAATATTTTGTTTGACTTTCAGGTAGCCCCCCACCATTTTTTATGCTAGACTAATCCTTGCTCAGGGTGTTAGAATATATAAAAATATTTTATCATATCAGAATATCTTAGATTATCTTAAACGATTAGTTTCTTAAATGTATTTCATCTTTATTTTTTTAGTATTAGTTATCATATTTCTTTATTTTATGATTTGTTTCCGTAATTACAGTATAAATAAGAGTTAGCACTGTATGTTTTATATGAATATATATTAAATACATCAATACATTGTAATACATCATTCCTAGTTTCAATACAGGGTGCTGAGGCTGCCCTTCCTCGCATGTTTATGTGTGCTTAAATTGCAGTATTTGCAGAGATCTTTCAACTGCTGAGCTCATTATTCACTAACTATTGGATTATAATTTAAGGAACACATGATGATATTTTGGGCTGATTATTTTGGATTAGAACCAGCTATACTTCCTCCTTCTAGTTCAACCATTTATTAAGCACATTGCTTATACATTTGCTCTAAGAACAGCATGTTATGCTTATGTTCATTTTGATTCTACCAAAAAATCATTCAACAAGATTCTACTTAAAATTTAACTTGATTCCATCTTTCTTGACCATGTTATTTCTATCAAAATATTGGGGGTGGGGGTCTTGATTGTGAAGAGAAATGTAGAAACTGTTGCTAAGAAAAATTTCATTAAGGTGGTGCTATATAATAAACTTGACTGAGTTGTCTTCAGGGAGTGACATAATCGACAACGAAGTTGAACATGAACTGCTTTCTGAAGCTGAGACTGCATGGGCCCAGCGCGAATGGTCAATACAACATGTGCTTTTTCCTTCAATGAGACTCTTTTTTAAACCACCTGTTTCGATGGCTACTGATGGAACCTTTGTTCAGGTAATATGTGTTTCTCATTACTACTATTCTACTAATATACATTAAGAGGAGTGCTAGCAACATTATATCTAACACACGTTTATTGGTTAAACTTCATCAAAAACTATAAAATAAGTAAAGTCACTAAATAGGGTGAGATTCACTAAATTTTATGATTTTCAACAAATTCCAACCAATCAGATGGGGTGTATTCAAAAGTATGTTCCAAGTATTTTTCTATACATTAATAAGCCTAGGGAGCTTACCTTTCTCTTCATGCAAATCTTATCCCTTAGTATTGTCTCCATTATGAATGGCAAAATCCGTGCTGTTTTATTTGCTAATTTATATATGTTGGCTTGCCTGATTAAGAATGCATGAAGACTAGAGTTTCAGTTATTGATGATAAACTTATTCTCTCTGGTTTACAGAGGACATCATAAGAATTCGTGAGGGGAGAAAATGTAGGCTAAGTATGGCATTGAAACTCGGTGCCGATTAAATCATTTTCATTGACCTGTCCATGGCATGAGCCAGTATCTAAGAATTAACGGATTTAGTTTGGTGGATAAACATACAATTTAATTCTGGAGAAGTTATTTTACTAGTACCTTATATGATCTTTTTCATTTTCGTTTTCCCCCATTTTTTTACAGGTAACTTCACTGGAGAAACTGTACAGGATTTTTGAAAGATGCTAAGCAACCATGTGGATTTTGTGGGACTAATGACATCAGTTCTTGTGTAGGTCTGTGCCTTTTGAGTTTTTGACTAATTGTACCCTATGCCACATCTTTCTTTCATGTAAATAAGTATCTAGATGATTCAGGTGTCTTTTAGAGGATTTGTTGGTGTAATGATATGTCTAGTTATTTCTTGAAAAATGTTCTCAAATGTATAGGCATTATGTGATGCAAATATTTTCCACCAAACTGATGAATTCTACAGTTACTTGAGTCATGTAATCACGAACTCTTACATCTTGCATTTTTTACTATACTCACATAGCCAGTACCAAGCTTGAGATAAAATTCAAGCGGTGGAAAGTTTTTACTGGAATTTACCATAAAATAGTGCTATTGCTAGGTTTTTTTTGCTTACAAGTAACGGGTAGTATGGGTTCGGCTCGAGTAGGATGTCCAGGTTTTTCATTTTCTTGGACAAATGCAAGAAGTTAATTCATGGGAGCATGATTCATTGATTGGAACTTTCTCAAACATGTCTTGTTTTACATTTACTTCACATGGCTAGACGAGTCGTCCAAGCATTAGGTGACAGATAATACATATATAATCCTTGAATCTATCAATGGTGAACGAATTATGCAATGAGAAAAACAGATTTTTATTTCATTGTTAATAGATATATTTTATTCGGTTTAATATAATAATCAGATTTTGGAATTTAGCTAACAATATGCAACAATTTTTTAAAAATACCATTATTATTTTATCTAAATTTTTGCTTAAGAAAAAAGTTTGGGCGAAGGGATGCTATTCTTATTTCAACTTCAAACAGAATTTACAGTGATTAATAAGTATTACCAATGAGAGAATTTAGGATTGATTAAATGATGCAATTGTCATAATATAAAGGTTGATTCAGTCAATGTCATGGCATATGCACGGAATGCCACTACCCAAATTCTCAAACGAAAATAGATTAGTTGGGGGTGTTGGGGGGAAGGCAAATGGGTCGTGTAATTGATAAAAAAAAAAAGGACATTTTAGCAAGGCGGGGTGAGGAAGAGAAGAAAAGAATAACAAAACAAAATGCCCTCGATAGTGTTTTGTTAGTTTTCTTAGATTGAAGACACTGCTGGGTTCCCCTAGTTCAAATCGTGCGATTCTTATACCTGACTACTAGCCTTTTTTTGCATATGAATAGGTGTCTCGGCAGCATGTATATTCTGATAAATGAACCATTCAATAACTGAATTTTTAGGAGGCTGTACGAAATTTTATAGAATGCTTTTTCATTGTAATTTCCATTGCCAAATACACTATTTGAAATTGAACTTGTCTATGTACATACAAAACTAAGTACCTCAATTTTGAAAATGAAATAATAATGCCCCCATATCAGGCCCCTAGGCATTATCTGATAGTATCACTTTACCTATAAGGCATTATAACATGTTCATGAACCCCCATGACGGAGGTAAAGTACTGATCTATAAAGTGCAGCAACATGTAGGAAGCATATAAGCACAATTAGGAGATCATCTAACAAACCAACTATTCCCAATACCCCTGCAAGAAAGGTTTTAAAAAAAGACAAATACTTTATGAAAATTTCAACAAATCCCAAACAAAAAAGAAAATGAGGAACAATATACCACCTACCTTCAGGAATGATGTCAATAGGACTGAAGAGGTATATAACACTTGCTATCATCTGTATATAAAATAGACTGTGAGACCCCATGCTCAAAAATGCACCTATATGACCCTTTTCTTTAAAATATAACTGGCAGTTAAAAAAATCTTAATTTAAAAGTAAAACTCAAAGAAGAAAGAAAACTGCCCCTTCCCTAAACATATACCTATTTCCTTCCCTGTGTTCTCCAAATATCAGCATATAACATATATCTGTATCTGTTTAATATTATCCCATATGAGCTTTGGTGCTAGAGCAATGAGTTATGAATAACATTTTTTGGACATGGACCTATTAACATCATTCATTTCTCTATCTCTTTTCTTATTACTTATTCTATCATGTCACCACTCACCTAGTACATCTAATCACCTTTCTTTCTTCTGTTCCTTTCTCTCACCAGGTAGACTAACATTGTGGGAGTGTCCATGAAACAAAGATTTGCAAATTGGCCCCAAAATCCAAATACATACTTGTTTCAAGACCATGGAAGCAAATAATGCATAATTGGTTGAAGGACCTAACTAGGGCAACCACACACACACAACAGGTAAGGAAGGAAGAAGTGAAAGAGTAAGGAAAGTAACTGCAACAAAGACACGGGCACGAATGACAAGAGGAAGGGATCTTTGAGGGTCCAAGAATTCCCGCAGCAGCCTATGCAGCAGAAAAGGGAGATCTTGCATCCTCTGCAATAAAAATGAAGTGAGGTAAAGAGTAATAATAAGTAAGTAAGAAATAATAAAAAAGTTATATATAGAAACCTGAAGAAGTGAGGTGGGTTGGCCACCAAAGAAACGGTTATAAGCATGAATCTTGGATAGAATCTGAGCAACTTCAGGGTCATGGTTCTGCCTAAGAGAGTCTTCGGTTGGGACTAAGAGAGTAATGGGTCGGCGACAGAGGGGGCACTTGCAAGGGCGAGCCCCTGATCCGTGCTGCCACACCAGCATGATGCAATTACCTGATAAATGAAGAATAAGAAGTGGGTCATGCGAATGCAAAGAAAGGAAGAAAGATTGAAATGAAAGAGAGAGAGAGACCGCAAAACCAGTGAGAACAATTGGCTTGGCATGGGATGTGAAAGTTGGCATGGCACACCGAACACAAATCGTTCGCCGGAGGACCTGACTCCATTCATTCGTTCACCGACTCGATTGCTCTCTTTCTCCTTTGCACCCAGCTCTCTCTCTCATTCATTTATTCACCGACTCAATCTCTCTCTCTCTCTCATATTTTATTTTTTCTTTCTTTCTCTAATAAATTAATTTGAAGAACTTCATGACCAATCACCATATGACACGTCTCTTTCTTTCTCTAATAATATTACTTGAAGAATTTAATAACCAATCATCAATAACATCTCTGGTTGCAAATAGTGTTAGATTCAACTCTTTAACATAATTATTATGAATGAAAAGAATGTGACCGAAATAAAAAATTTATTAAAAGTAATTAATTAGATTTTTTTATATAAAATTAATGAACTCGACAATATTTTATATTAATAATATAGTTATTTAAAAAAGTATATCAAATTTTTTATATAAGAAATTATAATTTTTATATTGAGTCAATAAAATAGTGATACTTCCAATTGAATCTTTATGTTTAATATAAGAATCAAATCCTAATCTTTATTTAAAGAATATAAAGATAAATTATTGGAGGTAATGACTTTTGGTTCATTGAATTGTTTTAGTGTTTCAAATTGTTTTAATTTGTGGTTTCAAATTTAACTTCTTCATTATGCATTTATTGTAAATACTCATATTATTATAATAAATACTCATGGAGAACTTCATCATTCTTAATAAGTTCAAATAAAATTATCTATATTGAGAATACATATTAAATTAATAAACAAACAAAAGAGTTTAGTAATCATATATTATTATGGAAAACTTATCATATTATTTGGGATAACGTGATTTTGAATAATTTATATATATTATTATTGTGTCTCTAGTTTTTTAAAAATAAATAAATTAAAAATAATAGCTTGGGAGAGAAATAAAATAATTAATATATTTAAATTTATTTGAGAATAAAATTATAACGACCCACTATGGCCTTTACACTTAGAGGAATCATGCGAACTATATTAGTCATCTAAGGTAAAATATTAAGTTGGATAATAGAATATATATAAAAAGAAGTGATAATAAAAAAAATATTTATATACACAATATAGAACTGTGTATATATAGTCATCCAAAATAATACTGTCCTAGTGTTGATCAAGCCCAAACAAAGCAATTACCCAAATTGGTAACTCTAACACAAGGACAAAACTCCACGTCTCGTAGCGACTACAACAATCAGCTCCAACCTAACCCTGACCTGCTCCCATACACAGTATGATCATCGCAATCCATCCACATGGAAACAGAATGGTAAGTTAGAGTTCAATAAACAACCATACCAGTATAGAATAGTAATCTATACTACAAATTCATTCAGTCATGTCCTAAAGGACTTCTATCTTACTCAATCACCAACTCATCAGTCATGAAGTCAAACACCATACACTTCATCATAATAGAAATTATGCAATAACAACAACTCATGACAAATATCAATGCATATCAATCATCTAATGCGTCGTCACACATTCATCTAGGAGATCTCCCTAATAACAGAACAATATAAGTAACATCTCATCCTACCGAAACTACCCCAACCTTTTTCACGCCCAATGCGCTCGCTTGGTCACAGCTAACCGAGATATAAATCCCCACTCGGGTTTACTCGAATGATGTCACTTACACACTTGGAAATCCGATTCCACCGTCAGGTATAGTACAACTAGGTACAGGCTTACCACGACCTTGACATGCATTACCAAGTAACTTGTGGATTTCACCCACCGACTATCCGCAAGGAAGCACGCACCTTCCCTAGTACTTGGTTAAGGGAATAACCCTCGAACTCATACTCCACTCCAACACTAGCTAAGGACTTAGAGGAGACTCACCCAAACCAGTGGCCTATCCAAGCACCACTCTCACCCAAAATTAGTTGTCTATCCAAGCACCACTCTAGTATAAATCAGTGGCCTATCCAAGCACCACTCTCAAGAGACTCTATGTGAGGTCTTCCAGTTCGAAAAAATTTTCCATCTCCTCAAGTCCTGGGCTAGACACATGTCACAATACATCACATGCAATAATGCATCATGCCTCATATATGGTCAATCCACCATCATGATCAATATTATTCTCATATAAACCTACATACATATCAATCCATGTTTTAAACATTCATATATATCATTACCAAGCATACATATGAATCATACATCATCATACATTATATATCATACATACATGAACCAATTTCATTTTTAAACATGCAAAAGCATCATTTTCAATCATAACTCCTAGCATACTCACGCCCGACGCAAGTCGGCTCGCGCCTGGCCTAAATCCAACTCAAGAGCTCTAAGACTCTCCCATGCCCGGCGTGGAATCACCACGCCCGACATCATTCAAACAGAGACCTCCAGGGGTCTCCATGCCCGACACACCCATCCGGTGCTCGGTGCCAAATCAGACAGAGACCTCCAAGGATCTCTACACTCGGCGCACCCATCCTGCGCCTGACACCAAATCAGACAAAGACCTCCAAGGGTCTCCACGCCCGGCGCACCCATCCTGCGCCCGATGCCATATCAGTAAAATATCGTATAAGGCCATTATTTGATATCGCGCCCGACGTGGCTCTCCTTATGCCCGACGTGACTCATCCAGAGGCTCCCATCTCAAATCACGCCCAGCATGACTAACCTCGCGCCCGACGTGATTAAGAAATGGCTACCTCTGGTGAATGCATGATCGACGCAAAGAACATGCACCCGACACATTCAAATAGCAACCTCCAAAACCTAGAAAATTGCATCAAAACCTAAAAATCAGAAGATTTCCACCACATGCAATCCATACAACATAATACTTAGACCCCATACAATCCAAAAACGTTCCTAGATTCAACATGCACTCACTGGATGCATCAAAATTACCAAAAACTCCATTTTTGCCCAAAACCCAAAAAATGAGCAATTCTTTCAATTCAACCATTGATTCTCAAAATTCATGCACCAATTGAGTTTATAAACTCACATGCAACCTAACAACTTACATTCTAGCTTCCCTCACCTGAAAGTTTGGCTCAAAATAGCCAAGAACTGAGAAGAAGATGAATTTCTCCCAAAGCTCGACTTGCGATCTTCAATCCTCTGAAAACTAGCTTCCTAGCCTGAATTCCAAGAAAATATAGAAGAGATTAGTGATTTAGAGAATAAGAAAATCAAACAGAGAAATTTGGGAGAGAAAGGAGCTCACGGACTCAGGACCCTTCTGTCTAAAACTTCTCTCTAGGATTCCTTTGAGAATGAGCTTATGAGACTCTGTTATAAGAGAATGTCTTATATACTCTTCCCTCTAGCATCCACTAAACCCTGAACCAACTTACTATGTTACAAAAATAGTCTTATAAAAATGAAAATTAAAATGTGGTTAAGGATTTTCGTCTCTCCATTATTTATTAAATATAAAAGTATAAATTATATTCGCTCTTATATATATAACATTTTTTCATTCTTAATTATAAGAAATATGTCTATTTTAAAATTATTAATTGATAATTTTTATATTCTTAATTTATTATAAGTCTATTAATAAATTTTGCACTCTTTTTTTTCCTTCATAAAATAAATGTATTTATTAAATTATTAATACTAAAAGTCATATTTATTATTTTATAAAAATTATTACTTAATTTATCATTAAATATAATTATTTGATCATTTAATTTTGTAGATATTTTTGAAAATAATAAATTATAACATTATTAATCACTAATTAATTAAACTATTTTCAATAGTCTTAATAAATTAAATATTTGCTGGTACACTATAAAAGCAATTTTTTTACGTATAAAAAAGTATATAAAGGTACAAATTACATCTTTATTGCTAATATGTTAAATAATATCAACAAGTTATTAAATAAGTGTATACTTTATTTTTAAAAATACATCTTTTATATATATATAAAATATGTGCATAAAAGATAATTAAGAATCACACCCATTAATTTTCACAAATTCACAATTTTATTGACATTCGTCATAGAACGTGTTGGTGATAGTCCAATTTGTAGTTGATCATAACCTTTTTATATATGGAGAGTATAATGACACTTAATATAGAAAAAAAAATTCTATGACAGGTGAAATAATAATTGTTATAAAAGTGTTTTGAAATTTCAGAAAACATAATTCACATTTTTCAACTCTAAACTCTTGTTTTTGGTTTTTTTGTCTTTCCCTTTTCTTTGTTCTCCTCCTCTTCACACATTTAGGAAAATTATTTCCCTCTTTTTCTTTCATTTTTCTTTTGCATTTTTTTCTTTTTGGTTTCTTTCCCTTTCCCTTTTCTTTTGC
This sequence comes from Cajanus cajan, assembly GCF_000230855.2. Taxonomy (NCBI): domain Eukaryota; kingdom Viridiplantae; phylum Streptophyta; class Magnoliopsida; order Fabales; family Fabaceae; genus Cajanus; species Cajanus cajan. The sequence goes on from NC_138519.1 coordinate 66,607,200, forward strand.
TTTGATAGTGTGGTGGTTTGGAAGCAAACATAATGGTGGAAGTTGTAACAGCTAGGACACACCGAAATGAGATGGATATAGAAATTGTATAGTTGAGGATGACTTAAAAGATTTAATTTGTACTACTTATACTAACAAGATGTATTTACTTTTTGATAATTTATCTCATAAGAACTCCATAATTAAATGTGTTTGATTTAGAGTAATTTAGAGATGGATGACCTTCTAGAATATTTTCTCAAAAAGTATGCAAGTGAGGACAAAATATATTAAAAAGTCTTGTGTTGGTTTGTGAGATTAGTTGTTGATCCTAGAGGCGGACAAGTATCTTAGAAAAGGCTACCCACAAAGAGTTTTGACCAATGAAGGATTCTGATCAACGAGAATTTGTGTGAAATATCACCGTGTAAAGTGCTGTGGGGTGGAGTCGCTGAGACATCAAAGCTAAAGGATGTTATAAAAGTAACAAATGTGGTGACGATAATGACTTTTTTTTTTTTTAGGTTCGTTCCTGGAGTGACTAATCTCCTCTCTACGTTGGAGGCACCTCAAAAGGTGGGATAGCTGGCCCCAAGATTTAACGCGGCTGCATACACAAGGCAGGATTCGAACCCCTGACCTTGCTTAAGTCTTGTGTTGGTTTGTGAGATTAGTTGTTGATCCTAGAGGCGGACAAGTATCTTAGAAAAGGCTACCCACAAAGAGTTTTGACCAATGAAGGATTCTGATCAACGAGAATTTGTGTGAAATATCACCGTGTAAAGTGCTGTGGGGTGGAGTCGCTGAGACATCAAAGCTAAAGGATGTTATAAAAGTAACAAATGTGGTGACGATAATGACATTTTTTTTTAGGTTCGTTCCTGGAGTGACTAATCTCCTCGCTACGTTGGAGGCACCTCAAAAGGTGGGATAGCTGGCCCCAAGATTTAACGCGGCTGCATACACAAGGCAGGATTCGAACCCCTGACCTTGCTTAAGTCTTGTGTTGGTTTGTGAGATTAGTTGTTGATCCTAGAGGCGGACAAGTATCTTAGAAAAGGCTACCCACAAAGAGTTTTGACCAATGAAGGATTCTGATCAACGAGAATTTGTGTGAAATATCACCGTGTAAAGTGCTGTGGGGTGGAGTCGCTGAGACATCAAAGCTAAAGGATGTTATAAAAGTAACAAATGTGGTGACGATAATGACTTTTTTTTTTTTTAGGTTCGTTCCTGGAGTGACTAATCTCCTCGCTACGTTGGAGGCACCTCAAAAGGTGGGATAGCTGGCCCCAAGATTTAACGCGGCTGCATACACAAGGCAGGATTCGAACTCCTGACCTTGCTTAAGCGTGGATCAACCCTTACCGCTGAACCACACGCTTGGGGTTCGATAATGACTTTAATAAGCAATTACTTTACCACACAATTTTTGAATTTATATTCTCAAAGGAATATTTGTTGAGAGTTTTTCAACCACTAAGTCTTATAACCATTCATCTTCGGTGCAATAAATTTTGACTCAATTATTTGTTTATGTCCAATACTACAACCAAGTGTAGTGAGAAAATAATAGTGTATTTTATCTCATTTGAATTCAAGACCTAATTAACCATCATTGTATTTTTTTTAATACCATAAAAATTCCACACTGTTAAATATTATAACTTATGGGACCTTCTAATTAGCATCTCATGTTATCTAATTTTTTTTTTCTAAAATGAAGAAATCACACTTTACACTATAACCAAATAAAATTACTTAGAATTGTTAACTATTTTTTCCAATTGGAAAACGTATACTAAAAAATCAATTTATTTTTTTAAAAATATAATAATATTTACGTCATTCAAAATATATTTAGTTTTAATTTTTAATATATAAAATTATTTTCCTTATACAAATAACAAATAATTAATATAACAAATTAAATAACACATCATATTATTCATACAATATCAATATATAGAATACATATTATGGATAAGCTAAATTAGTTGATTTATCATCAACATGTTTAGAAAATCCTTTCCATAAACAAGCAATAATTTCATTGGGATTATGTGGTCGACACATATATCCTAAAAATATTTTTAGGACTTCTTTCAATCTTGGTATACAATTCAATTGGTCCAACTCTACAAAATTCTTTATACACGTCAACATATAATCTACACTATTATCATTCAAAAGTTGAAAAAAATTATAATCAATATCATTATCTTCCTCACAGTGTACAAGATGTTAGTAATGAGCTTCTTTTATATTCTCAATGCTTGTTATACCAATGACTTCTTTAATTTTGTATAATTCAACAACTCTAACAAAATTCCTTCATCAATCCTAAAAAAAAAAATTAAGAATTTCACGTTTATATGTAATTCCTCAAGTATTGATGCTATTACAGTGATGATAGCTCAAGAATGAAGAAGAAGCAAAATGAAATATTGTTGCAATTGTATTTAGGGAATGAGGAAAATCTAATAATGAAAATACCAGGCTACCCCTTAAATACATGAGACTAAGAAGGAACAGACTAACCAACTAATCAATGACTAACCAAAATAAAACTAACTAAAATATATATTTACAGCATAAATATAATTATATAATCTAATACCCCCCCTTCAAGATGGCAAGAAAATGTTGTCTATAGCCATCTTGGAGATGATGCTAAGAAAGGCAGTCTTGGGTAAGGCTTTAGTGAAAACATCCGCAAGTTGGTGATATTTTCTGACATGGATCAGTTTGATGACGCCTTTGGTAACCTTATCTCGGATGAAGTGGAGGTCAATCTCGAGATGTTTTGTTCTCTCATGAAAAGTTGGATTGGAAGCAATGTGAATGGCAGCTCTATTGTCACAGTAGACCAAGGCAAATGGTGTGTTGATGTTGAATTCAGTTAACATGTTATTCAGCCAAGTAATTTCACTGGATACAGAAGATAAGGCCCTGTATTCTGCCTCTGCAGATGATTTACTCACTGTTTTCTGTCTTTTGGATTTCCAAGAGATTAAGGAATTCCCTAGGAAAATACAGAAGCCAGTTGTGGACTTTCTGCTGTCAAGACAAGATCCCCAATCTGCATCTACATAGGCATGCAATCTGGTATCTGAATCAGATTTGAATAAGATCCCCTGTCCGGCAGTATGCTTGAGGTACCTAAGTAACAAATTAGCTGCATTCATATGATCAGTATATGGGTTAGAAACGAATTGACTTAGCTTGTGCATAGCAAAACAAATGTCATGCCTGGATACAGTCAAGTATAGAAGTCTGCCAATTAGCCTTCGGTATTTTCCAGGATCAGATAGCTTTGTGCCGGAATCTGCTTTGAGTTTCAAATTTGATTCCATTGGGAGCGATGAAGGCTTGCAGCCCAACATTCCACAATCTTCTAGGATTGACATGGTGTAGTGCCTTTGACACATAAATATTCCTTCCTTGGATTTGGATAATTCTAATCCAAGAAAGAATTTGAGATCTCCAAGATCTTTTAGCCTGAAATATTTTTGTAAAAGAGTTTTTGTTTGTGAAATGACATCATTGCTTGGACTAGCAAGAACAATGTCATCCACATACACCAAAACAGCAATGAAATTGGATTTTGTGCCTTTGGTGAATAAGGAATAATCAAATTTTGATTGTTTATAACCATAAGATAATAAAATAGTGCTGAATTTGGTAAACCAGCTTCTTGAAGCCTGTTTAAGGCCATATATAGACTTATTGAGTTTACAAACAAGCGGAGTCGGTATGGTACTTACAATATTATGAGTATAGCCTTGAGGAATTTGCATAAAGATTTCTTCCTCAAGGTTACCATTTAAAAAAGCATTATTGATATCTAATTGAGCTAAATGCCAATGGTGAGAAGCAGCTAAGGACAAGAGTAACCTGAGTGTGGTAATTTTCGCCACAGGAGAAAAGGTTTCTTGAAAGTCAAGGCCATACTGTTGAGTGAATCCCCTAGCAACAAGTCTGGCTTTGTGTTTGGCCACCGTTCCATCAGAGTTCAACTTAAGTTTGAAGAGCCACTTACAGCTAATTGGTTTCTTTTCTGGAGGAAGAGGCACCACATCCCAAGTATGATTGACTTCCATGGCAACTAATTCATCAGAAATAGCTTGCTTCCAGGATGTGTACTTGATGGCTTGAGCATAAGTTTGTGGTTCAAAATGTTCTGAAATTTGACAAATATAATGTCTATGAGAATTGGATAGCTTGGAATAATCTAGGTAATTTTGGATAGGATAGGCAGTGATAGCCGAATCAGTGACATTATAACAATGATAGTCACTAAGGTATCTTGGGGGATTAGTAGCCCTGTCGGATCTTCTAGGAGGGGGGTGTGCCTCTGTGGGAGTTTGTGTGTCAGTCATGGTAATGTTGTTGGGAACAGCGGAAGGAGAGATGTGGTCATCACTAACATCTGAAACAGAAGAGTTAGTAATATTGGGAGTAACAAAAAAAATTCGTATTATCATTGTCATGACTGGTTATAGGTGGAGTTTTGAACGGGAAAATATGTTCAAAAAATTTAACATCTCTAGAAATGAAGATTTGTTTAGTGGAAAGATCAAGGAGTCTATAACCTTTGTATCCCTTGGGGTAACCAAGGAAAATAGCAGCAGTGGCCCTGTGACTGAATTTGTGCCTGCTAGATAATAAAGTAGATGCATAGCATAAAGATCCAAAAACCTTGAAATCGGCATAGTTAGGTAGCTTAGCATACAAGATTTCAAAAGGTGACTTAGAATTCAGAACAAGGCTAGGAGTTCTATTCATAAGAAAGACAGCAGTTTTGACACACTCACCCCAAAATTTTAATGGAACATTGGATTGAAACATCAAGGCACGGGCAATATTAAGGATGTGCAAATGTTTCCTTTCAACCACACTATTTTGTTGTGGTCGTTCTACACAAGAGTATTGATGAATAATACCTTTCTTTGAGAATAAATCATTGAAAGCAAGTTCTTTAGCATTGTCAGATCTAAAGGTTTTAATAGTCTTATTAAATTGGGTTTCAATGAAAGATATGAATTGGGGTATAACAACAACACAATCAGATTTATGCTTTAATAAGAAGATCCAAGTAAACCTACTTTTATCCTCAACAAGAGTTAAAAAATATTTAAAACCATCATAAGTATGTTCCCTAAAAGGCCCCCAAATGTCAGCATGCAGTAAATCAAACAGATTAGGACTAAAATGATTGGGGTTAGGGAAAGGAAGTCTATTTTGCTTGGATAATTGACAAGTGCTACAATGAAAATGTGGATCAGCAGAAGACAAAACAGTTTTACTAGCAATCAAATTGTACACATTAATAGGAATATGGCCAAGCCTTTTGTGCCAAATATCATAAGAAACAAGGTTACAATAGTCAGTGGTATTGAGAGAAAATTTTGACATAGGAAAATCAAAAAACAGTAATCCTTGGTCCTGCTTAGCAGTGCCAATCCTCCTCATTGTCGTGAGGTCCTGAAGCACAAAACTGTTAGATTGCATAGTGAACTGAAATTGATTTTCATTGATCAATTTAAGAAGGGAAAGTAGATTAAACCGAAATGATGGTATGAATAACACATTGTGCAAATGGATGTCGTGATTTAAACGAATACTACCTATTCCTAAAACTTTTACCTTTGTGGAGTTAGGCAGCATAACATAAGAATCAGATAAAGAAGTGTATGAATGATACATGTTTCTGTGGCAACAGATATGAGATGTGGCCCCTGAATCAATAACCCACCTATAATGAGAATGATGCATCAGTAAACTAGTGTTCATACAAATACCTGACACATTTGTAGGAGCAGCTTCAGCAGGATTGTTAAGCTGTATTTGATTGGTGAGGAAATTGATTAATTGCTGGCATTGGGCAGGTGTTAAATGGTCAGATTTGTTCTGATCGGAAGATTCAGGGTTGTCAAGAACCTGATTAGCAACGTGAACTTGCTTGTTCTTAGAGAAGTAATTAGGAGGATATCCTACAAGTTTATAACATTTGTCTTTTGTGTGGCCCATTATACCACAATGTGCACATTTAGGCCTTTCCCTTTTATAGGTTTTATTATGATCAGCAGCAGCAGAATTGTTAGAGGAATGAACAAGAAAAGCCATACTATCAGAGTTTACAGAGGCAGTATGAGTTATAGCAGTACCAATCTCTCTCTGTGTTTCTTCTTGAAGAATTAAAGAAAAGACATTACTAATTGGAGGTAAGGGATCAGATAAAAGAATCTGGCCACGAATTTGAGAAAAGGAATCGTTCAGCCCCATCAAGAAAGACATTACATATTCTGATGCATTGTATTCTTGAAGATGTTGTAAGCCACCACAGGTGCATGGAAATGAGGGTTTGTATCCCGACAACTCCTCCCAAATGGACTTCAATTTCGTGTAGTAGGTGCTCACATCATCAATTCCTTGTTGGAGAGACATAAGTTGTCTCCTAAGCTGAAATATTCGAGGGCCATTTTTCCTGGAGAACCTGGTTTTCAAATCGTCCCAAATTTCTTTTGCTGTGTTTGCAAACAAAATACTGGTTATGATATCTTTTGAAACAGAATTATAAAGCCAAGAGATAACCAGATTGTTCCCACGAATCCACGCAGGATATGTAGGATGATCAGCGGCAGGTTTGGGAAGGGAACCATCAACGAACGGAATCTTGTTCTTGACGGAAAGAGCCACCAACATGGCACGACTCCAGGTTGTGTAATTTTTGTTGTCAAGTGGCTGAGAGGTGAGAACAAGGCCAGGGCCATCGGAATGGTGAAGAAAAAGGGGATGGGTTGGATCTAGGGTAGGGTCTTTGGAGGGTTCTGCCATGGGAGCAAGAAACCACAGGTCCAAGAAAAAAAGAAAGGTAATGGGAGGATCAAAAAGTGTAATTATATCCCTCTGATACCATATTGATGCTATTACAGTGATGATAGCTCAAGAATGAAGAAGAAGCAAAACGAAATATTGTTGCAATTGTATTTAGGGAATGAGGAAAATCTAATAATGAAAATACCAGGCTACCCCTTAAATATATGAGACTAAGAAGGAACAGACTAACCAACTAATCAATGACTAACCAAAATAAAACTAACTAAAATATATATTTACAGCATAAATATAATTATATAATCTAATATCAAGAACCACCTATTATATCACCTCTGAAAAATACAAATGTAAGTATTGACTATGTAATCACATGAGAATCCATAATAAACAAGCATAACGGGAAGAGGGGTATATATAAGACTCATGTTACTATAGGCCATGCCGTCCAAAAATAATTTTTTATTTTAATTTTGGTTGCTATGCCTATGATCCATATGATCCATAGCTACTTTAATTTTTTTTAAGACGTTATAGGCCATAATTAATGACAAAAATAAAAATAAAAATAAAGTAGTTATAGGTCATAACGACGATAATTAAAAAAATTAAGTGGAACCAGGTGAAAATAACTAATAGTGACATCAGTGAAATTATCATTAACTGTAACGATTTCAATATAACTAAACTAAAGTCAACCAATTTTTTTTAAAAAATCATGTCATCTGAGTCAATATAATCCATAACAACATTGTATTAAATCATCTCAAAAACATAAATAACTTAAAAATAACTTTATTAATTTAAGTAATTCTACAATAAAGTCCGCTTTTACACATGGATAAAAAAAACATTTTTCATTCGTTATAGCATTAATCCCGTCTCTTGGATAACATTTTCCCCTGATTATTTTAGTAAGGATGGCTCGCAACATGATGGTAGAGAAAAAGTCCAAAGTTTATTATCTCTCAAACAAATCTTGTTTTCTATATTGTGATACAAAATAAGATATGTGTATATATATACAAATATAAGAAAACAACAGCAAAAAAAATCTCAAATTATGCGTTAAAAAATTTAAAATAGTGAAAAAAAGGAAAAATAGTACTTTCTATTTTAGATGAAGATTATAGTGAGATAAGAATTAAATAATAGAGGAATAGAAGTTGGATTGGATAAAACACATAAATGTAATATAAAGGATAAAGGGAGATTAATAGAAAATAGAATTGTAGAGAAATTCACATGCAAAATAGATTAGCAAATTCTAAATTATATGTGAAAAAAATTGAGAAAAAAAAAGAAAGAAAAAAAATAGTGCCTTGTAATTATGATGATAATTGCATTAGAATGAAAATTGGACAATAAAAAAAATAAGACATGAAATTAATATAGTGCAAAAAAAAAAAGAAATATACAGGATAAAGAAAAAATGTAACAAAAGGTAGAAGTGCAGAAAAATTAACACATAAATAAATATGATAATATGTTATATATCATTATATGACAATGTAAAGTTATGTCGCTCAAAATTTTAATTTTTTTACTAAATTAATTTCTTATAACATAAAATGTCATTATATTCATATTTGCAAAAATTAAAACACTGATCTTATGAAAAATTATATTGACAACTTTCTAAAGGATTAATATATTAATCAATAAACCCTTTTTAAAATAGTAATATAACATTTAAAATTTTTAAAAACATAATTTAATTTGATGAAAAAATATATAAAAAATTAGCTAGTATGTTCTGAAGTAACCAGCAGAAATGGTTACTCCATTTTTCTCCAAAATAAACCACGTTACTATCTATCCTATTTAGTATTTAATAATAAGCTCGAGGATCGCGTGGCGTAAAGATGAGATCTAGCATGCATTGGCCTCGCCATAGCCAAATGACACATTTACATATACTACAAAAAAAATAATAAAAAATGAATAATTTAATAATAACCCGTGCAAAACGCGACATCAAAGTTCCACTATAACGAGAACAAGTGGTAATAGCAATACCCACATTATTCTCAGTATCCATCGTTTGTCCTTAGAAACACAGCATGGGCATCGACCATGGCGAGCTTCACGTGTTATTCTTCCCCTTCCCAGCAAACGGTCACATCATACCCTGCGTTGATCTGGCGAGAGTCTTCGCCTCAAGAGGAGTGAAAAGCACCATAGTCACCACTCCCCTCAACGTGCCCCTCATTGCACGAACCGTAGGGAAAGCCAGCATCCAAATCCGAACCCTCAAGTTCCCCTCACCGGAGGAAACCGGCTTGCCCGAAGGCTGCGAGAATTCCGACTCCGCGCTCTCCCCCGACAAGATCATCGCCTTCCTCAAAGCCACGCTGCTCCTGCGGGACCCACTTGAACATCTCTTGCAACAGGAACACCCCACCTGCCTTGTCGCCGACATGTTCTTCCCGTGGGCCACCCACTCCGCCGCCAAGTTCGGGATTCCGAGGATCGTCTTCCACGGCCTCGGCTTCTTCCCTCTCTGCGTGTTGGCCTCCGTGCGACAGTACAAGCCTCAAGACAAGGTTTTCATCGGTTACTTCATGAGTTTAAACATGTTTCATCCTCTTATTCTATAATATAGGACTTAATTTGTCTCAACATGTTTCCTAGTACATGTTTCATCTTCTTATTCCATAACGTAGGATTTTAATTTGTTTGTATCTTAACGGGTTTCATTCTCTTTTTCTGACGATATAACAGGTTTCTTCGTACACCGAGCCCTTCGTGGTTCCGAATCTCCCCGGAGAAGTAACGCTGACGAAGATGCAGCTTCCGCAGACTCCAAAGGACGACGAGGTCTTCACCCAGCTCTTGGAAGAGGCCAACGAGTCGGAGCTGAAGAGCTTCGGCGTCATCGCCAACAGCTTCTACGAGCTCGAACCGGTTTACGCGGAGCACTACAGAAACCACCTCGGGAGAAGAGCGTGGCACTTGGGACCGGTTTCTTTGTGCAACAGGGACACGGAGGAAAAGGCTAGTAGAGGAAGAGAAGCCGCGATCGACGAACACGCGTGCTTGAAGTGGCTCGACTCCAAGGAAAAAGACTCGGTTGTTTACGTTTGCTTCGGTAGCATGACATCGTTCGGCGAGGCCCAGCTTAGGGAAATAGCGATGGGTTTGGAGGGTTCGGGGCAGAATTTCATATGGGTGGTGAAGAAAGGGTCGAGTGAGAAGGTAGAATGGTTGCCAGAAGGGTTTGAAGAAAGAGTTGAAGGTGGAGGGAAGGGGTTGATCATAAAGGGTTGGGCGCCGCAAGTGATGATTTTGGAGCATGAAGCGGTTGGGGGGTTTGTGACTCATTGTGGGTGGAATTCGGCGTTGGAAGGGGTGTGTGCGGGGGTGCCGATGGTGACGTGGCCCATGTACGCGGAGCAGTTTTACAATGCAAAGTTTTTGAACGACGTGATTAGGATTGGTGTGGGTGTTGGGGTGCAAACGTGGATTGGGATGATGGGAGGGGTGGCTGTGAAGAAGGAGGTGATAGAGAATGCTGTGAAGAGGATAATGGTGGGAGAGGAAGCACAGGAAATGAGGAACAGAGCCAAGGAGCTTGCCCTCATCGCCACAAAGGCTGTCCAGGAAGGAGGATCGTCTTACTCCGATTTCAACTCTTTAATTCACGATTTGAGCTTGCATGCACATTGATGTGTACACAAACTTGTTAATTTCCAATGTCATGATCCTTTTGTTTTGTGCTGAATGTTTATCACATATATACTTCTTTCCTACCACCATCTTTACTAATGATACATCACTGTTCATTTACACGATTGATAATGTCTCTTTTAACTAAAATTGTTTAGGGTTTACTTTCTACTAATATTGTAATTAAAAAAAATCTTTATTAATAATGTCCGGTTAATGGTTGTTATTATATTTAATTTATCCTTACATATTAAATTCTTATTTTAATCTTAATTTAGAAGGTTAACTCTTTAGAATGGGTACTAGCTAGTAGTGTAGAATCCGTTAATGAAGATTTTGAAATGTAAGTTCCATGATTTTCTACCCAAGTTGGACTTAAAAAAAACATTACACTTGATGAAGGTAGAGAAAACCCAGACTTGTGTTTCTCGCAAGATGAATGAGGCATTCGTCTTGGGCTCCTTCCGCATTCTTAATTTTATTCATTTTATATGAACGTTTTTTATTATATGAAAACTTAAATTGTTTTATTATATGAAACAGTGGCCTTGTTCAAGACAACAGGATGGGGTGAATCAGATATTAAATTTCTTCCCCTAGGATCTTGATTCTTTCTTAGTTTTTTTTTTTCTCTCTAAAATCAATTGATAATTACAATTATGAATTCAATTAATTAGCCAAAGAAATGGACTCTTTATAAATCTTGCTGAATGAATAAGAGAATATCAAGATGGATGCAAGTTACAAATATTACTAGTATAAAAAACATTTTTAAAATCAATATTTTAAAATTGATTAAAAAGGAATTGATTTCAAATGTGATGCGATGATATTTTTATAAATAATATTACCATTTTTAAAAATCGATTAAAATTTGATTGATTTTAAAAGTGTTTTCAAAATTGATTAACCTTTAACCGGTGTTATTTGTAATACTTTAAAAGTTCTTTGAAATCTAATTCTATATATTATATAAAATTAGTTGTTCAAGAAAAATTTTAATTGTCCTGTTCTAAATAGGATATAAGTCTCCCTCTTTCTCAGTTATGTTTTGTCTCTTTTCTGTCGCACTCCCCACTTCGTCGTCGTCGTCATGTCTTCATCACCATCTCCGTTTTCTCAAACTGTTGCGCCCAACCTTCCCCACAACTCTCTCTTTCGCACCTTTCTTTCTCCCTCTTCACCTTGGTGGCCAACCCTATCATTCTCCCTCGTATTCGCTATTGTCGCCGCCCCTTGCGTTCTACTATGAAAGGTATGTGTTCCGCCCTTCTCTCTCCCTCGTCACTTTGGTCCCCAATTGTCATTTTGATGATTTTGTATCCTCCCCTATCCATTGATTTTGGTTGGTTTTAAGATTTGATGATGTTGATTTTGGTTCACTATTGTTGGCTATCCTTAGTTCTATATATGTTCTATTTATGATGTTGATTAATTTTATTTTAAAATGTATTTTAGTTGTATATATCCTTGGTTGTATTGTGGCTCTTTTGATTGTTTTTAACATATGCAATATTAGAGGTGTTTGATCAAATTAATGCCTCAAATAAAAAAATTGTATTGTTTTTTTTTAGTATTGTTTGAATAATTCTATTTTTAGTTGATGTGTTTGTAAGATAATTATGTCTTGTGTGAGAAATCTGTGTTGTATAAATGGACTGATAAATAAATAGTTAAATAATTACGGATTAAATCATAAATGGGCTTAATAGAACAGTTTTGAGAATAATTGTTATTTGATGGAAATAATAATATTTAGGGGTTATAAATTTCCATTAATGTGAAATAAGGTCCACGCCCCTCACATAAAGTATTCTCTAAAACCCTAGCCATCACGAAAGATAGAGAGAGTAGAAAGAAAAGTCAAAGGGAGTGAAATCTTAGTTCTCTTCTCAAGAAGATCAAAACACTCTAAGGATCAAAGGAGATTTTCATTATAGAGAAAGGTACACACTTTCTTATTATTATGTGAGTATTATGAATTTCAAAGATCCTTTAATTGTCTATAATTGATGTATTAGAAAATTATAGAACTTACATGTGGTATCAGAGCAAGGTTTTTGAAATTGAATGATTCTCCGTGAATGATATGTGTTGTAAAATTGTATAATTCTCCATGAATGTTATATATATACATATATAACGATTTTGCAATGATCCAGAAGACATTTGTCAAATTAAGAAGTTTTAAGCATTTTTTTTTCTCACCGGAAGTGAGATAATTGTGCAACAATGAAAAATAAAATGATATTTTCTCACTGGAAGTGAGATAATTGTACGACAATGAAAATAAAAGAATATTTTCTCACCGGAAGTGAGATAATTGTGCAACAATGAGAATAAAAGAATATTTTCTCACCGGAAATGAGATAATTGTACGATAATGAAAATAAAAGAATATTTTTCTTACCGGAAGTGAGAAAATAATATGAAAAGTGAAAAGGAAAAGGATAGATAAAGAAACAAATATGATATAAATATTATATTTGATCCTTTGAGTACCACCAGAAGTGGAATAATTTTATCAATGTCATTGTTGCAATGTTAAATGATGTTTGGGACAATTATATACATATAAATCCCAATTCATATGAACCCTAATTTTATAAATTAGGAATTATGATTTAATTTTTCACTGCATGTTGTTTGTTTGGATCATGAATGAAATTCTTAATTTTGAATTATGATCAATACATTAAATCCCACATTATCGAAATCCTAATGGCATTCGCGTAAGCATTATTTTCTTGAAATCGAGTGATTGAAAGGTTTCCTTTTTTGAAATGCCTGAATTTGTATTTTAAATTGGAAAGAATTGATTTTTTCCTTTTAATCAAATTTTGGAATTCGTGACTGCGCATTTTACCCTTATATGTATTTCAACGTAGAAATTAATATTTCAAATTGGAAATAATTGATTTTTCCTTTTAATCAAATTTTGGAATTTGTGATTGAGCATGTTACCTTCATGTATTTCAACATAGAATTCCAATGTTTTCAATTTCTAAAGTATGAAATTTTTTTTATATGAAATTCATGAATGATTAAATTGGGACTAGTAAAGTTTTTTATTTACTTGGAATTAATTGTATGATGAATTTGTTAGTCACCAAAGTGGCCAAATTTTATATTTATTTAATTCCAAATCAATGGTGATTTAATTCAATTACTCATAGAATAATGGATGCTAAATAAAATAATTGTTTGTTTATGGGTATATTGAAATTCATTATTATAAGACATTTATGTATCACCCAAAGGTTGATTAGTTGTTCTCATAATTAATGAATATAATTGTGTGTGACTTATGTGTGCTATCAAATTATTTATATACCCAAAGGTATTAGATAATTTTAATTGGTGCATGTTTAGTTGCAAAATAATGATTAAATTTATTAACATCATTATGTTTGTATGTTGTGTGTTGATGTATCACCCAAAGGAGAGCATCAATATACTATTAATTGATGTTTGAATATATTATATGTGTAGCATGTATTTTATGTCTCAAAACACTCATGTGAAAATTTTATTATGTAGTATCTTCACTAAATTCTCTTGTAGTGTCTGTTCCGATTTTTAATGGGCTTAATTTCTATTACTGGAATGAACAAGTCCAATTTTATCTCGATGTATTAGATCTAGACCTTGCTATATTGGAAGAGAAGTCTGCTACTATTACTGACTCTAGTAGTAATGAAAAGAAATCCTATTATAAAGCTTGGGAAAAGTTTAACAGATTTTGCCTAATGTTCATGAGAATGATTGTTGCTGACAGTATTAAGACAACTCTTCCCAAAACTGAAAGTGCTAAAGATTTATGGGTTTTATGGGAGAGTGCTCTTAAACAACTGATAAGTCTTTTGCTGAGACACTAATGAGTACATTAACCACCATGAAATTTGATGGTTCACGTACTATGCATGAGCATGTTATTGAGATGACAAATATTGCAGTAAGACTTAAGTCTTTTGGAATGGCTATGAATGAAACTTCCTTGGAAATGTTCTCCTTTCAGAAAGGAAAAATACTTCATTACCTTTATAGATGACTATTCACGTTATGGTTATGTTTATCTATTGCATGAGAAATCTCAAGCAGTCGATGCCTTGGAAATTTACTTGAATGAAGTAGAAAGACAATTAGACAAAAAAGTGAAAGTTGTAAGATCTGATAGAGGTGGTGAGTATTATGGAAGATATAATGAAACTGGGCAACACCCAGGTCCATTTGCTAAACTTCTTCAAAAACGTGGCATTTGTGCTCAATATACAATGCTAGGTACACCACAACAAAATGGTGTATCAGAAAGGCATAATAAAACATTAATGGATATGGTTAGAAGTATGTTAAGCAATTCAACTTTACCCATATATTTGTGGATGTATGCCTTGAAAACTGCCATGTATTTGTTAAATAGGGTTCCTAGTAAGGTAGTTTCAAAGACACCTTTTGAACTGTGGACTGGTAGGACACCTAGTTTAAGGCACCTACATGTTTGGGGTTGTCAGGCAGAAATACGGATTTATAATCCACAAGAAAAGAAATTGGATGCAAGAACAATTAGTGGATATTTCATTGGTTATCCAGAAAAATCAAAGGGGTATATGTTTTATTGTCCTAATCATAGTATGAGAATTGTTGAAACTGAAAATGCAAAGTTCATTGAAAATGGTGAAGTCAGTGGGAGTACAATTTCACAAAAAGTGGAAGTCAAAGAAGTTAGAATGCGAGTTCCTTTGACTTATACCTCTGACAATAAAGTAAGTGTTTCTCTAACTGTTGTGTCAAACAACAATGAAGAAGAGCAACACAATAATGAACCCATGATTCATAATGAACCTATTGTAGAACAACCACAACAAATAGCATTAAGAAGGTCACAAAGAGAAAAAGGACCAACTATTTCAAATGACTATATGGTACATCTACATGAGTTAGAAACTGACTCAAGTATTAATGAGAATGATCTAGTTTCGTTTTCACAAGCTGTAAGTTGTGATAATTCTGAAAAATGGTTAAATGCCATGAAAGAAGAATTAAAATCTATGGAACAAAATGATGTTTGGGACCTTGTAGAATTGCTAGAAGGTTGCAAGAGAGTTGGTTGTAAGTGGGTCTTTAAGATTAAACGTGACTCTGATGGCAACCTTGAAAGATACAAGGCTAGACTTGTTGCTGGGGGTTTTACTCAAAAAGATGGCATTGATTACAAAGAGACTTTTTCACCTGACGAAAAGATTCCTTTAAAATTATCATGGCATTAGTATCCCATTATGACTTGGAGCTACATCAAATGGATGTGAAAACCGCCTTTCTAAATGGAAATTTGGAGGAGAATGTTTACATGGACCAATCAATGAGGTTCTCGGTTGAAGGAAAGGAACACATGGTGTGCAAATTAAAGAAATCAATATATGGACTTAAGCAAGCTTCCCGCCAATGGTATTTAAAGTTTAATGATACCATTGTTTGCTTTGGATTTAAAGAAAACATTGTTGATCGATGCATATATTTGAAGGTCAGTGAGAGTAAAGTTATACTTTTAATTCTGTATGTTGATGACATCTTGCTTACAACTAATGATCTTGGTCTTCTTTATGAGACTAAGAAGTTTCTCTCTAGTAATTTTGAAATGAAAGATATGGGCAAGGTGTTATATGATAGGAATAGAAATATTTCGAGATAGATCACAAGGACTGTTAGGCTTGTTTCAGAAAGCATCACTACAAGAAAATTTGAGATTACAGACGGCCGAAATTCGTGGCTAATCCCAAAAATCTGTGGGTAATAGTTCATTTTCGACGGATTATCGACGGACAACAATCCATCGGTAAATTGCTCGTCTGAAATATTTGCCGATAGATTATAATCCGTGGATAACTTTCCCACGGATGAATCCGTGAGAAATTACCCACGAATAAATCCGTGGGAAATTACCCACGATAAATCTGTGAAAAATTACCTACGGCTTTATCTTATAAGTAAATTAAGTATATATACCTACCTTAGTATTTCTAATAATATTTTATAAAAATTTGTTATGCTGAACCGCTTCTAATAAAAATTAATAACAATACTAATTTTGTAAAATTATTATTTTTATCTATTTATTAATTTTTGACATTTATTATGAAAAATAGAGAGGACTTAACTATTTATTATATGAGCAGTGAGAAATAAATTAGAAAAAATCTATTCCCTCCATCCAATTTCTTTAATATTAATAGTTTAAGGTCAATGCAAATATGGACTATCTCCAAGTTTGCAAATTACATTAACATCCTTTATTCTTTTAATGTTTACAATAATTTCTGTCATCAATTGCAATGTAATATTTTAAAAATAGTTAATTAGAATAATGTAATTTCTAAGGAGATGTTACCGCACGGAGTAAAAAAGTATAAGGTGTTTATTCAATTTCAAAAAATTCAAAAAAAATGTTGGTGTAATTTACTCATAAATAAAAAATGAGAGTATTTTTTGTCATAATTATAAGAAACCTGGACTCACTTTT
The DNA here is from genome assembly GCF_000230855.2 of Cajanus cajan. Taxonomy (NCBI): domain Eukaryota; kingdom Viridiplantae; phylum Streptophyta; class Magnoliopsida; order Fabales; family Fabaceae; genus Cajanus; species Cajanus cajan. The sequence continues at coordinate 66,624,205 of NC_138519.1, forward strand.
ATTGTATTACTAGTTACTGATTTTCTTTTACTCTTAATTTATTGTAAAGTTTACTAATGAGACAATTATTCATTTCTTTTTCTAATTGAATGAGTATCTTTGAAATAAAATTTAAATTTAAATCAAGAGTTAATTAGCTAGGGTTATAAGAGGAACCCAGTTGAACTTTGAAGCATACAGTTATATCATTTTTTATTTAGGATTATTGACATATAATATCATTTAGTTTATACAGAAATAGTTGGGGTTATTTATGTAAACGACCTCTTGTGTTATATTTCAATAAAATGGCCTAATTAGAGGAAGGAAATATGGTGCAAGTTACAAATGAGTAAGGGGCTTATACTACTCATCCCAGGCAGAATGGGAGATGCATCATAATATCATAGCATTCCATCAGTTATCCTTTCATAGTAAAATAGATGCCAAAATTCAAAACATTAGAAGAAAATAACACAATGGAATCAGGAAGTCTTCCTATTAACCAGAACCATTCAAAGAATCAATGGAAAGCCTTCCCATCTCTCTTTATAAAACCTAAATTTTTTTTCATTGGTCTCGAAAAGTTATTTTTTCAATGCATATACTTTATAAATATCAAGGATGCTAACTTGATGAGTACTCCCATTCAAGCATTTCACCGAAACCTTTTCTATATATTCTCTAGCTTCATGTCAAGTTTACACATACAGAAATGAGCAGCACCAAAACTCTTGGCAAAAGGAACAAAAACACTTATTGCAATATGAGTGGCATCAAATCTCTTTTTCATAAAGAATCCGAATAATTCACACAAAATATTCCAACTAATATCAATATTTTCTTGTTTGTCAACCCTAAACAATTTAATACTTTCACATTGCACACCTACCATCACATGACTAAACTATATACGTTTTCTGCAGTTATGGAACCTGCCTATTATCCCTCAAACAATTATCAACTGAGGAAGGCTGCTTGAAGAGCTCTTCTGCTTGAATGAATTCAGCATTCCAAAGCACAGCTGGATCCTTTGGAATGCTAGCCTGCACACTATACACCTGAACTGAGCAATCCCCATCAAATCTTGTTGTGCTTCTGCAAAAAGAGTTGGAAACAGTTTCATGTTAGTCCTATTTCCTCTGTTAGTAAGCAACATCATATCAAAGAATGAGACGCAAATTTTTTTTCTCTAAACCCATTCACAAACAATGTTTCTCAAAATGTAACTGAAATACTGAACAGATTAATTAGAGTGTATTTTCTCTCTTTTTAATTCGGCCAATTAAAATGCTAGGGTTTCGAAAACATGCTACAATCGAAATCAAACAAGGCAAATCTAACCGATTCAGGAACCAAACAAGGTGAATCAACAACACGAATCAAACACATTGCGAAAATATAACAAAAATAAACCGAAAAGTAGCAAAATCTAGGCTGAGGAGAGAATTAAAAGTTAACAATTAAGAAATGTAAACCGATGCAGAAGCAAAAAGAAGGCATATAGAATAGCTCAGAACCTGAGCTTGGTGAAGAACCACCGGTTCTTGCCGGTCTTGAAGCGGTCCTCGAGGCGCTTCTTGGTCTCCTTGAGGGCGGTGACCTTCTTATCCTTGGCGTGGAGGGCGTCGGGGGTGCTGGTAGTTGACCAACTTGAGGAAGGCCTTGACGCGGGACTTCTTGGCGGAGTCCTTCTTGATGACCTTGCAGTGGCCGTAGGGGCGCTCGCGCGTTCCCTCAGGGTTTCGATTGGGCCTGGACTCACGGTTCACCATTTCTAATGGGCCTGGCATCTAGTTTTAAAATACATAGGCTAATGATATATACACTTCCTATTTTTTATAACTACTCTCCTTTGTTTTATTTTTTTTTAAATTAAAATATTTATCATTTTTTTATTTTAAAAATTTTTAATTTTATATTTCTAATTTTCAATTTATTATTTTTTCTTTTCACACACCTCCTTCCTTCTCTTTTGGTAAAAATATTTATTAAATATATTAGTATTATATTAAATTTTTAAATCAATTTTAAATTTTATCTATACCTATTATAAAAAAGATATTAAGGTTATGTAATTATTTTTTGTCTCTACTTTTTAGTGGACCATTATATTTTTTGGATATAAAAAAAATTATATTCTCTCTAAATAACTACATATAATCTTCTAATATTCTATCTACATATCATTATTAGTGGCACAAAGTGATTCAACCCTCCTAGTATTTATGAAAATATTTAATTTTTAATATTTTTTATTTTTAGCAAAATTTATAGATAAAATCATTTAATATATATGTATATATATATATATATATATATGGTCTATATATTAAAGAGAATAAATTTTTTTACTCTAAAAGTAAGTCTACCTAGACTTATTCCGTTCAATAACTCATGTTCTATATCAAATTTCAACGATCTAACTGTTCAATTTAAAGTTCTTAATGCATAGATCAAATATGTAAATTGTTAGAAAATTTGAAAATCATTTGGTACTTCGTTTTATTAATTTGAATCAATGTATAAAATGATTCTATGATTATCTGTCAATTTGAATTAATGAAATGAAGTATCAAATGATTTTCAAATTTTCTAAAAATTTGCAGATTTGATCCATGCATTAAGAATTTTAAATTGAACACTTGGATCGTTAAAATTTAATGTTGAACATGAGTTATTGAATGGAGTAAGTCTAGGCAAACTTACTCTTTGAGTAAAAAGATCCCTCTTCATATATTAAATTAGTTTATCACATATCATTATATATATATATATATATATATATATATACTAGGAGAAAGAGGAAACAGACACTTTGTGTCTTCAAATCTTTTTAAAAGTAAAATAATTAAAAATTATTTATTTATTTCTTAAGAATTAAGGGTATAATTATCCATTATTTTTTAGACAAAAATCAGTTACAAGGTGACGTATATTTTCCTTTATCTATTACTATAGATAATCAAACAACTATATATTTAACTATTTTTCTTCCATTCATTTTCTCTGTCTTTATCTCTACTTTTTATATATAGATTCGTTGAAGTTTTAAATACTCATATTTATACTCGTTACTTGTATTTTACTGATTTACTTAAATATAAAATTTAGAAATCAATAAAATGCAAATTTAAGAAATGACTACAACTTGGAGAGATATTTTTAAATCAATCAGTTATTAAGAGCAAAAATAATTATTTAGTGTAATTATTTTAAATATAATGTTTTAAGTTTTATATAAAGAAGATTTAATCTAGAAAAAATTCCATTAACCCCTACTTGAAGTTTTTCTCAATGACGTCGTATATCTCTTCTCAAATTTTTAAGTGAGTATTAATTTTCTTATTTATTTATTTAAGTGGCACATACAACTACTTATATAAGATAATACTATTTACATACTATTAAGAGAAAATAATTTATTAATACAAATATCAATAATTAAATGAGATTTGATCTCTTATTTCATTTCAACTTTTTTGAAATATATTTTAAATATCATGCACACTATGATTTAAAAAATATATTAACTTTAGATGACATAGTGTTGGATGTAATTTAGAAATAAATGATAGACACATATATATGATTTGCATAACATAATTTAACTCTTTCCCCCTTATTTAATTAATAACGTTATTTTGAAAGAGATGATTGATTTTTAAAAATTAAAGAAAAGATATGTTATTCTTAAATTTGGACGTCATGTGTTGGTATTTTTCAAGATAATAAGTAAAAAAAAAACACATTTATGCTAATTAGTTTATAATTTATAATAACCTAAAGATATAATTATATATAGGTAAGCCATACCTCACTCACTCTGATTTATATTTATCTTATTCATTACAATATATTTATATTTTGAAAACACCCATATAATAATGAAAATATTATATAGTGCATTGTTGTGTGTATCGACGGGATCATGATTGCTTGCATTTGAAAAGCAATTGACTTATATTTTATTTAATAATTTCAGACAGATTTATGTCCGTCAGAAATTTACATTTTTCTTGTAGTGCATATATCAATAAAGTACTAGAGAGATTCAGGATGGAAAAGTGCTCAGCATCTCCCGTACCAATTCAAAAAGGAGATAAGTTTAGTCTCACTCAATGTCCTAAAAATGACTTGGAACGAAAAAAAAATGGAAGGAATTTCGTATGCATCAGTTGTTGGGAGTATCATGTATGCTCAGATCTATACTCGACCAAATATAAGTTTTGTAGCTGGAATGTTAGGAAGATATCAAAGTAATCCGGGAATGGAACATTGGAAAGTTGCAAAGAAAGTTCTGAGATACTTACAGAGAACAAAGTGTCACATGCTTACATATAAGAGATCTAATCACCTTAAGGTGATTGGATATTCAGACTCTGATTTTGCTCGATGTGTGGATTCAAGAAAATCCACTCTTGGCTATGTATTTCTCTTAGCTGGAGGAGCAATATCATGGAAAAGTGCAAAACAAACAGTTGTTGCTTCATCAACTATAGAAGCTGAATTTGTAGCATGTTTTGAGGCTACAATTCAGGCTAATTGGTTGAGGAACTTTATTTCAAGACTTGGAATTGTTAACAGTATTACTAAGCCGCTGAAAATGTATTGTGATAATTCTACAACAGTATTTTTTTTCTAAGAACGAAAAGTACTCTAAGGGTGCTAAACATATGGAATTAAAGTACTTTGCCGTGAAGGAGGAAGTTCAGAAACAAAGAGTGTCAATATAACATATTAGCACAGATCTTATGATAGTTGATCCTTTAACAAAGGAATTACCGCCCAAAACATTTATTAAGCATGTTAAAAATATGGGCATTATTGTTACTAATGATTGTTGAGTATCATGTTTATTTTATATTAAGTGATTGACATTTTGAGCTCATTAATGATATGTTTCTGAGTACCGGTTTTCTATGGTTTTATGCATATTTATGTTAGAGTAATGTAAACAGGTGTTATCTTGAATAAAAATATAAAGTTGGACCAAGTATGTGCTCCTTAGTAATGATCATATTAAGAAGAAGACTTGTTTGTAGTATATGGAAGGGACTATGTCGATTAAATTGATGTACAACTGTCATGACTCAAATTAATTCATATTTTTTAATTATGAAATTATGATGAACCCAATGTATAAAATGATTTAGTCATTTTAATGCACATTATGTTAATTTAATTAATTTATTTATTTGTCCATTATGAGAAATGTCACATGAGTCAAGTGGGAGAATGTAAGATAATTATGTCTTATGTGAGAAACATGTGATGTATAAAGGGACTAATACATAAATAATTAAATAATTACGGACTAAATCATAAATGGGCTTAATGGACCAATTTTGAGAATAATTATTATTTGATAGAAATAATAATCTTTAGGGGTTATAAATATCCACTAATGTGAAACAAGGTCCATACCCCTGACAGAAAGTATTCTCTCAAACCTTAGCCATCACGAAAGATAGAGAGAGTAGAAAGAAAAGTCAAAGGGAGTGAAATCTTGGTTCTCTTCTCAAGAAGATCAAAGCACTCTAAGGATCAAAGGAGATTTTCATTATAAAGAAAGGTACACACTTTCTTATTATTATGTGAGTATCATGAATTTCAAATATCCTTTAATTTTCTATAATTGATGTATTAGAAAATCATAGAACTTATAGTGTTGTATTTGTAACTTAATTAGACACCATAGGCATCATTGGGACCATACACATATATTAGTATTGCAACCGATTTAGCGACGCATTATTCGGTCACGAATTTGGTCCCCATACACATCAGCGACCAAAGTCATTGCAACCTTTTTGCGATCGAAATTTTTGGTCGCTAAATAGCAATAAAAAAATTTTCCGTCGCTATATAGCTTTGCGATCATGATTTTTGTGACTACTTAAATTCGGTCGCTAAGATAAATAGCGACCGATTTTAGCAATTTAGCGACCAATTTTGGTGGTCACTAAATGCCATATTTTTTTCTAGTGGATTTAATGTTGGAGGACATTAGGAAGCTTCCCAATATCAAGAAAACAATTCAACAAACAATTTCTCTTGGTTGCTTCATTTATAGCCATTCAAGCATCATAAGTTTTTTAAGGTTTTATGCAAACAAAAGGGAGCTAGTGAGGCATGCAGTGACTCGATTTGCAACATTTTTTTCTTTCTTTGGAAAGGATCCACCAAGAAAAATCAAATTTAAGAAAGTTGTTTGTTTCGAAATAGTGGAATTCAAACAAGTTAAAAGGAAGCAAAATGAAGAGAAGCATGTAAAATTATTTTAATGCCTTCTTTTTGGAGGAATGTAGTGTACATACTTAAAGTCACGACGCCTCTTGTAAAAGTACTTAGGCTTGTTGATGGTAAGAAAAAGCCATCTATAGGCTATATATATGAAGCTATGGATAAGGAAAAGAAGGCTAGTATCAAGTCTTTCAATAACAATGAAACCAAATATAAAGCCATGTTTAAAATTGTTAATAGAAGATGGGATGTTCAGCTTCATCACCCATTACGTGCAGCTGGTCATTTTTTGAATCCAGAGATGTTTTATGAAAACCCTTAAATGGATTTTGATAGTGAGATTATAAGAGGGTTTTATGCAAGCATGAATAAGTTGATAGAAGATTTACAAGTGGAGCGAAAAATTATGATGGAATCACACACTTATAAAGTTGTAGGAGAACTATTTGGGATTGAATTTTTTATAACAATGAGGAAAAAGGTTTCACTAGGCTACAAACTAAACCTTTAAGAGTTTTAAACTTATATTCTACTAATTGCTCCGTGTTTAACACACATTATTTTGAGTTTATAGCTCAATGGTGGAGACTTTATGGTTCATCAACCCCTAATTTACAACAACTAGCCATAAAGATATTGAGCTTGACTTGTAGTTCATCCAATTTTGAACGTAATTGGAGTGTCTTCGAGCAAGTAATTAATTTGCTTTTGAATAGTCTTATTAGTTCAAAATGTTTTAAAATGTTTGCTTAATTATTTAACTTAATGTTGTAGATTCATACTAAGATGAGGAATAGGCTTAATCATAAAAAATTACATGACTTGGTCTATGTTAAGTATAATCAAGTAATCATGCGATGATACAATCTAAAGGATGAAGTTGATCCCATTAGCCTTAATGATATTGATGAATGTAATCAATGACTGGTTGGAGGGATGGATGGGGATGATGATGATGAAGTTGAAGCTCTAGATGAGAGAGTTTTTGGTGGAAATGATCCACTTACTTGGAATCAAGTTTATGATGTTTCTGGGGTTGGAAAGCCTCTAATGTATACTAGACGTAATAAAAGGAAGTAACTTCCAAGTGGGGAAGGAGCATCATCTCAAAAAGTTTCTAAAAAAGGCAAAGGAGTGTCTTCTTCAACTAGGAAAGGAAAAAGGAAAAGGAAAAGTGGTTGAAAAAGATTCAGAAGATATTAGTGAGGAGTTAAAGGAAGAATTGCCAAATATTAACTTTGACAATTCAGAAGGTGAAGAAGTTGAATGCTTTGCCCATTTGGCATTCAATGAAGAGAATGATTACATTGAGGAAGAGGAGGAAAATGATGATGATGATTAGATTAGCAAAATGCTTCTTGTACTCTTGTTAGTTTTGTTGCTTGTTATTATTGTTTTTTTTATTTTCTTTGTATAATATATATATATATATATATATATAATATATATATATATATATAATATATATATATATATATATGAGGAGGGATCCTTTTACTCTAACAGTAAGTCTACCTAGACTTACTCTGTTCAATAACTCATATTTTACATCAAATTTTAACGATCCAACCGTTCAATTTAAAGTTCTTAATACATAGATCAAATCTGCAAGTTTTTAGAAAATTTGAAAATCATTTGATACTTCGTTTCATTAATTCGTATCAATGTATAAAGGATTTTTGGTTTCACCACCATAGATCGTTATCTGCTATCGATAACCTCGGTGGTTTTGAATATAATTGTGTAGATTCCATTCATTGCATACTTTCTTTGGTGAAGTGGTGTGAATCTATGCAAGAGGGTCTCTATGATCATCTACCTAGACCTTGGAGGAGTTATAGTAAGGGTCCTCTAATGCGAATGAGAGTTAATAACAACTAATTGTAATGCTTCAACTAAATCCTAATAGATATTCCTTAGTTAGGAGTGTCTTGTATTGGTGATTGAGTGCATGGCTCCTAGACTATCTTGTATTGGTGATGATGATATTGTGTATTGGTATCACATGAATGTGGAGTTAAGAGTATACATCACAAGAGTCTTTATTTTTATGTGGAGGTTTATTTGGATTAAATGTATTGGATTTATGGAGATGTATATACTTTGAATGGGGATATTATTGTTGATGTTTATTTATGGATACATGTTGTTTTAGTATTATATTTATGCCTTGTATGTGTTATACATGGATGAGATATATTCTTACTTGTTGTGTTTGTGTTGTTGTCTTTGTTTGGGCTAGTTGCCATTGTAGGAGTAGAACATGTACATGAAGTTCAGTATGATGGAGAGAAAGCTTAGTGCTTCGATGAAGCTTAGTGCTTTGATGATTATTTTGGGATCTTGCTTTGATAAACATTGAGGCTTGAGAATCTTTATATGTTTTCCTTAGTTGTAGATGGTTTTAATTTATGTTGTTTATGTTTTTTTTTGAAGTTTGTATGAAAGGTCTGTTTGTGCCATAGGTTTTGCATTTTATACTTATAATGATGTTTATTTTCCTTTTTCTATTAAAGAGTTTTTAGTTAATGAATTATGAACCCTTTATGGAGTAATATGTATGTGTGTGTGTGCGTGTGTGTGTTATATATATATATATATATAAGGGATTTGTTTATTCTAAGAGTAAGTTTACCTAGACTTACATCATTTAATAACTCATGTTCTACATCAAATTTCAATGATCTAACTGTTGAATTTAAATTTCTTAATACATAGATCAAATCTGTAAACTTTTAGAAAATTTGAAAATCATTTGATACTTCATTTCATTAATTCAAATTGACGGAAAACTATAAAATCATTTTATACATTGATTTGAATTAATGAAACAAAGTATCAAATAGTTTTCATATTTTTGAAAAATTTGTAGATTTGATCTATGGATTAAGAACTTTAAATTCAATGGTTGAATCGTTGAAATTTGATATAGAACATGAATTATTGTATGGAGTAAGTTTGCCTAAACTTATTCCTAGAGTGAACGAATCCCTTCTTATATATATATATATATATATATATATATATATATATATATATAGAAAGAGAGAAAGAGAGAGAGAGAGAGAGAGAGAGGGAGAGATTGATTGTAAACTTGATCTATACATTTAGAACTTTTAGTTTAATGGTTGAATTGTTGAATTTTGATATAGAATAAGAGTTATTAAATAGAGTAAGTCTACCAAAAGTACTTTTAGAGTAAGTGGGATCCACTAACTCCAAGAGTATATCTTGGTAAACTTACTCCACTTAATAACTCTTGTTCTACAAAAAATTTCAATAGTCCAACTATTAAACTAAAAGTTCTTAATGCATAAAACAAGTCTATAAATTTTTAACAAAATTTAAAAACTATTTGATACTTTGTTTCTTTAATTCAAATTAAAAGATAGTCATAAAAATCTTTTACGTTGATTTGAATTTACAGAACAAAATATCATATGGTATTCCAATTTTTAAAAAATTGTACTTAATTTATACATTAAGAAATTTTAATTTTAAAAATTAGATAGCTGGAATTTGAAGTAAAACATGAGTTATTGAGTGAAATAAGTCTACAAAGACTTACTTTTGTAGTAAATGAATCACCACTCCTCGTACATACATACACGTGTGTGTGTTTTAATTACCATTTAACTAAATGCATTTTATTAATAATTTTTGTTTATAATTCTTTAGGGTAGAAAGGTGTCTTAGTTGAGCGCATGCATCACACTATAAAAGTGTGGGACCAGTGAGAAAGTAGAGGTGCTATGGTTCCTTTAGAAAGAGCAAGCCATATTATTGTACCTATGAGTTAATCTAGTGTTTGTTAAGGGAACTAGTAATCTCATTCAAAACGTCAACAACTAGTTGCGAGCCAGGAGAATGTGGAGTCTACTTTGTCAACTCAAGTACTTTAAGTATGGTTTAGGGATGGCAATGGGGCAGGGCAAGTGCATGTTTCAATATCTTTATCTCTATCCTCAAGTTTATACCCTATATCGACCCCTATCCCCATACTCGACAGATATTTTTGTTTCCTATCCACGTTCCCATCAGGTATTGGATATACCGTACCCACTTAGAAATTAATTAAATTTTTTTTGCAAAAAAATATGATAAAAAGATTTTCAACATTGAGTGATAATTACAAAATTACATTATTTAAGTTTCATCTAACAAATTTAAAATAGAGTAAAAATTACATAAATCTCAAGTAAATTCTAAAAATTGTAAATTAAGTTTCTAAAAATTTACTCTATCACTAGTAGAAAAAGGGTAATTTACGTCACTATATTCTCGTCGGACAAAGAAAATCTGACGTTAAAAAAATGCGGTGGAATTTTTGTAATTATAATCAAGCTTTTTACGTCGGACCTCATAGGGGCCGACGTAAAAAAGAAAATCCACGTCGGATATAGCTTGTGTCCGACGTAGATTTTCCAATTTACGTCAGCCCCTACAAGCTCCAACGTAAAATATCTACAAATTTCAAATTTCTTCACGCGCACATCAATATTTAAACAAGAGAGCTTTGCGTGTATGTGCAATTCAAGTCTTTTGAGTTAAGATTTCGTTTGAGTGTATTGCATCTGAGTGTACGTTTGCGCGTTTGGGTGGTTCTTGAGTATTTGACCGATTGCATTGGGCTCGCGTTTGAGGTTAGTTTGGAAAATCCTTTCTTAATATATTAGCTAATATGTTGAAAATAAATGTATGTATTGATCTATTAATATATTAGTTAATATTATCCTCTTCTTCGCGTTTGGGTGGATCATCGTTTCTTAATATATTAGTTAATACTAAGTAGAAAATTCTTCGCATTTGGGTAGATCTCCAAGCAGCACGCCTCCAAGCAGAACGGGACATTCTCCAAGCAGAACGGGACATTCTCCAAGCAGAACGACCCGTTCTGCTTGGAGGACGGCCCGTTCTTCTTGCAGAACCGCCCATTCTACTTGCACGCGTTATGTTTTTTTTTTGTTTACAACTTTTTTACGTCGGCTCTTGTGAATCTCTGACGAAAATTTATGTTGGCTATCACAACCGACGTAAATTTACGTCTCCCGCATTTACGTCAAACCTTTTTTGACGTAAAAAGCTTAAAATAACCAACATAAATTACCCTTTTTGTACTAGTGTATGTTTGGTTGTGAAGAGAGAAATAGGTAAGAAATAGAGTGAAGAGAAATAGAAGAGAGAGAAATAAGTGAGTAGAGAAAAGATGAAAATACGATTGTTTGGTTTAAGAGAAATAGATAAGAAATAGAAGATAAATAATTTTATAAAGTTTTTTTTTAGTTTGAATGGATGAAGAGGAAAACAATTATAATCAATTAAAAATCACATTTTACCATTATGTTACATACCAAAATACAACTAAGTGGAATTGTTGTTTATGTTGTTTATTTGAATAAAATAACTTGCAGGACTAATGAAATTATACTAAGGTTTTTTATAACTAGTTTTTGATTGCTATAATTTCTCCAATACTTAATTTTCTGTTATATTATTTATTGATACAGAAAAACATAGGACTTTGCATTTTTTAACTTCCATGTTTTTTCTTTGTTAGCCTTTTTTTCTTTAGGTTAAGTAGATATTCATTTGCCAGTTACATCTACGGTTTTGTTCAAGATTCTAGTGCATAAGTTTTTGTTTTTGTCTCGAATTATTTTTTCTCGTTGGAGACATGAGAATGATGTCAATTTGAAAAAATTGTAGGTTTATCAGCTATTCAAATAGAACACAAATCATTTGAATAAACTATCCAACTATGCAAATAAAATTTGTTCATTCAAATACAATTTCCAGTCATTTAAATAAAACATGTATTCGAATATCACGTTTTTCAAAACTCCAGGATGAAAAAAGGTTTTTTGAGTCAAGTATTCACTACTAGAATTTATCTTATTACATGCGACTTTTTCTGCGAATTTTTCATAAAAATTTGCAGGAAACGTTGTTCCTACAAATTTTTCTGCGAAATTTTATTTACAGGTAATACCTTCGTGGATAATATATTTTTGCGAATTTTAAAATTTGCAGGAAATTTTCCTGCGAAATTTCTTGCGAAAAAATTCCACTTCTTAACTTCCATAACTTTCATTTATTTATTTATTTATTTATTAAATTACTTTTCTTTATTATCAAAATTGTTCTTAATGAAGTGAGAAAGAAGGAAGAGAACAAATTTAATAACTTTAAAGTAATCTCCAATAATTTTTAATATATTTTAAATCTAACAACTATCATATTAGATATTATTTCTTAAATATATGAGTCAATATTAGATTAAATAATCTAACATTTGGTGAACATCAAGGGAAACGAACTTGGTCCGTATCATGGGAGGTACTATGATACCACTACATTTTTCTTTGATTTAATATACTTCATACATTTGAATCACTTTTAAGGTATGTTTGTTTAATGAACAATATTTCCTAATTTTTACAAAATTACTAGAAAATATTTTCACAAATAGTTCTCGTTTTATCTCACTTAACAAATTTTACGATTTGTTATTATTTACCAACATTTACTTTTTTGGTAAATATAATATTTATTAATATGTGGTGTATATACAATAAATATTTTCTACACTTTATTAGAATACATATAGAAGGAAAAAATTTTCTAGACACTAAGGGTGTCATTTATTTTATATAATTTGTCAAGTGAAATCTTACTTAACAAATTTAATGATCACGTAGTCAATATCTACTTTTTTAAATTACTTTTTTTTATTGTCAAAATTGTCTTTAATGAAGTGAGAAGGAAGGAAGAGAATAAATTTAATAACTTTAAAATAATCTCCAATAATTTTTAATATATTTTAAATCCAACAACCATCACATTAAATATTATTTCTTAAATATATGAGTCAATATTAGATTAAATAATCTAACATTTGGTAGAAACTAACTTGATCCGTACTATGATACCACTACATTTTTCTTTGATTTAATATACTTCATACATTTGAATCACTTTTAAGTTATGTTTGTTTAATGAACAATATTTTCTAATTTTTAAAAAATTACTAGAATAATATTATGCTTCCATTTTATTTTTCTGTTCCAATGACTTGTACATAAAAAACAAATGTCATTTTTTTTGTTTTCATTATTTTATACAGTTTTTTAAAATAAAAAACAAACTAAAAATAAAACAACATTGTTATAATTATTTATAAAAAGAAAAAAGAAGAGAGAAAATATTTATTAAATCAAACATGTTCTTACTTTATAATTTTTCGTATTTTATCAAATCTAATAATAATAATAATGTTATTATTATTATTATTATTATTATTATTATTATTATTATTATTATTATTATTATATTGTTACTACAAGAAATGTTACATATAGTGACATACAAGAAGTGTCACTATAGATATAATATATGTAGGTATATATTTATTTGATATATAGTTACACACAATTTTAGTGTTGATTTTGAATGAGATTTAACAACATATTTTGTATGTCATTATAGCTTATATCCACACTTTTTAATAATATACCGACATATATTATAATTATTATATAAGTAAAAGTAATTTTTAGTGACATATATAGTGTCACTATAGAGTGTGTCACTAATATATGTAAAGAGGATCTTTAAGTACACAGTTGCTTCTCTTGGTAGATCCATGAAGTCACTTATTATTGACTAAAGATATTTGTTGATAGTCAACTTGTTCAGTTGAAGGTAATCGATATATTGCTTTAAATTACTGTTCTTTTTCTAATTATTGTCCTTCTTTACCAACAATGGTGCTCTCCACAATAAATGATCCATTAACTTACTAGTGAAAATTAAACCAACTCTTATCATTAACTAATAAATTAATGTAAATATTTGTATTGATTTAGTCACTTAGATATAATTATATACTACTATACTTATTTTTTTTAAAAATATTAAAATTAAACAATAATAAAAATATAATATTTTTATTGTCATGCACTTTAAAAATATATGTATATATGACATTAATTTTAATATATTAAATAAATTACAAAATAATTTTTGATTAAAACAATATTATAAATTCAATTTATATTATAATATAAATATATGAGTAATTTAATTTTTAAATTAGTTTCATATTTGTATTAACTATTGTCTTCTGTATTCAACTTCTACAATAAATTGTTATACTTAATAAATATATTAGATTTAATGATATGATATTTTACCATATTATTTTATTTGATTATATATACAATACCGAATAATATTTTAGATCTTAAAAGTATTTAAAATGAATTATAATTATTTTTTACACAGTTCTATCATCAAAAGTAAAACTTTTAAAACATGATAATTATGAGTTTTTAAATTAGGGTGCATAAAAAATATTAAATTATATTTTTGCTCTTCTTATAATATCTGTTTAGACTCCTTTATTTTTAATTCTACAATTTTGATTTTCCAATTTTATAAAGTACATAATTTTGTTCTTGTTTTGATTAATATTTATTTGTTTATCGTTAAAATTGTTACATTAAACATTAAATAAATACATGTCAATTAATATATAATTATATTTAGGCTAAATTTCAAAAATAGTTCTTGTTTTATCTCACTTGAAAAATTTTATGATTTGTTATTATTTAACAATATTTACTTTTTTGGTAAATATAATATTTATTAATATGTGATGTATATACAATAAATATTTTCTACACTTTATTAGAACACATATAGAAGGAAAAATTTTTCTAGACACTAAGGGTGTCATTTTTTTATTATATATAATTTGTCAAGTGAAATCTTACTTAACAAATTTAAAGATCACGTTATTAATATCTACTTTTTTGATAAATAAATATTTATCAGTATAATGCATATATATAGTAAATATTTCATACACTTTGCTAGAGTGCATATAGAAGGGACAATTTTTTAGGATGTTAAGGGTGTTATTTTTTATATATGCATTTGGTAAAACGAGATAAAAATGTAATAATGATGAGAACTAAAATTGCATATTAAATTAATCTAAATATTAATCATCATAATATTAAATCACAATTAATGTTATAATTTTAACAATGGATGAATATTCAATGAAAGAACTAAAATTATGAATTTGATATTATAGGAAGATAAAAAGTACAATTTAGTAAAAATAAAAAAACCAAAAGAAAGAGTTCGACTTAATTTAGCCTTAGCATGCATCAAATTAAACATAACACTTTGTTCATGTGAGTTGCATCAATGGGATAGGGAACACAACTCCACAATTAAAGCATCCAAATTTAAGTCGGAAGATCCTCCTTCTTCCACTGCAAGTCTTGCCATCTGCGCAAGCGCTTTTGCCCTATTTCTCATTCCCTCAGCTTCTTCCTCTACCATTACTCTTTTCACAGCCTTCTCAATTGCATCCCACTTAACACTATCATCCCCCACAAAGAGAGTCCATTTTTTAACACCAACAGGCACACCAATTTTAAGCACCTCAGTTAACAACTTTTCATTGTAAAACTGTTCAGCACTCACAGGAAAGGTTATCATGGGCACCCCAGCAGCCACACCTTCCAATGTTGAATTCCATCCACAATGAGTCACAAATGCACCAATAGCTTCATGTTCAAGAATCAGTACTTGAGGTGCCCAACCTCTAATAATTAGTCCTTTGTGTTCCATTCTTTTCTCAAACCCTTCATCAGGTACCCATTCTTCGCTATCTTCTTTCTGCTTTCCCATCACCCATATGAATTGTTGTCCTGATGCCTCAAGTCCCATAGCAATCTCTCGAAGCATAGAATTGGGAAACCTTACGACACTCCCAAAACACACGTAAACAACTGAATTACTTCTTTTTGAGTCTAGCCACTTTAAGCATTCATGGTCATCGATAGATGTTTTATTCCTTCTATATGTTTTATCCTCTTTATCCTTGTTGCAAAGAGACAAAGGGCCTATAGGCCATGCTTTTCTTCCAAGTTTCTTCACATAAAGATCTGCATAATCCTTCTCAAGTTCATAGAAGCTGTTAACTACCACCCCATAGCTCTTCACATCTGATTCATGCACTTCCTTCCAAAATGAGCTCATTTCATCTTTACTAAGGAGATTTCCCACCTGCAACCTTGTCATTTTAATTTCACCAGGAAAATTAGGAATAACAAATAACTCTGAGTCAGATGAAGTGTTGTTGTAAGGCTCGTAAAGGGTCATTGTTGCAGTAGCCGACAAAGAGAATAGACTAATGCCATGGAACACGAGCCTAGGAATTCCAAACTTGGCAGCAGAGTTAGTTGCCCATGGGAAGAACATATCAGCAACAACACAATTTGGACGTTGTTGAAACAAAAATTGCTCAAAGGGCTCTTTTAGCAAAGCAATAGCCTCAAGGAAGGCTGGAAATAAATTTGGTGAAGGGATAGAATCAACATGTTCGCATCCTTCTGGTAAACCAACCTCCACGTTGGGGAACTTAATGGTTTGGATTTGGATCTCTTTGATTCGATGAGTTTTGGCATTTTCTATAGCTTTAGAGAAGGTAGGCACATTGAGGGGTGTGGTGATTATGGTGGTTTTCACACCCTTTGCAGCAAATAGTTTGACCATGTCTACTAAAGGTATCACATGGCCATGAGCCATGAAGGGGAAGAAAAATATGTGTAAAGAATCATACTTAGTGCCCATCTTTCCCGCTTTAATATCGTAGGTAAAGAAAATTTAGATTTTGTGTAGAAATTAGCAGAAGAGGACTTGGTATGGCTGTATGATTATCAGAGGATTGAGAATTTATAAAACAAAATGATTTAGGCTATTGTTCATACCTTTGCACTTTTAGTGTTTTGGTAATATTTTATTTATGTAATTTTTTAATGTATAATAAGTAATTATAATAAATAATAATTGTGTGACATTTAAGAGTTTTGTAAGTATATTAAGAAGTGTAATTAATATTTTAAAATTTATAATAAGAAAAATAAATTTAATACTTCGTTGTCATTGTCAAAAGACAATCAAACTAAAGTATTTATATTTTTATTAAAATGTCAAACAAAACTAAATGTAAGGAGTAGTATGGTAGTATACTTATTTATTTAAAAAAATGTGTTTGCATCAATATCTATATATGAAACATGAACTATTATCTTGTGTAGGAGTGTTTTTTAAGTTTTTCTTCAATGAGATGGTTTGTAGAAATTATTTTATTTAATTTAGTTTTTATTTATAAAATTTATTAATTAATTAAATATGAATATTTTAAAATAAATTGTCAATAAATAAAAATAATTTTGTGCTATAATATAATCATAAATATAAAATATAATTTATATGTTTAAAAATATTTATATGTACAAATTTTAAATATAATTTATATATTCAAACATAATTTTTTTATATATAATTTATAATTAATTTTAGTTATATATAATAAAAGTGTCTGTACATTCACAAGTTAAAATGCTAATTATTTACGATTAGAAAACTTAAATTAAAGGTATGTACTTATTAATTTAAACTTTTTGTTGACCAATGATAAGGAAAGAAAGTATTTGATTATTTTCTAAAATTTCTTTCATAATAGATTTTGTGAAAAAGTGTGAAACAAAAAGTCAAGCTGCATCCATATTTAGCTTAAATTAGAGGTATGTAATTTTTAATTCAAACATTTTGTTGACCAATGATATAAGGAAGGTACGTATTCGATTATTTTCTAAAATTTCTTTTATAATAGATTTTGTTAACAAAAAAGTGTAAAACAAAAAGTCAAGGTGCATGCATATTCAACTTAAATTAGAGGTATGTAATTTTCAATTCAAACTTTCTCTTGACCAATGATAAGGATAGAAAGTCTTTGATTATTTTCTAAAATTTCTTTCATAATAGATTTTATTAAAAAAAGTGTAAAACAAAAATCAAGGTGCATTCATATTCAAAAATTTTACTACTAGAATTTTTCTTATTATATGTGATTTTCATGCGAATTTTACATAAAAATTCGCAAAAATATAATTTTTACGATTTTTTTTGCAAAATTTTATCTTCAGGTAATATCTTCATGGATAATATATTTTTACGAATTTTAAAATTTACAAGAGAATTTCCTAGGGAATTTCTTGTGAAAAAATTTGTAAGTTTCTTGCGAATTTTTTTGCAAGAAATTTTGTAGAAACTTTTTATAAAAAAAAATTAAAGAAATTGTTGCAAAAAGTTTCTTGCAAATTTATAATTCAAAATTAATTTTTGTGTAAATTTCTTACAAATTTTAAATTTACAAGAAATTCTATCATAATTATGAGTATCAAATCACCATTATTTCTTTAATTATTTAACTTTCAAACACTCACAATAAATTCATAATATGCTAATGTAGGTTATAAATCTAACTCAGGCTACAAGATTAACTTGCAAGGTGTTGCCTCTAATTATATATTCTTTAATTATTTTATTTCTGCTAATCAATGTGGGACTTAGATTTTTTTTAAAAATTAATTAGATCATGTCCTTAGAAATAAAATTAATTCCATCATATTGAACTACAAAATTATATTATTATAAATTATATTAACTCTTAAAATATTCAATATTCTAAAAAAATAGATTTTTATTAAATAATTTTCTTTAAAAACCTATCATTAAATTAAAACTCATTATCATTAATTTATACATTTAATTAAAATAAATGTTTAATTAATTAATATTTTAAATTAAAATTAATTTTTATGAAATATTTATAAATAATTTAGTAAAATAATATTTTGTTAAGTAAATACTTTTAATTTTAAAATTTTATGAATTATCATTCAATTAAAACTCATTATCATTAATTTATCATATTTACAAATTTTTATATATTTAATTTAAAATTAATTATAATAATATATTTATAAATAATTTAGTAAAATAATATTTTTTTAATTTATAATTTTAATTATTAAACTTATAAATTTAAAAAATTTTATATATCTTTGTATATTAAAATTGGCTGGGACATCCACAGGAAAAATTACCTACGAAGTTTTTCTAGCATTTATTATAAAATTAGTGACGGATTTTGTGACGGATTAAATTTTGTCTCTAAAAAATCCGTAACATAATCCGTCACTAAATAAAAAAATAAAATTAGTAACGAATTTTGTGACGGATTTTTTAGAGACAAAAATTAATCCGTCACAAAATCCGTCACTAAATAAAAAAATAAAATTTGTGACGGATTTTTTAGAGACAAAATTTAATCCGTCACTGAATAAAAAAATAAAATTAGTGACGGATTTTGTGACGGATTAAGTTCCTCTATAAATATTCTCTCACAAAAATGCGTCATAATACTATAATAAATAAGTCAGTAATGGATTTTGCGATAGAATTTTTGTCAACATTTATGAAGAATTATTGATCCCTATCAAAATATTTAATTTTATTTATGAAATTTTTATATGTAAGAATTATGCAGAATTAAAGAATATATGTTAAATTGTTTTTTAAAATTATGACAAATTAATCCATCGAAAAATTTATGTTTTTGATGGAAAAAAAATTCATAAGAAAAGTTATATTACCAATGGAATATGTCCGACAACAAATTTATATTTGTCAAAAATGTAAAAAAAAATTTACAAAAATTGACAATCATATATGTGACACCCTCTACCCCAACATATATATATATATAATAATAAAAAGAAATATCTTATTGGATAAAAAAAGTATATATATAAAATTGAAACGATAATTCCAATAATCATGTGAGTAGAGAATTCACATTCATGTCCTTAATCCAAATAGCAAATAAAATTACAAAGAATAAAAATTGAAATTTCCAAAATATATACTTTAATAAATCATAAACAATGTCATATTCTAATTCTATCTATGTCCCGATGTCACATGTCCTATCAGAGCAAAATCTCACATAGAAGCCTAAGCTCCATCGTCCACATCCTCAGCCTCATGCTGCTAATGGTCTCCTGTATATCAAACAAGAGAAACAACACAAAAGAAGGGAGTGAGAAACATCTCACTCTAGCTCATGGTGTAGGAACGCACACCGGATAGCCAAACACAAACAATACAGTTACCTTATAGATCAATCAACAACAATAGCTTATCCAATCATCCAAGTCATACAAATAGTAATTTATCATCATTTAATAATAAGAATGCACATGCATGGACACGGACTACATATTATCATGCATGTGGCACCAGTAAAACATCACATGGCATATTGCCGCTAGCAATACACAAAGAGTAGTCTAGGAGTACATGTCGGGTCACACCCTCTGCGCACTCTCACTAGAAGGATATACTATCAGAGTCTCGTCGAGATAGCTAAGCCGCAAGATACATCCCATGCACACAATGGGCGAGACTGAGACTTCCAAACCGAGCTATCCCCAAGGACTAATCCCCAAAGCTTTTACACTAGGGGACCTTCTCTGGCGGTATATTCCATATCGTACCCTTAAAACATTTATGCAAATGATGCATGTCAATCAAGAGTCTATGCATTCTCATATCACATTATCATGTCTCATTCCCATATCACATTATCATGTCTCAACACATCTCATCATCACATCTCCTCATTACATTTCATCATCACATTCGCATTATCACATCATATTCACAATTTTCACAGAGCACTTTTATTCATATCAGAACTCGTCTATTTGCGAAAGTAAACATATATTCATACATCTCATACAACAAGGAATGCAACAGAACAATCAGAAGGTAAAACAGAAAATATTAGAAATATGATTGTTTCTCATAGGGTTCCCACAGGAACCCACAAAGGACTCTAATTCATATCAAAACTTGTTTATTTTCAAAATTAAACACACATTCACACATCTCTTTTAATTGGGAATATAACAGAATAGACAGAAGGCAAAACAGAAATATTCCTATTTTGCCTACTGCTCATAGGGTTCTCTCAAGAACCCATAGAGCGTTCCAATTTATGCAATAAACATTTAAAATAAGACAATTCACGTATATAATTATTATCACAATTAATTTACTCATACAAGCACCAATGCACTCCCTTAGGGTTTCCCGTAGGAACCCAAAGGAGCACCAAATTCCACAATCATAGCCTAAACAAAGTTTCTATTCATACACGCATATTAATTAAGTAATTGGAACATACAAGAAAAATATGACATACAACAAACACAGGATTGGGGGTCAATCCCACTACCCAGCATACAATCCCACACCTAGAGCGAGGTTTCTCACTCCCCCTTACCTCGATAAACAGGGGTTGAAACCGAAGCAGGATCTCCTCCTCCGCGTTCCCCTTGGTCTCCAGAAAGTGTACAAGAAAAAGGGTCAAAAGTGAAAAAATGCGTTTTTCTGGAGTGCCGGAACGCATTTATAGGCATCAGGATTTGGCCAGAACGACCCGTTCCAGAACTAGAACGGCATGTTCTAGGTCAATAATTTGTTCTTTAAAACCACATCCGGAACGACCCATTCCCAAAGTGGAACGGCCCGTTCCGGGGCTATGAAAATCCATAATTACTAATTAATAAATAAATAATATATATATATATATATATCAAATTAAAATAAAATATCAATACAATTTAAAACATGATTTTCTTCAAATAATAATTATAACAAAATATCATAATTAATAATATTATAAAAAATAATTTTCATAAATGATTATTATTAAAAACCTTTAAAAATTCAATCAAACCCATTTAATTAATCAAAATAATTATAAGGAAATAATCTTCATAAATACACAAATAAATAATAATTATTCGTAGTATTAGTAGAAAAATTGGGGGTGTTACAATATAAAAAAAAAGGTCCATAAAATTATATATATATATATATATATATATATATATATATATATATGATGAGGGTTATAATAACACCGGTATAACTTTTACTAAGTATTACACCGCTCAATAATTTTATATTAAATGAGAATTTTGTAAATCCAATCGTTAAATTGAAAATTCTTTACTCTTAAATCATATGTACAAAATTTTATATTAATCCAAGATGATTTGATACTTCATTCTTATAAAACAAAATTGATGTAATATATACATTTCAAAATATACTAAAATATGAACATTTTGATTACCTTCACGTTGTTGTTCAAATTTCACAAAATTTGATATAAACATATAAAGTGATATGAACTTTTAATCTAATGGTTGGATTTACAAAATTCACATTTAATATAAAGTTATTGAGCGATGTGTAACACTTAGTAAAAGTTACATCGTTATTAGTATAACCCTCCTCTCTCTCTCTTTCTCTCTATATATATATATATATATATATATATATATATATATATATATATATAGAGAGAGAGAGAGAGAGAGAGAGAGAGAGAGAGAGAGTAGGAATCAAATAACTTACAAACTAACTCTTGATAAAGATATTCTGCTCAATAACTCATGGTGTGTGTTAAATTTTATCGATACAAATGTTAAATTAAAAGTTATTAAATTTTACTAATAATTAATTTAAAAAAAATAATTAGCTTTGGAATAAATTATTTGCTAATTAACAATATAATTGAAACATTAGTTATTTTAAATTATTTAACTAAAATCTTATTGACAATTTATTATATGATCTTAATATTTTTGTATAACTAATATCTGGTTTTAAATTTGATGTGAAAATATTATGATATAATTAGATAAGATTTTAAGTTAGTAATATATTAATGGTTGATAATTAGAAAATAAAACAAAGATAAATACATTTTTTTAATTTTATATCTTTGATTTAAGATAAATAAATATATTAAATTATTTAATAATTTATTTAAAATGTTAAAATTTAATTTAAAAGTATGTAATAAATAAATATTTATAATTTTATAAATTATATTATCATTATAAATTATAAAAATAAATAATTTAAATTATAATTTTAAATAGAAAGAAGTAGATTATTAATTATAAATGTAAGTATATATAAATAAAGATTAATTAAATATATTATTATTATTATTCGTAATACAATTATTATATATTATTATATTTTATAGTAATCTAACTGTTAGATTTACAAAATTCACATTTAATATAATGTTATTGAGTGGTGTGTAATACTTAGTAAAAGTTATACATGTGTTAGTATAACCCCCCCTCTCTCTCTCAGATCTCTCTCTGAGAGAGAGAGAGATAGAGAGGGAAAGAGAGAGAGTGGAGGAATCAAATAATTTAAGAAATAACTCTTCATAAAGTTATTTCGCTCAATAACTCATGACGTGTGTTGAATTTCATCGATCTAATTGTTAAATTAAAATTTATTAAATTTTACTAATAATTGTCGCAACCCGAAAATTTTCGATCTCGCGACTAATGGTTTAGACATCCTTTTAAAGATCTCATCAATTAAGGAATGCCCGGACACCAGACTAATCCTTAATCAATGGTTTTGAAAATAGGTTCTATGGAGTGGCCACCAATGTTTTACTCAAAACATTGGAAAAAGAAAAGATTTTTAAAAGATCCAATAATGGCCTTGATAACCAGAATTGGGTTCGGGATCGGTTACGTGTAAGGAAGGTATTAAGCAACCTTACAACGCCCTAAATCGGTACCCTATGATGAAGTTAATGCGATAAGAAATAATAAATTAAATATTATATCCTCTTTTATTGATGATTATTTACATGATTTAAAATTTAAATTAACAATTGACTCTAAAATATCTACATGATTGCTCTTATTATAAACAATATTTATCAAATGTAAGAAATAAAATAGAGAGAAGAAAATTGATTTGAATACCTCTTGAACGAGCTCTATTAATCTTCAAAGATGGAGATTTGGGTGCTTTTTGGCAGCCCTTCACACTACAATGCCTCACAAAAATCTCAAGAAATACAAAAAGAGAGGGGAAGAGAGAAAAAGAGAGAAATTTCAAGCTATACGTGTAAGGAAGGTATTAAGCACCCTTACAACGCCCTAAATCGGTACCCTATGATGAAGTTAATGCGATAAGAAATAATAAATTAAATATTATATCCCCTTTTATTGATGATTATTTACATGATTTAAAATTTAAATTAACAATTGACTCTAAAATATCTACATGATTGCTCTTATTATAAACAATATTTATCAAATGTAAGAAATAAAATAGAGAGAAGAAAATTGATTTGAATACCTCTTGAACGAGCTCTATTAATCTTCAAAGATGGAGATTTGGGTGCTTTTTGGCAGCCCTTCACACTACAATGCCTCACAAAAATCTCAAGAAATACAAAAAGAGAGAGGAAGAGAGAAAAAGAGAGAAATTTCGAGCTATAGGAAGTCTGGACGAAATTTCGGAGTCCGGAGAAATGAGCCCCAGCCGTCTATTTATAGACTTCAGAAGGGGGGTCCAGAATGGCCCGTTCCAAAATCGGAACGGCCGTTCTGGATATGGACGTAGTGCCTTAATTTGGACCCTGGAACGACCCGTTCTGATTTCAGAACGGCCTGTTCTGGGGTCCAAATTCAGCACACATGATTGGTCTGGAACGGCCCGTTCAGATTTAGGAACGGCCAGTTTCGGATCTGTTCCAAATAAGCTTTTACCCCTTTTTGGAGGAGTTTGGAACGGCCTATTCCAATCTCGGAACAGCCCGTTCCAAATTAGGGTTCTTGGCTTTTTGGGAGCCTCGGAACGGCCCGTTCCGGACCTTGGAACGGCTCGTTCCGATTTTGGAACGGCCCGTTCCGGGCCCATAAAAATATTTAATCTGTGCTTTTGGGCCCTCTGAAGTCCTGTCTTCTCGTTGGCATGCTTCGGGAGCTCCTTCCCTTCGTAACAGAGATCCATGTCCTTGTTTGTGTGCCCCCGGACGAAATTGGGTGTCTACAATAATTAATATAGAAAAAAAATAAATTAGCTCTCAAATAAATTATTTACTAATTAACAATATAATTGAAACAATAACTATTTTAAATTATTTAACTAAAATCTTATTGACAATTTACTATATGATCTTAATATTTTTGTATGACTAATAACTGATTTTAAATTTGATGTGAAAATATTATGATATAATTATATAAGTGTAACAACCCAATTCTCACTAGGCCTTGGGCCCAATTCGTTGCCCGGAACGGGCCGTTTCAAAAGTGAAACGGGCCGTTCCGGAATAAAGAATTTGCCTAAAAAACGTAGTTGAGAACGGGCCGTTCCGGTTGGAGAACGGGCCGTTTTGGTTTGGAGAACGGGCCGTTCTGAAAGTAGAACGGGCCATTCTGCTGGGTTTTGGAACGGGCCGTTCCGGTTTTGGAACGGGCCGTTCCAGTTCTACCCTAGTTTTAGTTCCGGTCCCTGTTTAAGGAAAAAGAGGAGGAGGTTCTGCCCTAGTTCCTATTTATCCAGGTACAGGGGAAAAATGGATTATTTATATGTAGAGTTACATGAGGGAATTGGGTAGAGGAAGAGCCCTTAGGGTTATGAGTAATTTATAATTAATTCTGTTTGGAGAATTAATTGTCTTATGTGATTCTGTATATCTTTAAGACTACGAATATATGATTTATTTGTAAAAATGATACTTTGGAAGAGAGAACGAAATTATAGAAAAGTGCCTGTAAATTAGGTTGTGAAAAATTGGATGATTTCTGTTTGAGGAATTGATGATCCCATTAGATTTTGTATATGTTGAGAATTATAAATATGCTAATAATTTGTAAGAATGATGATCGGGGAGAGAGAACGAAATTGTAGAAAAGTGCCCGTGAACTAGGTTTTGGAACAATTGGGGATTTTACTGTTTAAGTTAAAATTATATTAAATTGATAATTCTATTGTTTATTATATTAATTTATGAATGTTATTATATTATTTAATAAGAATTGATGATTTAAATGTGAATTGCTTGAGGGATGTGTAAATCCTTAATTTGTTAGACTTATCTGTTGTGTATGTAAGGTGGAATTGTGTACGTGATGTGAATTTGAATTATGAGATGAGAAGTTGTATGGATGTGATTATGATTGTGATTGTGGTGCCTCACATCAGTGACTAGGGATGGCATGGCCCCTGGGTAAGTGGTGTTACAGGGAGGGTGTGACCCTAGCATGGTGTGGGATGAGTAAGACAGTTAACACACACCACTTATGTCAATTATGGCAGCCCTGACATAGAGTTAATTGCAAGAGATTGTGTGGATTGTAATGTGATTGTGGTTCCTCACACTAAAGGATCAAGGATGATACGAACCCTGATAGTTGATGCTTCAGGGACGAGCGTACTCCCGGATGATCAGGGATGATACGAACCCTGGGTAGGTGATGCTTCAGGGACGAGCGTACTCCTTAATGACTAGGGATGGCACGGCCCCTGGGTAAGTGATGCTACAAGGAGGGCGTGACCCTGGTTTGGTGTGGGAGGCAATTAACCCGTATCACTTGTGTCAGATGTGGCGAGGTCTTGGCATAGTGTTAATTATAAGATTGGTGTGAATTATGGATGTGGATATGATATTGTTAATTGTAAGATTGACATGAATTATGGATATGGAAATGATGTTGTTAATTGTAAGATTGACATGAATTATGGATATGGAAATGATGTTGTTAATTGTAAGATTGGTGTGAATTATGGATGTGGATATGATATTGTTAATTGTAAGATTGACATGAATTATGGATATGGAAATGATGTTGTTAATTGTATAATTGGTGTGGATTATGATGGATTGAGATATGTATGTGAAATGAGATATGTTAAATGTGAATTGAGATGTGAAGATGATGAATGATTGATATATATATATATATATATATATATATATATATATATATATATATATATATATCAAATAATGAATTATGATGAGATTATATTGTGATGTGTTTGTATGTACTTTGCATATAGATATTTTCTTTTCTCACCGTATAAACTGTGGATATTTTAGGTGAAGAAGATCCGGCTACGAGTGGCATCTAGAATGCCAACAGTTAAATTATGGGCATGCTCTGATAGTGTGACATCAGGGCAGAGGATTTCTAGGACAAAATATTTATATGGATTTGGTATTGTAATAAATGATTTTAAAATTGTAAACTCTTAAATTTTACCTTTCAAGTTTTAATTTTCAGTCATTTTCTTATATTGAAGAAAGAACAGTTTTGAAGTTTTATGTGAACCCTTTTACAAAACCTTTGATTCTTCTTAATTAAATTATATTATATATGTGTTGGGGTAGTAAGGGTGTCACAATAAGATTTTAAGTTTGTATTTTATTAATGGTTAATAATTAGTAAATAAAATAAGGATAAATACATTTTTTGAATTTTATATCTCTAATTTAAAATAAATAAATATATTAAATTATTTAATAATTTATTTAAAAAGTTAAATTTTAATTTATAAGTATGTAATAAATAATTATTTATAATTTTATAAATTATATTATCATTATAAATTATAAAAATAAATAATTTAAATTATAATTTCAAATAGAATTAAGTAGATTGTTAATTGTAAAATTAAATATATATAAATAAATATTAATTAAATATATTATTATTATTATTCATAATATAATCATTATATATTATTATATTTTTATAATAATCTAACAGTTAAATTTACAAAATTCACATTTAATATAAAGTTATTAAGCGATGTGTAATACTTAGTAAAAACTACACCGGTATTAGTATAATCATCCTCTCTCTCTAAGAGAGAGAAAGATAGAGAGAGAGAGTAGAGGAATCAAATAATTTACGAAATAACTCTTGGTAAAGTAATTCCGCTCAATAACTCATCGTGTGTGTTGAATTTCATCGATCTAATTGTTAAATTACAAGTTGTTAAATTTTACTAATAATTAATATAGAAAAAATTAATTAGCTTTAGAATAATTATTTGCTAATTAACAATATAATTGAAACAATAATTATTTTAAATTATTTAACAAAAATCTTATTGACAATTTACTATATGATCTTAATATTTTTGTATAACTAATATCCAGTTTTAAATTTGATGTGAAAATATTATGATATAATTAGATAAGATTTTAAGTTTGTATTTTATTAATGGTTGATAATTAGTAAATAAAACAAGGATAAATACATTTTTTAAATTTTATATCTTTGATTTAAGATAAATAATTATATTAAATTATTTAATAATTTATTTAAAATGTTAAAATTTAATTTATAAGTATGTAATAAATAAATATTTATAATTTTATAAGTTATATTATCATTATAAATTATAAAAATAAATAATTTAAATTATAATTTTAAATAGAATTAAGTAGATTTTTAATTATAAAATTAAGTATATATAAATAAATATTAATTAAATATATTATTATTATTATTATTCGTAATATAATTATTATATATTTTTATATTTTTATAATAATCTAACGGTTGAATTTACAAAATTCACATTTAATATAAAGTTATTAAACGGTGTGTAATACTTAGTAAAAGTTACACCGGTATTAGTATAATCATCCTTTCTCTCTGAGAGAGAGAGGGATAGAGATAGAGAGAGATGAAATTAAATAATTTACGAAATAACTTTTGGTAAAGTAATTCTGCTCAATAACTCATGGTGTGTGTTGAATTTCATCGATCTGATTGTTAAATTAAAAATTGTTAAATTTTACTAATAATTAATATAGAAAAAATTAATTAGCTTTAGAATTAATTATTTGCTAATTAACAATATAATTGAAACAATAATTATTTTAAATTATTTAACAAAAATCTTATTCATAATTTACTATATGATCTTAATATTTTTGTATAACTAATATCTAGTTTTAAATTTGATGTGAAAATATTATGATATAATTAGATAAGATTTTAAGTTTGTATTTTATTAATGATTGATAATTAGTAAATAAAACAAGGATAAATACATTTTTTGAACTTTATATCTTTGATTTAAGATAAATAAATATATCAAATTATTTAATAATTTATTTAAAATGTTAAAATTTAATTTATAAGTATGTAATAAATAAATATTTATAATTTTATTAGTTATATTATCATTATAAATTATAAAAATAAATAATTTAAATTATAATTTTAAATAGAATTAAGTAGATTGTTAATTATAAAATTAAGTATATATAAATAAATATTAATTAAATATATTATTATTATTATTATTCGTAATATAATTATTATATATTATTATATTTTTATAATAATCTAACGGTTGAATTTACAAAATTCACATTTAATATAAAGTTATTAAACGGTGTGTAATACTTAGTAAAAATTACACCGGTAATAGTATAATCATCCTTTCTCTCTGAGAGAGAGAGATAGAGAGAGAGAGAGACGAAATCAAATAATTTACAAAATAACTCTTGGTAAAGTAATTCCGCTCAGTAACTCATGGTGTGTGTTGAATTTCATCGATCCAATTGTTAAATTAAAAGTTGTTAAATTTTACTAATAATTAATATATAAAAAAATTAATTAGCTTTGGAATTAATTATTTATTAATTAACAATATAATTGAAACATTAATTATTTTAAGTTATTTAACTAAAATCTTATTGACAATTTATTATATGATCTTAATATATTTGTATAACTAATATATGGTTTTAAATTTGATGTGAAAATATTATGATATAATTAGATAAGATTTTAAGTTAGTATTTTATTAATGGTTGATAATTAGAAAATAAAACAAGGATAAATACATTTTTTTGAATTTTATATCACTGATTTAAGATAAATAAATATATTAAATTATTTAATAATTTATTTAAAATGTTAAATTTTAATTTATAAATATGTAATAAATAAATACTTATAATTTTATAAATTATATTATCATTATAAATTATAAAAATAAATAATTTAAATTATAATTTAAAATAGAAATAAGTAGATTGTTAATTATAAAAGTAAGTATATATAAATAAAAATTAATTAAATATATATTATCGTAATATAAAATTATTATATATTATTATTATAGTACAAGTATGAGATTGTATAGTTGAGGATGACTTAAATGAATTAATTTGTACAAGTTATACTGATAACATGCATATACATTTTGGTAGCTTATCTCATAAGAACTTCACAGTTAAGCGTGTTTGACATGGAGTAATGTAGGGATGAGTGACCTTCTGGGAAGTCTCTCAAAAATTGTGCAAGCAACGATAAAACACATAAAAAGTGAAATGTTGTAAAATAGACCTCTCTTGTGACGCCAACATCCCTATCAACGTGTAGTGTTAATAAGAGGCACAAATTTTGTCACAGATTTGTGACGGAGTTAATCTGTCACAAATTCCGTCACAAATTTGTGACGGAAAAAAGTCCCTCACTAAATTTGTCACAATTTGTGATGGAAATTTATTAATTTATGAACATTTAATATTATAAATTAGTGACGGAATTTGTGATGCCTTAATTCTGTCACTGATTGTGACGGACTCAAATTATCCGTCACTAAATATTTTGTGACGCCAATTTTTGTGACGAAATCAGTTTCGTCACAAATTCCGTCACTAATTTATTTTGTGATGAATTTTAAGATATCTAGTGACAGATTTTGTTCCCTCTCTAATTTTAATTTTTCTAGTAGTGCTTGAGAAGCTTGGAATTAGACCTGGTAGTGTAGGTGTAGAGCTTGCGATTTCTTGGAGCTCATTCTTCATCTTCCTCAGTTCTCTTCGACTCCGAGGTAAGGGGAGTTAAAACCTTGTCTATGTTGAATTGCCTTAGTTGTATGTCGTTTGATTTCATCTAGAAATGCTTAGTTGTGTGATTCGAATTGAATGATTGGAGTTGGGGTTTATTGCTTGTGAAGCATGTTTGGGATGAATTTGTTGGCTTGATTAAATTGGTGGTTACATATTGGATTTTTGGTACAAATGAGTTGTGAATGATGTATATGTATGTTATATTGCATTGTATCTTGGAATTTTCTAGTTTTCAGATGAAGTGAGTAATTTTTGTGAATCTGCAAGTGTAGAATTCACCGTTACGTCAAGCATGAAGTTAGAAGAAAAACACATAGAAGGGGGGTTGAATATGTGTGTGCGAACGGAAGAATTTTAAAAATGTTTTCATAGAGGGATTCTTTTTCTTCCAATAAAAATATTATGTTGAATACTTAAGAAATGTGCAGGATTTACTCAACAAAAAATTTTGCGTCTAAAAGTTTATTGTCTGCACAAGGAAAATGTTTCTTAAAATAATAAGTTAAGCAATTGTATTTTTCGTCTGA
Organism: Cajanus cajan; assembly: GCF_000230855.2. Taxonomy (NCBI): domain Eukaryota; kingdom Viridiplantae; phylum Streptophyta; class Magnoliopsida; order Fabales; family Fabaceae; genus Cajanus; species Cajanus cajan. The sequence continues at coordinate 66,655,615 of NC_138519.1, forward strand.
AGAGAGTTACAGAGAAGAATAAACAATGGTTGAAATATTCAGTATGCTATATTAACTAAACGAAATTTGCTTCTGAAACATAGATAAACAGTGCAAAGGTTTTTATACTGGTTCGCTCAGTCTGAGCTACACCCAGTCTCCTTCAATTGAAGGGTTCCACTAGATTTTCAATTAAATACAAGTATTATCACCACTTCTGGTTTGCCAAGTATCTTCAACCACTTCTAGCCTACCGCAACTTCACTCGTCAGCGCTAGTATTCTTTGTTCAACATCTTCAGGCTTGCAGTGAGTATTCTTGACCACTCCTGGTCCCCGAGTATTATCAACCACTCGTAGTTGGCCAACTTCACTCATTGACTCTAGTATTCTTTGTTCAGCCTCTTCAGGCTCTCAATGAGTATTCTCGACCACTCCTGGTCCCGAGTATTATCAACCACTCCTGGTTGGCCAACTTCACTCATTGGCTTTAGTATTCTTTGTTCAGCCTCTTCAGGCTCTTAGTGAGTATTCTCGACCACTCTTGGTCCCGAGTATTATCAACCACTCTTGGTTGGCTAACTTCACTCACTAGCACTAGTATTCTTTGTTTAGGCTCTTAGTGAGGATTATTGACCACTTCTGGCCCGCTAACTTCACCTATTAGCGTTAGTATTCTTTGTTCAGCCTCTTCAGACTCTTAGTGAGGATTCTTTGACAAGCCTCTCCAGGCTTATACAAGTATTCTTTCCCTAGCCTCTTCAGGCTTTACAAATGATAGATAGTTTATTTTGAGTGTGTGGTTTACTCTCATAGAGAAGATACAAAGATTTACTACACTCACTAAGGTTTATGTTCCTAAGTTACACTTAGAACTCCTTAGTTTACAGAGATAAATACAATACACTATTGTACATTTGACTATATATGCTCTGTCTCTGGTTTCGTTGCTTCTTGGGCTTGAAATCACTCTCTTCACCAACCTTTCAAGGTTTGAAGTCATGACATATATAGTCTTTGTAAAATCTGCCCGTTGCAAGTGTCTGTTGAAGTAGGATGTAGTCGTTCATGACTACTTTGATCTTTCATTTAATGCATTAGATCTTGCATTAAATGTTGCTTCCTATTTATAGACATTCCGTGAAGTCTTCTACGTTTTGTTAGCTGTAGTGTCTGACTTTAACTGAGACCTGGGAACTTTTTGTCCTTTTTCGGTCATCATAGTTGCAGAGGCGTTGTCTTTATCTGAAAAAGTAATGTACTTTTTCCGACGATACTTTTAAAATCGGTTATTTCAGAACCGATTTTGTATGTAGTATACAAAATCTATGTAGTATACAAAATCGGTTATGAAATAATTGATTTTAAAAGTGCTACTTTTAAAATCGGTTATAAAATAACCGATTTTAAAAGTTGTGTCAGACATACCTTTTAAGATCAGTCATAAAATAACCGATCTTAAAAGTACTTTTAAGATCGGTTAAATTTGAACCGATCTTAAAAGTGTTCATTTTATTTACAAAATTGCCACCGCGTCACTTTTAAGATCGGTTACCTTATAACCGATCTTAAAATTCCGATTTTAAATCCAATTTTTTGCACTAGTGTGATTTAGCCTTGTTTGATACTTATTTTGGCCTTTCATTTGATACTTCAAGACTTCGACTGGTAGTATGTCTTGTCTTGTATTTGTTGAATTTTTGTCTGGCTTTAGATTATGCTTAGTCTTGATGCTTGATATCAATTGTCTGATGTTTTGTACAGCTCAACCAGGCTTTATTTGACCTTTCCGTCTGATGCTTCAAGCTTTCCTTCCTTTATCTTGGTTCTCGTATAAGAAGTCGCGTATGCTCTATTCTTCAACTTGTTTGTACTTGTAACACCCCAATTTTCATACTTTTTATGGAGGGTAATTTAGTAATTTTTATAAGATTTATGGGTAATTTAGTAGCCCAAAACGAGTTATTCTCAAATTGGAACGGACCGTTACAAACTACTAAAATGGCTTATAAACCCGAGATTGGAATAGGCCGTTCCAACACAAGCTATTATGAGTAAATTTTGGACCTAGAACGGGCTGTTCCACTTTGGGAACAGGCCATTCCAGATATGGTCGTTGTGAGTTAAAACTCATCTTTGAAACGGGCCGTTTTGGTTTGAGAACGAGTCGTTCTAGATGTGAATTTTCTACATGATGAAAGGATCCAGAACGAGCCGTTTCGGATCCGAAACGGGCCGTTCTGGCCACTCTTGAAATTTATAAATAGAGCACTTTGGCACTGTTTCTGGACACACTCTCTAGAGACCAAAGAGAACCAAGAGAAGGAGATCAACTAGATTTCGCTCTAGCTTTGCATTCTGCTTATCCAGGTAAGGGGGAGTGGGAAACCTCGCTCGGGGTGTGAAAATAATTGTTAGGTAGTAGGATTGGCCCCAATCCCTTGCCTGATGCATGCTTCTAGGAACAGGCAAAATATGAATGTTTTTTATTTTGCTTTCTGATTCTTTTGTTGTGTTCCTTGTTGGCTGTGATGTATGAATATGTGATTGATTTTGAAAATAGATATGTTTTGATATGAATTAGAGTGCTCTGTGAGTTCTTGAGAGAACCCTATGAGAAACAGGCAAAATATGAATGTTTTCTGTTTTGCCTTCTGATTATTCTGTTGTGTTTCTTGTGTGATGTAGAGTGTAAATATGTATTTGCTTTCATAATTAGATGAGTTTTGATATGAATTAGAGTGGTCTGTGGTTTCTTGTGGGAAACCCTATGAAGTAAAATTAGGAATATGATCTTTGGATGATTTTGAGGCAATATATGTAAAATTGATGATGGCTTCATGTTTTGGATAATTACTTGGTATGATTTATGTATATGACTATGAGAAGTTTCTTGCATGAGACTATGTGAACATGATGTGAGAATGTGAAATGTGAACATATGATCTGTGATATGATATTGTGAAATAATGCTACATGGGATATGATGAGATGTGAAATGTGAAATATTAAGTCAATAAAATCGTGAATGTATGGCATGAATCATTTGCATTTATGAGCTAACCAGGTGTACCTTTGGTCACCAAGTGATGTAACCAGCTAACCAGGTGTACCTTTGGTCACTAAGTGATGTAACCAGCTAACCAGGTGTACCTTTGGTCACCAAGTGATGTAACCAGCTAATCAGGTGTACCTTTTGGTCACCAAGTGATGTAACCAACTAATCAAGTATACCTTTTGGTCACCAATTGATGTAACCAGCTAATCAGGTATACCTTTTGGTCACCAAGTGATGTAACCAGCTAATCAGGTGTACCTTTTGATCTCCAAGTGACGTAACAAGCTAATCAGGTGTACCTTGTGTCACCAAGTGATGTAACAGGTGTCTTTGTGTCACCAAGTGATGTAACAAGCTAACAAGGTGTACCTTGGGTCACCAGTGATGAAATGATGAGAAATGTGATTATGAGACACGTGACTAGCGCCACATGCATTTATGAGTCGAGTCCATGAGATCATTGCATGATGAATGACTGTGCATGTGTTACTATTGTATGTATAATTTGAATTTGTATCTAAATAATGTGTAGCTATGACTGTGCTTGTATGATTTGTGTGTGTGTTGTCTAACTGTTATTTCTACACTTAGAACCGAGTGAGATATTTCTCACTCCCTTGTTGTTCTTTATATGTGTTTAAAATTGTGTTGCAGGTGATCATCAGCATGAGGATGTTGGTGATGAGGCTTAGGCTTCAGTTGGGCATGCTCTGATAGGATATGTGACATCGGGGCATAGTTAGGCGTAATTAGGATTTCATTATTGTATTTTATTTTGGAAGAACTCATGTTTCAATTTTTCCGCATTTGATCACGTTTTAAGTTGATGAATGTGAATTCTCTACTCTCATTATTGGAATTGTTGTTTTAATTCTAAAGATTATTTTAACCCAATAAAATATTTCTTTTAATTATTATATAATCATGTTGGGGTAGAGGGTGTCACAATACTTATATTTTTCTGAAACACTAACACACATGTTAGACATAACAATATGTATTATATTTGTCTCATTCAAAATCTTGCTGGGAATTGCTTCGTCTGACTTAACAGAGTATGCCTTTATGGTTCTGGTTGTGGCTCAAATTAGGAGTCCTCTATCTTATTCACACTAGGTGAAAGATTGGTGGTGTTGGGCATGGGAAAAAAGAATAGTCTCTGATTTGGTCATGTTGTACGTGATTTAAATGGTGTTGGATGTGAGGTGAGAAAATTGACTCTACCTGAATTGGCACTAGGCGTCAATGGAGTGATATCAAGCGTGAGAAGAGAGACTCATCTCTACCTAAAATGGGGTCGAGTGTGATTGTAACCAGGGGATCTTTGCTCTCATCCGCTTTAGATGCAGGTTAAACGACACTAGGTGTAGGTGAGGTAGAGTATTCCCTGTCTTGATAGTGCTAAATGCAAGGTGTGTAGTGCTAAGCATGGTTTTATTTGTGAAAACTTGTTTGAATGATTATATGGTGAACATGAATAGGTTAGGTGAATCTATAACATGTTGTATGTTGATAGGTGTTGATGGTTCTATGTATATCGATCTGAGATAATATAAATAAATGATTATAATTGTTGAATGTTGAGATGATGATATTAAGAGTGCTCAAGACATTTAGGCATGTGGTGTTGATTATCTTAGGACAAGAAGATATGATATTTTTGAAAGTCGGATATCGCATAGTGTGGATATTGGCATGGTGCTCTATGAGTCTAATTGTTGAAAAATCTTCCTTGTCTAGTCATTATCTCTTGGAGTGGGTGTTAAGTCTCTTATAGATCCTTATTTAATATTGGAGTAATGTATGAAGTTGAGGACTAAAACTTTTAACCGATTACTAGAGAGGTGTGTGGTATTGTGAGGATAATTAGCGAGTTGAATCCATAAGTGACTTGGTTAATGCATGTCAATGTCATGGTAGGCTCATACCCAAGCTATGTTATACCTAACATTGGTGTTGCACGTTCCTAGTTTAAGTGACGACATCAGAGAAATCATGTTGTAAGGATTGATATCTCAATTGGTTGTTGATCTAGCAGGTGTAAAAAGATTGATTAGTTCGTTAGGGTCAAGCCTTTTAGATTGTTCACCTTTGTTGTCGAAGATCTCCATAACCGAATGCATGATGACACATGTAGTTGAGACGTGTTGCATATGATGTGTGTATTTTGGTGTGTTCATATGCTATATGGAATGATTGTTGAACGACATTGATATGGTGAAATATGAAGTATCTTATGTTATAAGTTGCTTAGTTTTGTAAGTTGTTGAATATTATGTTGAGGCGTTTGTTGTTTTGACATGTTATAGACCATGAAGTGCTTTGTTGAGTGGTTTCAATAGTATGGTTGTCTTTCCTTCTATACCTATTGTATGATTATCCCTTCGTACACTAGCTTACCCATGTATATTTTCCTGGTAGTTGAACTATGATAATCATGTTTACATGAGAGTAGGGTAGGGTTAGACTGGAGACTTTTGGAGGTTTGAGAGCCATGTTGGATGTAGTGTAGCTAGGTGCTACTAAGGTGGATATTTTGCAAAGTTGCTTAATCAGTAACCTAAGTTCATACAGTTTTCTCCTTTGAATTACTGTATACATATATGTATATATGTATCTCTCTCTCTATCTATCTATCTATCTATCTATCTATCTATCTATATATATATATATATATATATATACTTGTATAGTATTTTAGTTATTGTAAAATCTTTGTACATGTATGCATATATTACCTCTAGTATACCAAATATTGCATGTATATTAACCTTAGATAGATGTAATTATTTTCTTTGTTTATATTTGAACCGATAAATCTAGGACCACATCGAATTGTTACATTAAGTTTTAATATAAAAGTGATATTCAATTTTTTAAAAAATTTATTGATAAATATTTTTTAGTAAAGAGGTAAGTAATGGATTTTTTTTGTATTTACAACTATTCATATTTCAAGATGTATAAAATCTTTAATTTGAATTTTTTTTTGAAAATTTGTTCCTAATCATTTTTTTTAAAAATTCATATTTATAATTTCTGTTGATAATCAATACCAAGTGTCAACACGTTATCACAATATTCTTAAATGAAATTATTTTTTAAAAAGTTATAATGTAATTAAATTTTATATTAGTTTATAAATTTTATTCATGTATTAAATGAGATGTATTTACTATTAATAAATAAACAAAATGTATATATTTCATTAATATTATAACATAATTGATAAATTAATATCAATAATAATATTAGTATATTTATAAATAAATCAATAATTTTATAAACATAAATTAATAAATATATATATATATATATATTAACAAAAATATAAATATATTAGGTATGATAAATATATTAAAATAAATTTAAATAAAAATATTGATACATTCTATCACTTATTAGTGCCACATCATACTGCAACAAAATATATTTTTAGTAACAATAAAAAAATGTTGCTAATTTATGAGTAAATATTACTGATATACTTTTGCAACATTTTATTTAATGTAAGATAAGACCTACGTTATTAAAGATTTTTAGTAACATTTTACATATTAATAACTGCAATTTAAAAAAGTTCTCAAAGTGATGTTTTGCAATATTTTAATAATGTTGTTAAATTTTTATAAATTTTATAAAATTATAATTAGTAATAATATAAAATTACTATCACTTATTGTTTAAAAAAAAATTTAAGATTGAATATATTTTAATTTTTTTATTAGAAAAATATCCTAGATTAATCACCATTAAATTTAAATTTTATATCAAATTTTATTTATCTAAGGTTTCATTCTATAGTTATCTGTACTCTTTATGTGTCATTACAATAGTTAATGTGAGACTTAAATTCAGAGAATCAATTAGAAATTAGAGAAATATAATCCTTACATATTCTTTTACTTGATGTTAGACTTAATTTTAAAAAATAATTAAAAATAATAATAGTAAAATAAAAAATATTATTTTATCTATAATAATATTTTTTTAAAAAATGTTACAATAACCTATAATTTTAATCTATAATAACATTTAATAAATAAAAATAGAAAAATATAATTAAAAATGTTAAATATAGTAGTGTCAATAAAAATTATTAATTTTTTTTATAAAAAATTAAAATCATACAATTGTAAAACTTAAAAACTATAATTACTCAATCAAAATTTTATAAATTTAAATGTCACAATTAAAATAATTAAAAGACTAAAAATATTATTATATTAAAATTTAAGAGATTAAAATAACAACTATAATCGATACTGGATGACTAAGTAGAGGTGGCAAAACGGGTCAGGCCGGCCCATTTTGGCCTGGCCAGCCAAAAACGGGTTGGGCCGCTTATGAAAAACGGGTTGGAAACGTTGGCGCGCCCCGCCTAAGGACGGGCTGGCGGGTATACCACAAAAAAAAAATTACAAAAAAAATGAAAAACATATATTTTATGTTCAAATAAAAAAAAATTGCTACAAATAAATAAATATAACTATATGAAATTAAAAATGCATACATATTGTACATAATATATGTTCAACAAAAGGAAATTACAAATTTAGAACAAAATCAAATAGAAATTAGTTCACTTACACCAAAATCAAAATCAAATTATAAACTTACAAATTACTAATAATCAAAAATTTTTGATAGTCCACAAAGCATGTCCATTACTTATGCAAGTAATTGAAGCCCAATTATTTATGTCGGTTAGGGGATTGTGACGGGTCAGCCCATTATTTGGCCCGACGGGTTAGCGGGTTTGACGGGACAAATTTGACGAGACAAATTTGACGAGTTGACGAGTTAAAATGAAGAATCTGACTCGCCAATTTTTGATGAGCCAACAGGCCAGCCTGCATGTCATAGCCCATTTTGCCATCCTATGACTAAGTGCATGTTTGAATTCACGTCAATAATCCACGTTTTGACGAATTTGACGCAGAAGCAAGATATGATAGCTTCTTGTTTTCACGTATTTTAAGCGGGTCGAGTCCAGAAAACATGAACCCAAACACGCTAAGTGCACAATTGACACATTTAAGCAAAATTTTTCACTAAAATAGAATTTTTTTTAAAAAAGAATTTACCAAAAAAGCACCTGTACCAATTTATTTACCTAAGAAGCACCTTTTACTATTCACGTTTAGGAGGGAACCGAATTCTGAGCTGTGATTTTTTTTTTTCATTTTGGATCTGAGCATGGTGTAAAACTGGATTTAGAACAGCTCGTTCTCCTTTTAGAAAGGATCGTTCTCCCTGCAGAACGGCCCGTGCTCCTTTCAGAACGGGCCGTTCCAGATGAAAAAATACATACATGACGAATGGATCAAAACGGGCTGTTCTGCTTGGACGTTTTAGTTTCAAAATTAACAGACTACGCGTGCAAGCAGAACAACCCGTTCTGCTTTGAGAACGGGTCGTTCCAATTGCAACATTAACACACAACTTGAACTACAAACAGAAAAGAAAAAAAAATTTAAACACTACTCATAATTTGGTTTCCCGAGAACCGAATTCTGAGAAAAAAAAAACAAAACAAAAATTAAAGTTCAGAATTCGGTTCCTAGAACTGAATTCTGAGTGTAAATAGTAAAAGGTGCTACTTCTATAAATAAATTAGAAATAAATTAGAACAAGTGCTGTTTTGATAAAAAAATTATTTCAGTAAAAAATTCCATTTAAGCATAGATTATTTAATTAATTTTCCTTTGCATAATGGCTTCTACGTATGCAATGACGTTACAATTTGAATCTGTATTCCAGAGTCATCTCTTAATAGTGACACATGGATGCAGAAACCGACAGGCACAGGCTCACGGAAGTGCTGTCCACAAACTAATTTGTGGCCTTCTAGTTAACCAATGTCTACCGTGAAGTGAACCCTTCTCTCAAGTGACCCACAACTTAATAAATGTTTTTCTGAATGTGGTTCCCAAATTTCCCAACCTAGCAAGCCTCCTACTCGTATAAAGATAATCTTCGTGCTATTGCATAGATATTTTAAAAAATTATACATCTGATTAAAATGACGTTATTGCTACATTCTCTTACATAGATAATTACCACAGTTGAAAATTAAACATATTTAAATTTTCATACATCTATTTCGGCAGCTCAATGAGAAATAAACGTTCATTATCATTTAATCACTTTTTTATGAATGCAATACATGAAGTAATTAAAAACATATTTTATTTACGGTGTTAGTAAATTTTTAGAAAAAGTCTTACATGTAGTCATAAAAATAAATAATAAAAGTACTTTAATATTAGGGGTCAAAAAATTTCAAATATTATGAAAATATAATATTACTTGAATAAAATAATTTTAAAAATAGATAGATTTCTTTTGCAATTTTAATTGGTCAGTGCGTCCAACAAATTGTCCAGTCCCGTTCCTATATAACAAGTTCTTTGAGACTCTGAAACCAAAAGCAAATAACGACTCTCTATGTTACTGTGTTTTTCCTCTTTATTCCAGTAGAGAGAAAGATGGGTAGTAGTGAGTATCATCCTCTACATATTTTCTTCTTCCCTATGATGGCACCTGGTCATATGATACCAACAATTGACATGGCTAAATTATTTGCCGAAAAGGGTGTGAAGGCCACTGTGATCACCACACCCCTCAACGCAGCTTTCATTTCCAACGTCATTGGAAAAGCCAACGGGATCCACATCCAAACCATCGAGTTCCCTTGTGCACAGGCTGGATTACCTCATGGTTGTGAAAATGCTGACTCAATCCCTTCCCCAGATATGCTTCAACCCTTCCTTTTGGGCACCCGTTTGCTACAAGAGCCGTTTGAGCAACTATTGCTCAACCAACGTCCACATTGCGTTGTTGCTGATATGTTCTTCCCATGGACAACGGATTCCGCCGCCAAATTTGGTATTCCTAGGCTCGTGTTTCATGGGACTAGTTTCTTCTCATTGTGTGTTTTGGCGTGTCTGGGACACTACGATGATGTTTCTTCTGATTCCGACTCGTTCGTCATTCCTAATTTCCCGGGTGAGATTAGAATTACAAGGATGCAAGCGGGATCTTTATTGAAGAGTAATGACATAACAGTTGTGTCGAAGCTGGTTGAGGAGGCAAGGGAATCAGACTTGAGGAGCTATGGGGTTGTTGTTAATAGCTTCTACGAACTTGAGAAGGTGTATGCTGATCATTACAGAAAGGTGCTTGGAAGAAAAGCATGGCATGTTGGTCCTTTATCTCTTTGCAACAGGAACTCCCAAGAGAAGGCAAATAGAGGAAAGGAGGCTTCTATTGATGAGCGCGAGTGCCTCAAGTGGCTTGACACAAAGAAACCCGATTCAGTTGTTTATGTATGCTTTGGAAGTATGGCAAAGTTGTGTGATTCTCAGCTTAGAGCTATTGCTACGGGTCTTGAAGCATCAGGGCAAGATTTCATCTGGGTGGTGAAGAAAAACAAACAACATGATGGAGAGGAATGGGTGCCTGATGGATTTGAGAAGAGGATGGAAGGTAAGGGACTAATAATAAGAGGTTGGGCACCTCAACTACTGATTCTTGAACATGAAGCGATTGGAGCATGTGTGACTCATTGTGGGTGGAATTCAACTTTGGAAGCAGTGACTGCAGGGGTTCCCATGGTTACTTGGCCTATTGCTGCAGAACAATTTTTCAATGAGAAATTGGTGATTGAAGTCCTGCAAATTGGGGTACCTGTTGGTTCTAAAATACCGGTAGAGTTGCAGGGGGATATCATTTCATGGGAGTCAGTGGAGAAGGCTGTGAACAGAGTAATGAAAGGGGAAGAAGCCACTCAAATGAGGAACAAAGCAAAGGTGTTTTCACAACTAGCTAAGGGGGCCATGCAAGAAGGAGGATCATCGTACTCTGATTTGAATGCTTTAATTCAGGAGTTAAGTTTATTGAGCCACTAATATGGTACGTAATATACCTATGTCAATGTTATATGGCCGGAAAGTAGGGAAGATTAATCAACAATTTCCATTAAGTAAAATATTAGTATGTGTTTGGTATTTTTTTCATGGAGAATATTTGCGTATTATGTAGCACTACTCATAGTATATTCTCTTCTTTAGGTTTTGTTAAATACTGCAAGTGTACCTTTCTTGTGGTTCTTACTTTATTGGATTGAAATCACATATATAAATTGGAAACAGAAAATAGAAATCATGGAATAGAAATAGGATATAGATGGGAACTGAATTCGCTAATTTTCACTAAATGACCTCAATAATACAAATACAAATCAGCAGTAATAAAACCCAAAGGAAACAAGCACTATTAAAGAATTGGTTTTTGGATCCAGGATGAGCATACCACTTGCACAAGTAACACAAATAATATTAAAAGAGTAATGTTATAAACAAATCGGATAATATCACTTTTGTGTTCCTCTTTAATAAAGAGATACTATTAATGATATTATTAATTATAAAAAAGATAGATAAAAAATGATGTTGTAAATTATTATATAATTTTTTAATTTTTGTAGTATGTGTAACATTATTCATATTAAATTTGGGAAGCAATTATTACTAAATGACAAAAACGAAACTAAAAAAACAATATATATCAACCAAAATAAGATTGATAACAATGGTGAAACAAATCAAACACACAAGCTTCACCAATTAGCATTCACGAGTCCATCGATCTTTTGCATGGAGATGAACGAACTCATTTAAAGACACAAGTAGACCTGCTGCAAATCTGCAATACAAACCATTGTTATACTTATACACCACCAAAATAAACATTGGACCACAAATGAAACCTAAATGGCCTGACCAATAATACTTTGTACATTAAAATAAATAACAAAGGCAGGCAAAATTCATGGAAACAAAATCAGAAGCATAGTCACATTCACATAATTCGCTCCAACCAGCCACAACTAGAAAAGTATCATTTTCTTGAAAATTTTCATGCAAAAAAATATTCGTAAAAATTTTTTGCGAAAAATAATTTACAGATATTTCTTACAAATTTTGCTACAATTTTAATAATCATAGAAAATTTTTTCCATGGTAAAAATTTGCAGAAAATATTGTAAGAATTTTATTTTGTTTCTTGCAGATTTTCTTGCAAAAATAAATTCTCAAGTAATGTTTACTAAATAGTAGAAAAATTTTGTAGGTAACTTTTCCTGCAGATTTTTCTACAAATTTTAATTCGCAGGAAAAATAAAAAAAAATATATTTAAATTTATAAGTTTAATATTTTAAAAAAACTTCAAGTCCCACATCGATTGAAAATAAAGCAATTAAAGAGTATATAAGTTGGGGCAACACTTACCTTACAAGTTGATTTATATGGTTAAGTGTTAGGCTTATAATTTACCATCTTAGAATTTATAAGATTATGTATCACATGTTGGAGGCATGGAAACAAATGCTTCGGATGAATTCATTAATTTATGTATCATAGTAATTTCTTTAATTTTTTTCGTAAAAAATATTCTTGTAAAATTTATTGCGAAAAAATTCGCAGGAAACTTTCCTGCGAATTTTTTTTTAGGAAACTTTCCTGCAAATTTTTTTTTGCAAGAAACTTTCCTGTGAATTTTTTTCGCAAGAAATTTCGCAGGAAAATTTCCTGCGAATTTTAAAATTCGAAAAGAAATATTATCCACGAAGATATTACCTGCAATTAAAATTTCGTAGGAAAATTTGCAGGAACAACGTTTCTTGCAAATTTTTATGAAAAATTCGCATGTAATTAGAGAAATTCTAGTAGTGAGCAGAGAGAACCAATTCGCAGTATTTTTATTTTTTTTAATTTCTCCGGAATATGTTAAATTCGTTGGAAAAAATAACTGAAAAAATAGGGTTTAGCCTCCCACATCACCGTGGGTAGTTGTGCTCCAATAACAAACAACAATAAGAAAAAAAAATGAGTAAAAGGAAAGAAGAAGAATAAAGTGATGAAATAATACGGAGAGACTTAAACGAGAAGAGGAAGATGAAAGTTTTTTTTTTAATTATTAATTTAGAAGAATTTTGTTGGTTTTAATAAAAGTGTGTAGTTTTTGAGGTGCTTCCAACTTAGCGAGGAGATTAGTCACGGCTATCCGGATGGATAGAAAAAAAAAAAGTGTGTAGAACATTATTCTCGGTAATGGTAATGGCCCACGTATCACAGGAGTTGCGTTTATTTTTTATCACTAGTTGTGCTGGTTTAAAAGAGTAAGGTAAAAGTGTGTAGAACATTATGTCCGTGGTTTGTTAGCATGAATTCTAAAGTTCATTACAGTACTTTCAAGAGCTTGTTTATTTACTTTTCTTGATTATTTATGATAATACTTTTCTAACATATTCCTATATTTGCATTGGGATCTAATACTTTTCCTTGATACAAATTTCAGTAACTTTGAGCATAGTTCATAATTTGATCTTCTGTTTTATATTATTCGAATTGAATTTGTTATGTTTCTTTTATTCTATGATATTTCTTCATAATTCTATTAGGTTCAAGCATAGTTGTGTTGCAAGTTTTATATATATATTTGGATCTCCCGTCATTTCTTGAAATTCTTGAGATTATTGTACAAGAACGAAAATGTTGTTCTTAACATTTTTTCAACCTCAACATCTTAACTAATGATGAGATTTGTTTGTAAATTGTAAACTTTGTAGTCCTTTCTCTGCGTGCTGTGCCCCAAGAACATCTCTTGTATAGTCTTATTTTCTTGTTTCTACCTTTCTTCATGAGAAACATGTATGTAATAGATAGGTCTAAATACTCATAGGTGTTTAGTTGATGAATTTCTTCTACTACAAGCTATGACAAAAGTCTTATCTTATATTACTTTAGTTAAACATTTGCTTAGTATCTAAATAGTAATGTAAATTGCTGCAACTTAAAGTGTTTGATAAATTAATCATCTTCTTTAGTATTGATTTAACCACTTTTAAGAATATTACTTATTCAAGATCAAGAGGGAGACAAAAAAATCAAGGTCACAAAGTCTTATTATTAGGTTAAGAAGAGAAAGACATCCCGTAAAAAGACAGATTTTTATTTTAGAAATAAAACACAATTAAAAAAAATAGAAAAAAAGAATAATTGAGTACTTCGGTGATAAGATCATTTTTGTGGCCAAAATAATTTCATAAACTTATTTTTTATTAACAAAATAGTATTTATGTAAAATTAGTTCATTTCATTTTACCTTATATTTTTCTCTATGAATCTTAAAGTAAATTAAGAAGTATTTTAATATTAAAATCATATTTTTTAAAATCAATAAAATTTAAATTGTAAAAGTTAAAAATTTAAATTTTTAGTTTTAAAAGAATAAGTGATTAATATATCTGAGTCAGTACAAAAATAATGCAAATACTTATCCTGTTAATTAACTTTATTTAATGAAAATCAACCAAGTTATTATAAAATAAATTAAACAAATTAATAATTAAATAGTATAAGAAAATAAATATGATAGCACATGTAGATGAGCAATACACGATTTCATATTAATAGAGTTGTTAATTTGGGGATTAACTCAAAGGATGGTCCACTCAGTTCGAAAATAAGAGCAAATTTGTCTTTAAAAAGAATGGTCTAAATAGAATCAAACTATTTTAGCCAAGTCTGCTAAGGTTAATAGGTTAAATGGTCTCAGGTCAAGCTGACTTGCAAATTTATAGGTTAGTTCATTAAATTAATAATTGAAATAATCTAAATTAACATCAATTCATAATGTGTTATAAAATAATAGAATAATATAATAATACTCTAATAGTAGTAGTATTTCAAATTTTTTGTATTGCTTGTATTTATAAGTTTAGAATTAGGATTAATTATTTACAATAAAATATTTTTAACTAAATAGAAAAAACTAAAGAATGTGCTAACTATTATTTTGAGTAGAATATGTTTGATTTATGATGTATGAACATTTGTACTACTCAAAAAGATTATATGATTGTAATTGTTCATTATGTTAATTTAAATTGGAGGTTAAATTGTAAGTTGCTTTGATTTTGTAAATTGAATAGTTTACATACTAGATTAGATTTATCTAAAATATTACTTGGAACTCTTAAGGGGTGAAGGATAGATGAAAACATATTTTCTCTCACATAGGATAATATATCTTCCATTAATAGCATGGTCAAAATTTAAAGAGAAAGTATGAGATTTATTATTTATTGATAATATTACATTTTATTTATGGCTTTGGATTATTTATCACATTGTTATTTGAGTATTAAATAGTGAACAATATAATATAATTTTAAAAAAATCAAGTTGGGTTTTCAACTTAGAAAATGACAGATGAAATTAACATAATTTATATGTAAATATTATTAGAATAATTTTTATAATTAACATGTAATGATAGAATTTCTCATAATTATACAAAAATAACTAGATGTTTTATATTACAATTAAAAATATATAAGTTAAGATGGTCTAATAAAAAATAATATTTGACATAATATTTGACATGTATAGATCATGTTGATTAGACTAATTTGATCCATTTGATGGCTCTACATATTAATTTATTATTTTAGTTTATATAATTTGAATATTTTATTTTAACTTATATATGTTTTTGTTTGTTTTAGTTTATATAATTACAAATACTATTTTTTAATTTCTATAAAATTAAATAACAAAAATTAAAATAAAAAAAAATAATATATATATATATATATGAGGAGAGTTATAATAACATTGATGTAACTTTTATTAAGTAATACACCGCTTTATAACTTTATATTAATTATTAATTTTGTAAATTCAACCGTTATATTGACTTATATGTGTATATTAAATTTTGTTAAAATAGAATAACAACTTGAAAATAATCAAAATATTCATATCTTAATATATTTTAAAATAAATATATTACGTCAATTTTATTTTATAAAAATAAAATATTAAATCATGTTGAATTAATATAAAATTTTGTATATATATAATTTAAGAATAAAGAACTTTTAATTTAACAGTTGAGTTTACAAAATTTATATTTAATATAAAATTATTTAATAATGTAATATTTAATAAAAATTATATCAATATTATTATAACTTTTCGATATATATATATATATAAACTAAAAATAAGATATTTCTAGGCAAAATTTATAAAATTGTATTGTAAAAATGTAATTAAGACTTGTTTGATTTAAAAAAAAAAAAGAAAAAAGAATTGCTTCTACAAAATGGGGGCAGCGGCTTCTATGTATTCAATGACGTAACAATTTCAATCTGTCCTGACTCCTGACAATCACATGCCTCAGTCTTCTCTTAATAATGACACATGCATGCCGTAACCGACAAAATCACTCACGGACCGACCCAGAAATTAATTTCTAGCTGTCGAGCAAATTCTTTCAAAATAAATAAATAAAGATAATAATAACAATAATCTAAAAATAAACTGTGGAACAAATATTTATATCACAATAAATTGAATCTATATCTATTTCTTTTCTTTTGTAATTTAATTTAATTGCTTCTCATTAAAAAAGAAAATAGATTAAATTAAATCATATTTTAAATATATAAATTAAGTTTATTTTATAAAATAAAAATAAAAATATAATTTATTATAATTTTTTTATAAATCTAATCTAAAATCTGGTCTAATGTATTAATCTAATTAAAAGTTTACTTAAATTATTAATATTAATTAAGTTAATAAATTTATTTTTAAGAATTAATAAAATTATTTTTAAAATATAATTTTATTTAATATTATTAAATTTAAATCTTAAAAAAAATATTAGAAAAAAATTATATTATTTTTTATTAAAAGAATAATTTATGTATAATTATGTATATTAATATGTATTATGTACAAATCGTAAATTTATAAATTCATAATAAAAAATAATTATATAAAAAATATTTTAAATATTAATAATTTATTTTTATCTTATAAAATTATTTATTTATATTTTTAATAATATATTATTTTATTATTATATTATTTAAATAGACTATCACACACATCTAATACAGTTTCTTATACTTTTTTTGAAAAAATCAATTTTGATCTTTTTATTAAACATACTATGTGAGAGAAAGATGGGTAGTAGTGAGTATCATCCTCTACACATTTTCTTCTTCCCTTTCTTGGCACATGGTCATATTATACCAGCCATTGACATGGCCAAATTATTTGTTGAAAAGGGTGTGAAGGCCACTATAATCACCACACCCCTCAACGCACATTTCATCTCCAACGCCATTGGAAAAGCCAAAACGAACGACGAAAACGGGATCCACATTCAAACCATCGCGTTCCCTAGTGCACAGGTTGGTTTATCTCATGGCTGTGAAAATGTTGACTCAATCCCTTCCCTAGACTTGTTTAAACCCTTCATTTTGGGCACCCGTTTGCTACAAGAGCCGTTTGAGCAACTATTGCTCGACCAACGTCCACATTGCATTGTGGCTGACATGTTCTTCCCATGGACAACGGATTCCGCAGCCAAATTTGGAATCCCTAGGCTCGTCTTTCATGGAACTAGTTTCTTCTCCTTGTGTGTCATGACGTGTTTGGAACTCTACGATGATGTTTCTTCTGATTCCGACTCCTTCGTTGTTCCTAATTTCCCGGGTGAGATTAAAATTACAAGGATGCAAGCGGGATCATTTTTGAAGAGTAATGACATAACAGGTGTGTATAAGTTGGTTGAGGAGGCAAGGGAATCAGAGTTGAGGAGCTATGGGGTTGTTGTTAATAGCTTCTACGAACTCGAGAAGGTGTATGCCGATCATTACAGAAAGGTGCATGGAAGAAAAGCATGGCATGTTGGTCCCTTATCTCTTTGCAACAGGAACTCCCAAGAGAAAGCAAATAGAGGAAAGGAAGCTTCTATTGATGAGCACGAGTGCCTCAAGTGGCTTGACACAAAGAAACCCGATTCAGTTGTTTATGTATGCTTTGGAAGTATAGCAAAGTTGTGTGATTCTCAGCTTAGAGCTATTGCTATGGGTCTTGAAGCATCAGGGCAAGATTTCATCTGGGTGGTGAGGAAAAACAAACAAGATGGTGGAGAGGAATGGGTGCCTGATGGATTTGAGAAGAGGATGGAAGGTAAGGGACTAATAATAAGAGGATGGGCACCTCAACTACTGATTCTTGAACATGAGGCGATTGGAGCGTATGTGACTCATTGTGGGTGGAATTCAACTTTGGAAGCAGTGACTGCAGGGGTTCCCATGGTTACTTGGCCTATTGCTGCAGAACAATTTTTCAATGAGAAATTGGTGGTTGAAGTTCTTCAAATTGGGGTACCTGTTGGTTCTAAAAAACGGGTGGGATTTCAGGGGGATAGTATTGCATGGGATGCAGTGGAGAAGGCTGTGAAGAGGGTGATGAAAAGGGAAGAAGCCACTCAAATGAGGATCAAAGCAAAGGCGTTTTCGCAACTAGCTAATCGGGCCATGCAGGAAGGAGGATCATCGTACACCGATTTCAATGATTTAATTCAGGAGTTACGTTCAATGGGTCACTAGTGTTCCCTAGTCAATGTCACATGGAAATTGTTGTATGACACGAAAGATATTATATCTGGAAAGCATGAAAGATTAATCAACAACTTCCATTATATCAAAGGGTTACCGTGTGTTTAATTGGTATTTTTCTCATGGAGAATATTTGCCTATCGGATAACCAGTAGATTTTCGGTCACCCTTCTTTAATCTCAGCCATAGAATATTTTATAAATAAATCTAATTATGATAAACGATAATTCAGTATAGCATTTTTTAAGTACTTCACCGAAGAATCTTCCTTACATAACACTACTCATATTATATTTTCTTTTTTGGATTTGGTTAAATACTGCATGTGTGTCTTTCTTGTGGCCCTTATGGACGGGAATCACATATATTAATTGGAAAGAGAAAATCCTTTCTTGGGTTGCGTTCACACTTGGTTTGATTGGGTTGTTGATGGCAGAAGTGTATGACTATGGCTCAGTCATGGCCTGCTGGTGGCAGAGGTGATGAGTGTGGGTCTGCTACGCATATGCGCATGGCTCTAGGCTTGTTTGAACTCCCGGTCACTTTAAATAGGTGCCATTATGTCACGTAATTCGTTGAGTTTGATGAAGTACTGGTCGTTGCATGATGTTGCTAAGGATGCTTAAAGAAAAAGAACACCATTTGTTCTTGTGGCCTGATAGAAGCGATGTTGAGGGAGACTTTAACGAAAGTGGTGGAGTTTGTGGCTTGTTGAGATTGTTCTACGAACTAGCTAATGTTCTTGCAATCTTCATCTTGAGTAAAATTTCTTCTTCTTGGATACTGGATTCCGAGCTACAGATCAATCCTACCCATTTCAGGCTGCCTGATGGACAATAAACCTGTGCTACCAACATGGCAATATTCCTCTATCTGAGTCGCTATTTTTTTTTATGTAGCTCTTTATATTCCAGCATTTTCGATTAATTTCATATCCATTGCTAAGTTTATGCAGACACTATCTTGTCATGTTACAATGGCTAATGAAATGTGTTTTATCTGGGAGAGGTTCTCCTTGAGGATGATTGGTAGTGCTGATCGAGAACATTGATTATACATAATTAATTGAGACACAATGTTACGTCACATAATAACTTTGCATTTGATAATGCTAATAAGCATTGTTATATATTTCGAACAAAATTTCAATTAGTGTCTGAATAAATAAAATATTAATATTTTTAAATAAATTTATTATAAAATAATTATTTAATTTAATATTTTATTATTTAAATCAATTTTTTATTCATTTTTTGGGATGAAGCATTTTTCTTTGATAATACTGCTACCTGTATTCTCATTCTTTGTTAAAAAAAATGAACTGTAATATTGATTCTCATGTAAAGACCGCTTGTGATGTGTCACTCTACCAAATAAAAGTGACTCCCGTTTCCTTCTCACAACACTAATACTTTATATAACTTTGCATATAAGCACCATCCGTATATCTTATTCAATAATTCAAATTTTACAAATTTTAATTATCTTATTGTTGAATTATTCTTAATATTTAAAGTTATCTAAATTATTCTTAATACATAAATTAAATCTATAAATTCTTTAAAAAAATTTAAAAATTATTTAATATTTTATTATATAAATTTAAATTAATATATAAAATGTTTATACGATTATTTGTCAATTGAATTAATAAAATGGAGTATCAAATATTTTTAATTTTTTAAAAAAACTTTAAAACTTTTATGCATTGAGAAATTTTAATTTAACGGTTGAATTGTTAAAATTTAATATAGAATATGAATTATTGAATGGTGTAAGTCTAGGTAAATTTACTCTTTGAGTAAGTAGATTTCTCCTTTCTCTCTATATATATATGATTGTCAAAATCTTCAAAATTTTCAGATTTCTAAATTACTTTTACATGAGACCTAAAGTGAATGTGAAGAAGAAATAGTTCAAATAAGTCAAGAGGATAATTCTAATGAGGAAAAAATTTGTCATTATGATTCAGAAAATTGTGCGTGTTCTTATAAGATAAATGTAATAAAATTTGAAACCATATATATATATATATATATATATATATATATATATATATATATATCAAATGTAAATATTTATAACATAAAAATAAATCCATGGTTTAAATTTAATATATATTGTTTGGTCTCTGATTTTTTTTTATAGAATTTTTAATGAGGTCTTTAAATAAAAAAAAAATTTGGATCCTTCATTATTCTATATATTTGTAATTTAGTCTATGAGATTAGAGACTTGTTTATAATCCATTAAATTTTACATCATATTTTTTATATCCCCATACTCAAACAATAATATTAGATTACGATTCAATATCATCATCCACGTGTAATATTTTAATCGTTATCCATTAAAATTCTCTACTATTGTAGAAATTGTGACACCCTAACTACCCCAACACATATATAAATAAATCTTGTAAATAAACTAAAGAATAAAATATTCAACGTTGGTAAAAAGGGTTCACATAAAATCTTCACAAATAACCAAAATAATTAAAAATGAAATTTATAAAGTAAAACTTGAGAGTTTACAAATTATTTTTAAAAATAATAAATACAACTCTAAATCCATATAAAAATTCCATATCCTAGAATTTTCTGCCTCGATGTCACAATATCAGAGCACACCCACAACTCAACAGTTGACATTCTAGATGTCACTCAAAGCCGGATCTTCCTCACCTAAAACATCCACAAATTGTACGGTGAGAAAAGAAAATATTTATATATAAAGCACACAAGGAAAAACACAACATAATCTCATCAATTATTGAAGTCTTTACAAACATATCCATACATTCTAATTCTATCAATCATGCATCATATTCACATCACAATTTCACAATCACACCAGTCTATCACAAGTCTTGCAATTAACATTATGCCAATGGTCACGCCACCTCAAGGTCGTGCCACTCTAGACATAAGTGATACGTATTAATTGCCTCACTCATCTCACACCATGTCAGGGGCACGCTCGTCCTTGTAGCATCACTTACTCAAGGTTCGTCTCATCCCTGGTCATATGTGTGAGGAACCACAATAACATCACAATCACAATCATCACAAATCTTACTATGTCCAGGTCACGCTACCCTTCAGCCTAGGGTCGTGCTCACCCCTGACATCACACTGTGTCAAGGTCACGCTACCCTTTTAGTAGCCTAAGGCCGTGCTCACCCCTGACATAACACTGTGCCAAGGTCACGCTACCTTTTTAACAGTCTAGGGCCGTGCTCACCCCTGGTCATCAGTATGAGGATCCACAACCACATCTCATTCACATTCCACACATCTCATTTCACAACTCAAATTCATATCACATACACAACAGATAAGTCCAACAAAATAAGGGTTTACACACCCTTCAAGCAATTCACATCTAGATCATCAATTCTTAACAAATAATATAACAATACATTCATAAATTAATATAATAATCAATGGAATTACCAATTTAATATAATCTAAACATAAATAGTAAAAGCCGCAATTGTTCCAAATCCTAACTCAAAAGCACTTTTTTACAATTTTGTTCTCTCTCCTAGATCATCATTCTTACAAAATAAATATATATTTCTAATCCTCAACACATACAGAATCTAATGGGATCATCAATTTCTCAAACAGAAATAATCCAATTTTCCACAACCTAACTTACAGGCACTTTTCTATAATTTCGTTCTCTCTCCCAGAGCATCATTTTTACAAATTAATCATATATTCATAGTCCTAAATACATATAGAATCACATAAGATCAATAATTCTTCAAACAGAAATAATTATAAAATTACTCATAATCCTAAGGGTTCTTTCTCTACCCAATTCTATCATGTAACTCTACATATAAATAATCCTCTTTTTTCCCGTACCTGGATAAACAGCGGTTGAAACTAAAACAGAGATCTCTTGGTCTCCTTCTCTAAGTGCCCCTCGATCTTTAGAGAGTGTAGAAGAGAAATAAGAGAATGTAGAAGAAAGAAATCAGAACTAAAAGAAGTCAGAACTAAAAAATATGATTTTAGGAGTGGTAGAGCACTCAATTTATAGGCATCAGGAATCGCGGAACGGCCTGTTTCAAATCCGAAACGGCCCGTTCTGAAATCTCACGTCATGTGTAAAATTCACATCCATAACGGCACGTTCTCAAACCAGAACGACCCGTTTTGGGGTTTGCATTAAAACTCTCAACGGTCATATTTTGGAACGGCCCGTTCTGAAACCAGAACGACCCGTTCTCAATAAGGTTCAAAGGCCATTTCTAAAATCTGGAACGGCCCGTTCCAGTTGGAAATGGCCCGTTCCCAACTAAGAATCATAGGCAATTTTAATGGTTTGGAACGGCCCGTTCCAAATCCGGAACAGCCCATTCTGGGCTACCAAAAGTAGGTCTATTTAGTAATTTGGAACGGCCCGTTCCGGGCTACTAAACCACCTTAATTGGGCTTTTGGCCTAGTGAAAATTGGGTTGTTACAATTCTCCCCTCCTTTATGAAATTTCGTCCCCGAAATTTTTGCAATGGTAGACTCCTCGCATTTTGCCTTCTAATTCCTATGCAACCTCACTACCTTATATAGATGTACAACTCTATCAATTTCACCAAGAAATGTCTATAATCAACAAGGGTAAAACAAGTAAACTTGGTGAGTCTATCCACTATAATCCAAAAAGAATCAATTTCTTAAGCATCTCAGACAAACCTATAACTAAGGTCTATCTACACACCATCTCGCTTCCAAAATGAGACGTCTAAGTGCTACAAAAATTCCTAAAGATTTCTAGCATACTAAACACGAGTATACAAATTCCTCTACTCCTCTCTTTATCTTAGGCCACCATGTTTCCGCTGCACCACTCTAATACATCCTCCTAAGGTCCCGATACATCTCAGTAGCTCCTAAATGAATGTTAAGAGTACTTTTATGTCCTTCCTCTAAGATCATCTTTCTTAATTCAAGGTTACTAAGCACATATATTCTATCCTCGAACCCCTAAAACACCATCAACCTCCACTTGTAAGGGCTATCCATACCCCTACTAACTCTCTCCACTTGGTTCACTAAGAAAAGATCTAACTCCTAGGCTTCTCTAATCTCATCCATTAATTCACTAGTTGCTTTTGACATACCCAATCCAATGCTCTTAAGGGTGAGCTTATACATCACGCTTATGTTTTTAACCTCCTCAATTAAATCCAACACTTACATCATCAAAAATGATAGGTGAATGATCATCCTACTCAAGGCATCTGTCACAATATTAGCTTTACTTCTATGACCCTCTCCAAAGATCAAACACCTAGGCATAAGTTTACTAGGTACTCATACTCGGTATCTAAATCTCACGACTCTCCTACATCCAAGGCAAACTCTCATCCACTATCTTGTCCTATAGCCTCATGTTTTGTCACCAAAATGAATCAACTAATTATGCCTCTCCAATTTCCGTCAACAATCCACTCGTTACTCAAGTCGTACCTAGTTTTACACTACTAGGAGTAATCTCACAAGTCAAACTTAAATCCCTAACTTGAGCCCAAAGATCCATCTCTCTAATCATGAGGGAAGATAAATATAAAGGTTTCTTACTCAAAACATCGGTCACCACAATGGCTTTGGCCAAATAATAAATAAGATCAAAATCTTATTCCTTAAGAAATTCCAACTATCTCTTTTATCTCATATTCAACTTCTTTGGTTAAAAGATATTTAAGGTTCTTATGATCACTAAATACCTCAAGCTTAGAATCATATAGGTAGTGTCTCCAAATCTTAATATAAATATTAAAACCGCTAACTCAAGGTCATGGGTAAGGTAATTCCTCTCATGAATTCTCAATTTCCTAGAAGCATAAGCTACTATTATTCCTGCTTGCATCAACACTCTGTCCAAACCTATCTTAGAAGAATAATTATATACCATAAAAGGCTTACTAAGATCGGCCAATGCTAATAATGGTGCACCAATCAATCTTTCCTTAAGAATTTGAAACCTACTCTCATATTTATTATCTCATACAAAGGCAACTCTTTCCTAGTCAATCTAGTCAAATAGTAAGCAAACTAGAGAAGTAAGCGACGAAATGCTTTGGGGAGTTGAAAATAAGCATAGGTCCGGGGATCCTCGATATAGGTTAACCTTTCAAACTACTGTTGAATTCATGGGTAGGTAAAAGAAAACTTAGTGAACTGAAACATCTTAGTAGCTAGAGGAAAAGAAAGCAAAAGCAATTCCTGTAGTAGAGGCGAGTGAAATGATAGCAGCCTAAACCTCGAACTGCTATCTTAGAAATTTACTCAGTAAATCTCCTATAAATTATCCTAAGAAAACTCTTAACCTCACTAATTGACTTTACGTATCTCCCATTTAAGCATAACTTCTACCTTAGGTAGATCTACGTTATACCTCCGCTAGAAATTACAGGGCCAAGAACACTCACCTCAAACAATCAAGAATCACACTTAGATAACTAGCATAAAACTGTCTAGCATCCTCATCTCTAATTTGATGATATCACATCCTAAGGTCAATCTTACTAAACACACAAACACCCACTAATTGATATATAAGATCATCTATCCTCATATCAATATACATGCATATCAAATCATATTAAAACACCTAATTCAAACATTCATGTATATACTATACCTAATCATGTACGAATCCATCATCGTTTACTCCACATAGCAATGTATATGAACCAACCTTACCACATATAGCATCATACAACCTTAAACAACCTTTCAATCCATATGACGATGCCTTAGGCTATCATAACCAAATCAGTTTTATCCTTGCATTGCCTAATAACTCAAAAACATCATGATAACATACATGTCCCTTCAATAACTGGCAAGAAACGACACCTAGAGAGTTACACTCGTCCAATGATCTCAATTCTATCTCAAAAGAAAGATAAAAGAATAAGTTATAAATCTTATGAAGACATAAGATTCTGAATAGATCCTCTTCTTAGCTAACAATTCAAAAATCACAACAGATATATTTAATGCTTACAACTAGCCTCTGATTACCAAAATAACTATAACTGGAGTTCTAGACCTCCGTTTTACTTTATTCTAGTTCCATTAGAAAGATAACGTCTAAGACTACAACTTTTGTGAAGACCATAAAATTTAAATTTGTTAATACGGTACTCATACTAGCACAACAAAACTGTAGCAAAAATATCCTCTATACCAAACAGCAATAGTGTATCAATATATCTAAGGCCACAAAAATACCTCAAATCTTCCAAACTCACACCTCAACTTCACATTCAAGCTTCCCACTACAATCTTAAACCAAAACAACTCACATATTTAGCACCACAGACTTAGAAAATAAAACTCACTTCCTACCTGATAAGTGTCTAATTAGTTTGATTTAATACTCACTTGAGACACTTATCTAGCACATTTTGTGTACATACTGATATTATTTTGATCTATATATGCTTAGAATCAAAGAGGTGCTTTTGATTAATGTTAGTACAGGGAATAGGAAGCCTTTGATCCAACTTGGTGCTTATTTTGTAGGTTTTGAAACCTGGAGAAGAATGGATCAGCCATTCTAAAGCGTTCAGCAGATTCAGGCCAGAGAACTTCCCAAACTGAAGGCGCTCAGCCACTTCAAAGCGCCCAACGGATTGGCCCCTGGAGGAGAATGAGTGCTCTCTGCCTCCAATCCGCTCAGCCAGTCCCATCCGCTCAGCGGATTTCATCCAGGAACAAGGGGTGCTCTCTGCCTCTAAAGCGCTCAGCGGATCTCAGGCGCTCAGCCCTTGAGGTTTCCTCATGGTGAAGAACTCCCAATCCGCTCAGCCGTTTCAAGGCCCTGAGTGGATTCGTCTCTCTCTTGTTCACTCTGTTTTAATATATAAGAAAAAAACAGAGAGGTAAGGGGGGAAGCTGTACGAAAAAAGAAAACAGAGAGAGGAGAGAAACAGAGTACTCTGGAGCTCGTGGGGACGCGAATCTTCAAAGGATCTTCTTCTTCTTCTACCTCTCAACTTGTAATTTGGTGATTTTCTTGTAAAATGGAGAACTAATCTCTAGGGTTGGGATAGATGTAATCATCAAACTCCTATGTATTTCTCTTTGATTCAAATATATATATCATCCATTACTTTATGCTACTGATTTTGTTCCTGTTTTTAATGCTTTGATAAACTGATCATTTATCTCTAATTTTGGGTTTGGGATTTGGTTGGAAAACGTTTTCTGAACCCAGACTTGGAACGAATCACCTATTAGTTTTGAGAGCCAGGAATGGTCTTGAACTTAATAGTTGTATCAAGTTCTGATTCTTAATGCAAGATATTAAACTGAATGAAGTGAGGGATCATTCGTCTAGTTAAATATCTTAGAATTTCTTATACCAAGGGATTGGGTTTGAATGAATTTAGTGAACTCAATGGCAATGGGTAATGGAATTTTTAGAAAGAATCAATAGGAATGCATAGGAGGGAGATTGATGAAATCAAATCCCAACTGTTTCTTATATCTGTTTTTCTTTAAGTCAAATTACTCTGTGGTTTCTTGAACTTGGAAAATCATCTATATCAAATTTGAATATGTGTAATTATTCCAGTTTTCAATTCATAAGCATCAATTAATATAATAGAAATCTAAGTTTATCTCACAAGTCCCTGAGGTTCGACAACCTTTTATTCATACTACAGAGACTTGGGTGCGCTTGCCTATAAAAAAATCTTAACAAGTTTCTTGGCGCCGTTGCCGGGGACTTGTGTCAAGATAATTGTGATTTCTATTGTTCTAGTTGGAGCTTATTGTATATATTGTTTAGTTTTCATTTGTTAAATATATTCTTTACTTGTTGTTCTAACTTTTCTGTTTAAGTCAGTCTTTGTATGCGAGGAAAAATTCCTGCTGAGTAGTTGCTATTTGATCCAGAGATTGAGAAAACAGCTAGGAAAAATAATAGCAGAAGAAGGCGATAAAGGAAGCTTGAACAGGAGAGACAAGAAATGGAGGGTACTTCCACTTCAGTTTCAGCTCAACATTTTATTCCTGAATCAATGGCTGAAGAAGGACCAGGCGGTGATAGACCTCATCATCAGCCAAGGAGACTCCTTGGAGAATACAATCATCAGTTGGGTCCTAGGCATTTTTCCAGTATAGCAAGGCCAACCAAGGGGGTGGAGATCAAACTAGCATTACTATCTCTCATTACTGCCAATCAATTTGCAGGGATGGACCATGAAGATCCTTACACACATCTGTCTACTTTCTATGAGCTTATTGGTACTATGGGTATACCTGGAGAAGATGAAGAAGCAGTTTATTTGCGATTATTTCCCTTCTCTTTGACAGGTAAGGCCAACACATGGTTGCAGGCACATCCGAATCAGAGCTTAACTAGATGGGAGGATGTAGAAAGGAAGTTCTTGGCAAGATTCTTTCCTCCTTCTAGATATATAAGTGCCAAATCAACAATTGCAACATTCTCTCAAGGTGCTGATGAGCCTTTATGTGAAGCTTGGGAGAGATATAAATCCTTGCTGAGGAAATGCCCAAATCATGGGTTTGATGATGTGGCACAACTCAACATGTTCTGTAATGGGTTAAGACCACAGACTAAGATGCTATTGGATGCTTCTGCAGGTGGTTCAATGATGATGAAGGATTCTAAGGAAGCAATCACTATTATTGATGTTTTGGCAGCCAACGATTACCAAGCTCACCATGATAGGAGCCAGCCTACAAAAAGGGGAATTCTAGAGCTGGATACTCAGAATGCAATTCTAGCCCAGAATAAGCTTCTTTCTCAGCAGATGGAAGAGTTAAAGAAGCAAATGTCCAAACTTCAAGTAGGATCATCTTCACGTCCTCAACAGGTAATGAGATGTGATTTTTGTGCAGGTGATCATCCAAATGGACATTGCACTATCTCTGAATCAGAACAGGAGGAAGAAGTGAATTACATGAATAATCCAGGAAGGCAAGGGAATTTCTCTAGCAATTATAATCAGGATCAAGGCTGGAGGAATAATCAAAACCAGTATTCTGAGTGGAAGCAAGAAGCAAGGCCATCACAAAGGCAACCTCCTCAGAAGCCATATCAAAATCAATCTTCTTATCAGCTAGATAGGCTATCAAAAATGGAGGAAGCTCTTACACAGTTTATCCAGGTTTCCACAACCAATCAAAAAAATACTGAAGCTTCTATCAGAAATCTAGAAGTACAAATAGGGCAGTTGGCTAAGCAGTTGGCAGAGCAGCAAAGCAATAATTTTTCAGCCAATACACAGGTCAATCCTAAAGAGTATTGTCAGTTAATCACAACCAGGAGAGGGACTGTGATAGGAAAGGGGATTGGTGATAATTTGAGAGAAAATAAAGATGGAGTGGATGAAGATAAGAGTGGAGTTGAGTTGAAAAGTGAGAAAGAGGTGGAGGTGAATAAAGAGGCAGAAAAAAATGAGAAAAATAAAAAAGAGAGTGAGAAGAATGAGAGCAGAGATGGAGATGTGAAGGAGGAGAGCAAGAAGAAAGGGAGAGAAGTTAGTAGGCCTCCTCCTGTGAAGAATCTACCTTACCCACATGCTCCGTCAAAGAAAGACAAGGAACGCCAATTTGCAAGGTTCCTTGATATAATCAAGAGGTTACAGATCAACATACCCTTTGCAGAGGCCTTGGAACAAATGCCATCTTATGCAAGATTTATGAAGGAGCTTCTGACAAAGAAGAGAAAATTGAGTGAAGATGAAACAGTGGAATTAGAGGCAGGTTGCAGTGCTATAATTCAAAAGTCACTTCCACAAAAATCTAGAGACCCAGGGAGTTTCACTTTGCTAGTCACCATTGGCAATCTCTCTGTGGGCAAGGCATTATTGGATTTAGGGGCTAGCATCAATCTTATGCCCTTATCTATGTTACAGAGGATAGGTGATGTGGAGGTGAAACCTACTAAGATGACTCTGCAGCTGGCTGATAGATCTATTAAGTACCCTCATGGTATTGTTGAAGACCTCTTGGTTAAGGTTGATAAATTTTGGTTTCCAGTTGATTTTGTTGTCATGGACATGGAAGAGGATTCTGAGGTTCCTCTCATTCTGGGTCGGCCATTCATGAAGACAACTAAGGTCATTATAGATGTTGATGATGGCAAACTCAAGGTCAGGGTGCATGGTGATGAGGTGAATTTTAATATTTTTGAAGCTATGAAACACCCAAATGACAAGAAAGATTGTTTTAGAGTGGATGTGATGGATGAAGTGTGTTTGGAATCTGAAAGAAAATTTTCATTAGCCACACCAGTAGAGAAGTCATTAAATTTATTTGATATGAAAACTGCAAGTGAAAAGAGGAAACTTCAATTACATGAACTTGAAGAAATGCGTTTGCAGGCTTATGAATCCTCAAAAATTTACAAGAGTAAGGTGAAGTCCTACCATGACAAGAAAATTGTGCAGAGAAATTTCCAACCAGGCCAACAAGCATTATTGTTAAATTCTAGGCTGAGATTATTCCCTGGAAAGTTCAAGTCCAAATGGTCAGGCCCCTTTGTGATGAAATCAGCTATACCTTCTGGGGCAATGGAGTTGGAAGAACCAAATTCTAGAAGATCTTGGATGATGAATGGTCAGAGAATTATGCCATATCTGGGTGGTGAGGTTGAGAAACTTACCACTGTCATTCATCTCAAAGATCCATGACTAAGTGAAGTGTCAAGCTAATGACAATAAAGAAGCGCTTACTGGGAGGCAACCCAGCCATTTTGGTTTGAATTCTCATCTTCATTTTAGTTTAATACTTTACATATGTAGTTATGCTTTTGAAGAGTTGAGTTTGTGATTTGATGTTTTGATGATGCATTCTATCAAATGTTTTGTTCCTTCAACATTCTTTTCTCTTGTGTTATGCTTTTTATAGTTTATTGAAGGTAACTAGAAGTGGGAGTGTGAAAGGAGAACAAAATGTGCTTCTTCCAGGTAAGTTCACAAAACTGACAAAACGGCTCAGCCATTAAAAACGGCTCAGCCGTTTGGTTGCAGTGTCTACTTTGTAGATAAATTTTCCTCACAGGGGGTAAACGGCTCAGCCTTTTCAAGGCGCTCAACCGTTCATATCAGCAAAACATTTTAGTTGAGATTTCTGCATCAAATGGCTGAGCGTTTTCAAAGCGCTCAGCGCTTTTCTTTATAATGCTCTCTGTACCCAAATGGCTGAGCGCCTAAAAAGGGTTGAGCGCCTCAAAAAAAAAAAAAATTGAGAAAGACCAATCCAAGAACAGAAAATAAGTTATCCCTTTATTTGTCTTTCATTCCCAACACTTTCAAACCTGGTGTTCTCATTTTCTCTCGCTTTCTTCTCTTTCACACACACCATCATTCTCTTTGATTCAAGGTAAGTTTTAAGTTCTCTCTTTTGATTTCTGTTGTGCTTTCATACAAATATCGTATTAGTATCTAATGTGTTTTGTGTCCACTTGTGGTGATGACAAAATTCTTTTTGGGAATCAAATTGATAATCTTTCTGGAATGAGCATTTTCATGGTTCAAGTTTTCAATCAGCATTGTTTGCTAATCTGGAAATCTACATTGTTGCACAAGTGGTTGTACATTTTTGACTTTAATTGTGTGCTTCAAGTATGTTCAAGTGAAATTGAAATGAGTCTGAAGTTGTTGACATCCAGGGCACTTAACCAAGCCGTGTGAGGGAGTGAGCCAAACAGTTAAAATTCAATCATTGAGAGTCATCACTGATTCATGCAGTCAGTTTTGTTTGAGTCTCCCATGAGTTACAGTTAAGCTATGTGTTAAGTCTCAATTTTACCTCTTTTTGGATGAGACTTATACAAGATTTAATGATCAAATTCTTCCATTCTTTGTATCATTGCATATAATTGTTCTCATTTTGGTTTCTTTTGTATATGCAGGTATTCAAGTAGAGAATTGAGGAAAAAAAGGATTAAAGGAGTGGAAAACAAAAGAATTAAGGAGCAGAGCAGGCAACCGCGCCAGGCGCCGTATTAATCTCGCCGGGCGGGCATAAAATAGAGTACTCTCAGCCTTTGGGAACCTCGCGCCGGGCGCAATTTATAATTGCGCCGGGCTCAATTCAAGGCCGAGAGCACATTGAGCATCAGGGGAAGCCCGCGCCGGGCGCGAAGTGTAACGCGCCGGGCGCAATAACCCTAATTTGTCTCCTCGGGCTGCATAAAAGGAAAATGTCGAGGGTTTTCTCCCTCATTCGCCCAGGGGCGCCTCCAGGAGCGCTGCAGGAGGGATTCTCAGGCTTCAGAAGCCTCCCACGGTGGATCATTCCTTCGGTTCTTCCTTTCCTCTTCCATCTCTATTTTAGTTTTCCCCTCTTTGTTTTGAGAGGTTCTATCCATTGTATTGGGGTTTTGATGTAACCAACAAACTCTATTGTAATCCTTTTGTGTTTAATGTTATATATGTTTTGTTTCATTCCTTGTTGTGTATGATTCTATGCTTAATGCTTGCTTTGGCTTGATCACCCTTTGCATGATTTAAGGTTTCATTGAGTATTGGGAAATATCCTTGAAACTAGTTATGAACATATGCCTAGTGGGAATTGTACCTAGGGATAGGGCTTGACTCATTAGTAGTCTTAAAACCCTAACCGGTAATGCGGGTGGAGGTATTGAGTACTCAAGGGATTGATATTCAATATTTTGCACCTAGGCTCTTTCTCTAAGGAATTAGGTCTGAGTAAATTTATGGTTGACTGAACAATGAATGTAATAAGAGACATAGGATTCACTAGTGTTTCTTTGGTGAAATCAAACCCCCACAACTTCAAGTGTCCATTTTACCATTTCTCACCCCATTTCATTTCTAATTCATTCATTTGTGTTTTAACAATTCCAGTAGTTTTGTTCTTAAATTCATATTCATATTTATTGGGATTGTTCTCAAGTCACAAGTAGCCAATGAATGCTTAGTTTACCTTCTAATCCCTGTGGATACGATATTTTTACTACTTGTACGGCCGGTACACTTGCCGTGTTTGAGTCCGTTGAGGGAAGTAACCTAATCTATAATTATAAATAAAAGTACTTCAACGGAAATCTCAACAAGTTTTTGGCACCGTTGCCGGGGATTAGAATGGCAAATTGAGTATTTATAGCTATTTGTGACTTGTTTGTTTATATGTAAATATGTTTGTGTTATATGTTGTTTGTGTTATGTATTGTTTGTGTTATTTGTTAAGTGTGTGAATCATGTTTGAAATGAGTAAATATAGGTTATACTTTGTTTGGAGTGTGAGATATGAGGTAATTCTGGTTCTGGTTGGTTACAAGGTTCCCTTCAAAGCAAATTTAGGCAAAATGTAACCATTTCAGAGTACCACGCCCGGCGCGAGTTTGTGCTGCGCTCGGCGCGGTATCAGAATTTGAACCTCGTTGGCCTTTTTCTGAGATGGCGCCTGGCGCGAGTTTGTGCTGCGCTCGGCGCGAGCACTCTCCTGAACCTATATTTCTCTGTTTTCAAGCATGTTTCTTTGTGGTTAATTTTGGTCTAAGGTTGTTCTTCATTTTTGATATAATTGTATGGTCATCATTGTATACTATGCTCACCATGTTCTTCATGATTATACTCTTTCACAACTTCTGGTTACTAGGACTTGCAGGCATATACTGGTTGGCCTGGGGACCAGGCTTCTAAATGTGGGGGAGTGGAGCTGCTGATGCAGATGCGGTTGAGCACTTACTGAGGAAGATGACCAAATTTGATGGAAATAGATGAAGCTCACCTTAGTTCACCTCTGTTTGCAATTTATTTTTTCTGTTGTTATTTTCAGTATTTTAATTGTCTTTGGATTACTCTGGTTGGTACATCTTTTTGAATATCCTGCTAGAGCATGGTTTTTAATCTTGTTGAATACTTGTTTTGTATGTGATCAATTTTGGATTGAGGTTTGCTTAATGTTTATGGTGTGTGTACTTTAGACATTTTCAAGTCATATTAGAGCTTTAGTTCATGATTAGTTGCATACGGGTTTCAATGTTGATCATAGACTGAGCTGAGTGTGATAATCTGTGGATGCCAACCGAGTGAGGTCTGAGCCTAAACACTGATGAGTGAACTACGCTCAGGTTGCATGATAGACTTTGCTTGAGTTTCACTGGTGGTTTGCTTATGTTAAGCACTTATATGATCAAGGCATTCACATCTTCATATTTTGTTAACCATCTAAGCCAAAAAGCCATCCCCACTTTTCACTTGACCCATACCTTCATAAGCCTAAACACCACGCCTTCCACTTATCCCAAACCATAGAAAAATTAACCATAACCCTTGCTTTGGTTAAGAGAGCAAACTGATGACATCAAATAAGTTTGGGGGAGTTGAAGAACGGGAAATTTTGGGAACAAGAAAGTATGTGGTCAGCCATTACAAAATTAAAAAAAAAAAAAACAAAAAAAACAAAACAAAACAAAAACAAAAATATTAAGATGCAAAAATGTAAATATGCATCTCATAAAGGCTAATGGCTTGGATCAGGTAACGGGCACGTGCTTAATTGTTGTAATGGGGTATGGAGAGGGACATCATTGTAAAATCTTATTTGCCCTCTTAAGCTATAGCACCTTCAATCCTTGAAAAACCATAAAACTGCTACCGCTTGACCCTGCTTGACCCAGATTGCCCTAATAAAGACCTTGTGATAAGTTTCTGCATTTGTTTTACCACTGGTTTCATTTGGAAACGAAGAGCAAAGTTGAATTATGTGGCGTGAGTAGTAGACTAGAGAGAAACACTCACCCTGATACACTAGTGTGCATAGAGAGAAACATTTTCCTAGTGAGGATGCATACACAGATAGTCATTAGCTTTTCTCAGTTCTTTGATCTCTTTTGAAACTTTTGTTTGCACATTGTCATGTTCCATTGCAATAATTGTGGCTGAAAATTCGTTTAAGGTTCATGCTTGTGAAATGAAATTGTAAGTGAACCAAGAATAAGGAACTTGACACACATGCATTGCTTGTTATCTGCTTGATTAATTACCTTTTGCTTGAGGACAAGCAAGGTTCTAAGTTTGGGGGAGTATGCTTGGAATTTACTAAGGCAATTGTTTATTATATGTAGCCAGTAGCCAAAAAGCCAACCCATGAACTACATAAACCTTTAATCAAACAGTTTTGAGCCTAAACAGAACCCCTAAGCTTAAAAAGAAAAACCATGATTGTCCTTAGCCTTGTTGGTAAGAGACATTCTCATGAAACAAGTGGGTTTTGAACCAAGTTGGGGGTAGCGTGTATGAAGAGATCATATGGTTGGAGCTGAATTGTACAGGCAAAGTGTGTTTCCTGTGTATATCCATTACTTAAAAAAAAAAATAGAGTTAATTTTATAATCAAGGTTCCTTGTTATCAGTTCATCAATTTGTGTACAGTTTGAAAGAGAAGGAACCAGTAAATTCAATCAAAAAGAGGGATGAAACATAAAGAGTCAAGAGAGTTCAAGTTAGTGCAAGAATTTGGAATTAACCCATATGAGTGAGAATGTCTCTTGTCAAACAGGCCTTCAGATTCCCAAAGAAAAACCAATTCTCTGATAGCCAGGCCACATTACAACCCTCTTAAGCCCTTAGTGATCCATGCTTAGTCTTAACAACATACTTGTGGGAGACAGGTAACAAATCAAACTTAGCGTGTTTTAGTGCATGAAATGAGAGAAACACTCACCCTTCACAACATATCACTGAGAGATACACATTGGTGAGGAAATTTTAGTGCTCTTGGCTGAAAACAATGGAAGATGAGTGAATATTCCCCTTGAGTGTGCTTGAGGTTCATAATTTTCATTATCATGTGGGCACTATTTATTGCAACATGTACTCACTGGATTGTGTAAACAAGTTTCATTGGATTCTTTGTAATCATGTAAGTGCGTTAACATATTTTTTGTGAGTGAAACTTTTAGTGATTCACTGGATATATAAACTAGTTATATGATACTCTAAGACTTTTTGTTTGAGGACAAACAAATTTCCAAGTTGGGGGTAGCTTGATAAGTGTCTAATTAGTTTGATTTAATACTCACTTGAGACACTTATCTAGCACATTTTGTGTACATACTGATATTATTTTGATCTATATATGCTTAGAATCAAAGAGGTGCTTTTGATTAATGTTAGTACAGGGAATAGGAAGCCTTTGATCCAACTTGGTGCTTATTTTGTAGGTTTTGAAACCTGGAGAAGAATGGCTCAGCCATTCTAAAGCGCTCAGCGGATTCAGGTCAGAGAACTTCCCAAACTGAAGGCGCTCAGCCACTTCAAAGCGCCCAGCGGATTGGCCCCTGGAGGAGAAGGAGTGCTCTCTGCCTCCAATCCGCTCAGCGGATTTCATCTAGGAACAAGGGGTGCTCTCTGCCTCTAAAGCGCTCAGCGGATCTCAGGCGCTCAGCCCTTGAGGTTTCTTCATGGTGAAGAACTCCCAATCCGCTCAGCCGTTTCAAGGCGCTGAGCGGATTCGTCTCTCTCTTGTTCACTCTGTTTTAATATATAAGAAAAAAACAGAGAGATAAGGGGGGAAGCTGTACGAAAAAAGAAAACAGAGAGAGGAGAGAAATAGAGTACTCTGGAGCTCGTGGGGACGCGAATCTTCAAAGGATCTTCTTCTTCTTCTACCTCTCAACTTGTAATTTGGTCATTTTCTTGTAAAATGGAGAGCTAATCTCTAGGGTTGGGATAGATGTAATCATCAAACTCCTATGTATTTCTCTTTGATTCAAATATATATATCATCCATTACTTTATGCTAGTGATTTTGTTCCTGTTTTTAATGCTTTGATAAACTGATCATTTATCTCTAATTTTGGGTTTGGGATTTGGTTGGAAAACGTTTTCTGAACCCAGACTTGGAACGAATCACCTATTAGTTTTGAGAGCCAGGAATGGTCTTGAACTTAATAGTTGTATCAAGTTCTGATTCTTAATGCAAGATATTAAACTGAATGAAGTGAGGGATCATTCGTCTAGTTAAATATCTTAGAATTTCTTATACCAAGGGGTTGGGTTTGAATGAATTTAGTGAACTCAATGGCAATGGGTAATGGAATTTTTAGAAAGAATCAATAGGAATGCATAGGAGGGAGATTGATGAAATCAAATCCCAACTGTTTCTTATATCTGTTTTTCTTTAAGTCAAATTACTCTGTGGTTTCTTGAACTTGGAAAATCATCTATATCAAATTTGAATATGTGTAATTATTCCAGTTTTCAATTCATAAGCATCAATTAATATAATAGAAATCTAAGTTTATCTCACAAGTCCCTGAGGTTCGACAACCTTTTATTCATACTACAGAGACTTGGGTGCGCTAGCCTATAAAAAAAATTTAACACTACCTAAACCGTAAACGGTTAACATGCCAGCACCAACACTCAAGAGAAATACCAACATTTCAATCTCTCATCAAGGATACCAAAACCCCAATTCTCAGATACAACCTCCTTGGATTCAATCGCTACAACTATAGATTCCAGAAATTTCATTAACCGTAAACTCTCGACAAATCAATGTCTCACCCAAATCTAAGGTCCCAATAATTTCTAGTTGATTAGCAAGGCTTCGTCGTCCACTACTACTGACACATATGCTCGGAATACGAGCGATACCACTCAACCGCTACTTCTTACGTAAGTAAGAAGTATCAAAACAAATAAGCAATCATGAATAGCATCAACTAAGCTATATCATGTCTTTCAGCCAAATTCTGAGAAAACAATACACAAGTAAGCACAACACTAACAACATAAAGGAAACATCATCATTATCCTCATCATAATGCAAAACATTGTTAGAGTACACACAATTAAATAACAACAAACAAAATCAATCATCATACTAGCATATCAATAAATTCCACAATCAATTCATTCTATCGTTCATCTACCAAACAAGCATAGTAGACTCATAACTCACGGCCGATTGGATCGACCTGCTCTGATACCACTAAATGTGACACCCTAACTACCCCAACACATATATAAATAAATCTTGTAAATAAACTAAAGAATAAAATATTCAACGTTGGTAAAAAGGGTTCACATAAAACCTTCATAAATAACCAAAATAATTAAAAATGAAATTTATAAAGTAAAACTTGAGAGTTTACAAATTATTTTTAAAAATAATAAATACAACTCTAAATCCATATAAAAATTCCATATCCTAGAATTTTCTGCCCCGATGTCACAATATCAGAGCACACCCACAACTCAACAATTGACATTCTAGATGTCACTCAAAGTCGGACTCACCTAAAACATCCACAAATTGTACGGTGAGAAAAGAAAATATTTATATATAAAGCACACAAGGAAAAACACAACATAATCTCATCAATTATTGAAGTCTTTACAAACATATCCATACATTCTAATTCTATCAATCATGCATCATATTCACATCACAATTTCAAAATCACACCAATCTATCACAAGTCTTGCAATTAACATTATGTCAATGGTCACGCCACCTCAAGGTCGTGCCACTCTAGACATAAGTGATACGTATTAATTGCCTCACTCATCCCACACCATGCCAGGGGCACACTCGTCCTTGTAGCATCACTTACTCAAGGTTCGTCTCATCCCTGATCATATGTGTGAGGAACCACAATAACATCACAATCACAATCATCACAAATTTTACTATGTCAAGGTCACGCTACCCTTCAGCCTAGGGTCGTGCTCACCCCTGACATCACACTATGTCAAGGTCACGCTACCCTTTTAGTAGCCTAGGGCCGTGCTCACCCCTGACATAACACTATGCCAAGGTCACGCTACCCTTTTAACAGTCTAGGGTCGTGCTCACCCCTGGTCATCAGTATGAGGATCCAAAACCACATCTCATTCACATTCCACACATCTCATTTCACAACTCAAATTCATATCACATACACAATTCCATATCACATACACAACAGATAAGTCCAACAAAATAAGGGTTTACACACCCCTCAAGCAATTCACATCTAGATCATCAATTCTTAACAAATAATATAACAATACATTCAGAAATTAATATAATAATCAATATAATTACCAATTTAATATAATCTTAACATAAATAGTAAAACCCGCAATTGTTCCAAATCCTAACTCACATGCACTTTTCTACAATTTTGTTCTCTCTCCCATATCATCATTCTTACAAAATAAATATATATTTCTAATCCTCAACACATACAGAATCTAATGGGATCATCAATTCCTCAAACAGAAATAATCCAATTTTCCACAACCTAACTTACAAGCACTTTTCTATAATTTCGTTCTCTCTCCCAGAGCATCATGTTTACAAATTAATCATATATTCATAGTCCTAAATACATACAAAATCACATAAGATCAATAATTCTTCAAACAGAAATAATTATAAAATTACTCATAATCCTAAGGGTTCTTTCTCTACCCAATTCTATCATGTAACTCTACATATAAATAATCCTCTTTTTCCCCGTACCTGGATAAACAACAGTTGAAACTAAAACAGAGATCTCTTGGTCTCCTCCTCTAAGTGCCCCTCGATTTTCAGAGAGTGTAGAAGGGAAATAAGAGAATGTAGAAGAAATAAATAAGAACTAAAAGAAGTCAGAACTGAAATATATGATTTTAGGAGTGCCAGAGCACTCAATTTATAGGCATCAGGATTCGCGAAACGACCCGTTTCAAATCCGGAATGGCCCGTTCTGAAATCTCACGTCATGTATAAAATTCACATCCATAACGGCCCGTTCTGAAACCAGAACGACCCGTTCTCAATAAGGTTCAAAGGCCATTTCTAAAATCCGGAATGGCCCGTTCCAATTGGGAACGACCCGTTCCCAACTAAGTATCATAGGCAATTTTAATGGTTTGGAACGGCCCGTTCCAAATCCGAAACAGCCCGTTCTAGGCTACCAAAAGTAGGTCTATTTAGTAATTTGGAACGGCCCGTTCCACTTTTGGAACGGTCCGTTCCGGGCTACTAAACCACCTTAATTGGACTCTTGGCTCAGTGAAAATTGGGTTGTTACAGAAATCTTATAATTAAGGAAAATATAAATATTTTTATTGATAGATTAAAATTTGCTAGACATGTACAATAATACTTTAAATAATAATTTGATTTGATTGTACAAGTATGATGATATAATAAATATATCATATTGCACAAATTATAAACAAATCTCTAACTCTATGTCCTAAATAACAAAAATATAAAAATATAGATAGTTTAATTACATTTTTTTAGAGATCTAATTAAAAATTGCTAGTATAAACTAAATAATGTATCAAACTTTTAATTAAACGGACATGTTTTATTATATTTAACAAATAAATAATAACATATTTTAAAATGATATTTTATATTTTTCATTCAATTTACTTCTATACTATTGTTTATTATAAAATGGTATTTATAAATAATCTTGAAGACAAAGTAATCCATCTCCAAAATTATAACTATCAAAATAAGACACCCAAAAAAATTGAGGACTAAAACCAAACTTAAAATTCTTTAGTAGAATTAAAAATATATTTTACCTTTTTATGAATGTAATATATAAAAATAAATAATAATAAAATTAATAAGACATTATAATAATATCACTTTATGTTTGGATATGAAAATAATATAAGAGATAATAATTTTAGTTTATTTTCTAAAATAATGTAAGAAATTATAACATAATTATATAATATTTTAAAATATTTGAACCCCTCTTATTGACCATAAACCCTTGACGATTGCAGCTACGATTAAGGCCTATGACCAACCTTGATTATTTGCATGTTGATGTTTGTTTGTTCCGTTTTTAATGCCACCATTATTTTTTATTTATAGTGAATGATAGATTTAAGTATACATGGGTTGGGTTGATGAAACCCAATACGTGTTTGCTTTCATGTTTCAAACGTAAAAAAATTACGTTTAACGTGAAACTACATGTTGTAACTTTCACGTTAAACGTGATTTTTCATGTTTAAAACGTGAAAGCAAACACACACTAAAATCAAAGGCAAGGTAGATTTTAATTGATTTTGTCTTGTTTTGAAACCCCAATAAAATGAGATTGTGGAGTGAAAACACCAACAAATACTCGATACTATTAGAAGTATGTTTTAATATAAATTTAAAAGAGTGTTTTTAAGAATTTATCTATTAAAATATGCTTTTTATTTTTAGTAGAGTAATTCTCAAATCTCCATCAAGATTAAATCCAAACAAGTTCTAGGACCTTTATTAATATTTAGATATATATAAATTTGCTCAACCAGTTTTGTATTTCACTATCTCATGCAATTCACATTATCAATGTACTACATTCCAAGTCATTGCAATCTCAATATTCTCATTTTCTACTTTATAGAGAAGTGAGAGTACATCTTAATTTCTCTAAGTTAAGAGTCTTTGGTGCATTATGTTATATATAACGATCCAATAAGTCATTACATTTGCTATAACACAATAACTAAATAGCAAAAAACATAAACATCATCTTATTTATGATTCTCATGCAAATAGTACCTAGACAATCATGTAAAAATATATGTATAGGAACAGAAAACGTAAATCAATCTCTGCTTATAACAACTTGAAAATATAAAGTCTCACATTGGCATTACAACAAAGCTTATTCAAATATATACAAGATCCAAAACTAGAAAAAAAATTCTAAGTTTTCGATCAAACAACTAACTAGCCATGTCAGAACAACATCCATCAACACCATCTTCTGCATGATCAAAACACTGAATTTGTCCTCCAGCCTAATCCTGACATGCTCTCATAATAAGTATGATTATCATAGTTCAATATTATGGAAAAATAAAGGTAAGATTGTGTAAAAAGAATAAACATGTATTGTAGAAAGCAACAAGCTAATTATATATATATATATATATATATATATATAAAACTTCACATCAATTAGTCAACAACAATGAATTATCTTCGAAGACCACTACGTATCGAAAAATAATGAATCAATAATGATGACATATTAAAAAGAAGCTCACAGTGGAGAGATAGAAGTTCACGATTTAATTTCAAGATTTTAACGAAATATGATAGGTCATGATTTAAAAAAAATAAAAAGAGAAATAAATTAGAGATAAGGAGGAAAAAGGTCAAAGACAACCTCTATTTATAATTTTACATTAATATTTATGGAAGTTCATACGGAGAGAAAAAAAAAAGAAGGAAATAAGTTAATAATATATCATATTTTTCCCTTTACATTTAATATTATTGAATTATTTTCTTAAAATTATGAGTAGACTTTTATCGACTAATTGAAAAAATAGTTATTTATTGTCCCTAATTTATTTTTATATAAATTAATTATTTAATTTTTTTTATATTATATCGACTAAATAACAATTTTTTTGTCCCTCAAATAATGAAACTCTAGAAAGATTGCTCACTCACACGTACTCACGGCCACCACTGATTTAGAACTTCAAATTTTGTTCTTGATTCATACCACACTTCTTGATTCCCTTCAGAGTTGAGTTGAGACTTTCATATGTTAAAATTTGTTAAAGCCCACTCAAAGGTTGTGGCAGATCCAAAGGTTCGACCCACTTCATGTGGTGCAAGTTGAATGTAGTACGGTTAAATATCTGTTTTATGTTTATCCTATTCGCGTTTTTTTTTTTTGGTGTTGCCCTATTCGCGTTTGTTTGTGACTATTGAATTTTAATATTTTCCTTTTATTCATGTTTTATTTTGTTATTTAGGAACGTCTTACGTTAGTATTACGAAGGATATAATGAATAAATATTGATGTCCTTTTATTTATATATATATATATATATATATATATATATATATATTATACTAGTTATTTTGAGTGAAAGTGTTCGTAAATATCCTCAATGAAAATATTTTAAAATTTTTTCTTTATTTCTTATCTTTTTTGTTGGAAAGTGAAACCAAAATATCACATCATTTAAAAAGGAAGAAAATCATAAGTTTGTAATATATATATATATATATATATATATATATATATATATACCAGATGTCCTTATAGTGGATCAAGGAAGAAAGGGAAGAAGGAATGTGCAGATGCAGTAGTAAACCAGATTTACACGGCGGTAGTCTGCACAATACTGGGTATCAAGGGCACACCTGACGAGTCAGGCTTACAAATCCCAAGTTTTCACAAACTTTATGATATGTAATGCAAGAAAGAACAAAGATTTAATACAAAAGAGTTGTATTGATTGAATAAGAAATATAAAGGCAAGAGAGAAGGAGGAGCTTCTCACTCTAGGCTCTCTTACACGAAGGTGTTTCTCACTTACAAGTTCTGCCTCGCATCATGGGCAGAGATTGGTATAAATAGGAAAACTAAATTTACTATTACAACAGTGATTACTATTTCAACAGTAAAATGAAATTTTCCGCTACAGTGAACTACAGTGAATAGTACACTTCCGCAAAATGAGCAGTAATGACTGAAACTGTTGATGTCTTCAGATTGGGTAGACGTCTATGTAGACTTATGGACTGGAGTAATAACGGTAGATGGCGATGACTACCTGTGTTACAGGGAAATCCTGAAATTGAATGTTAATATGACCACCTGGGTATAAGATTATCATGATTAATACATAATTTTATTGATGATTGATAAGGATTAGTCCTCCTTGGATGCTTCTTCAAGATTAATTCCGAAGCAAT
Source organism: Cajanus cajan (assembly GCF_000230855.2). Classification (NCBI taxonomy): domain Eukaryota; kingdom Viridiplantae; phylum Streptophyta; class Magnoliopsida; order Fabales; family Fabaceae; genus Cajanus; species Cajanus cajan. The sequence continues at coordinate 66,698,838 of NC_138519.1, forward strand.
CGTCCTCATTCTGGAAATATAATCCGGATGAAGAAGATGGGGAAGATACTTCTTTCTTTGCTTTTCCTTTTGACGAACTTGATTTTGAGTCCGTCTGCAGTAGATCAAGGATTTGATGAAGATTTGCAGTTAAAACTTCATCATTTGTTGACGCTGCTAGGGCAGCTGCGATTTTAGCCTTCCAATTAAGAAACTGGCAGGTTTCTGGATCAGCGGCCTTAAGATTTTTTGGATTCTTTTGGAACCAAAGTGCCACTCCGTGAGAGTTTGCCCTGGAAGCATCAAACTGATCCCACCATTTGACAGAGGCTTGCTTGCCTAAGATTGGGAGGAGCTTGGAGGTTTTCTTGAACTGGTGTTGCCAGGCAAAAATCCAAGCTAATGAAAATTTGGAGAAGAAATGAAGAGATGGGTGGAACGGGTTGGTCCCTTCTTCAAATCTTGCTTTGAATTGATCGTATCCTTCCTTAATGTTTGGGGGAAGGATATTTTGAATTGGTCCGAAGAATTCCCACCACTCAGCAAACCATTGTGGAAAGAAATATCGAACCTTTTGTTTGAAATAAATAAGCCAGGAATGCCTATGATGTTTGTTTTGAAACCAGAAAACATTTGTCCAGGCATTGATGTAATCCCAGTAATTATACCCTATTGGGTCAAAAGGCTGAGAAAATTTTCTGACTTGATTAGGATTGTTTTCAAAATCTTTAAAAGTAAAGATTTTAAGAATTTGAATTGTTGAATGTGTGATAAGCTGGTTATCACTTTTGTCAAAATTATGTTTAATAGAAACAGATTTTGAATCCACCAAAATAAATTCGTAAAATTTCCTTGTCTTGATAAGACTAAGGGGTTTGAAAAGAAAAGTTGGTGGAAAGATTTTTTCACAAATCTTGTTTGGGTTTGGATCCTAGAATTCGGGCTCCATTTGGATTGTTGGGTAAAATCTTCCTTCTTTTGGTAGATAGGAAGAGGGTTGTTTCTGGGTAACTGGCTGAGGCTGCTCAACCAATTCTTTTGATTGCAGAGTAACCTTTGATTTGGCTATTTCTGAAATAATTGATTTCAGGTTTTGGTCCCAGAAGAGGTCATTAGGTTCTTCTGAAAAGATCTGTTTCCAAGATTTGGAGGGAAGATTGGTCAGCCCACAATCCTGAAGGGCTTGAAGGGTTGGAAGAGCCATAGCATAGTCTGATGGCTTAACCGGTTGGGTAGATAACCCAGATTTTATAATGGCTTGCTGAGTAGATGACCCAACTTGGGTAGATGACCCCTTTTTGGAAGTCTCCGAGGAGACTTTGATTGATTGGGCATCCTCTGTTGAGGATGTTGATTTTCCTGGGTGAGTTGATTTACCCAAAACTATTCCTTTTCCTCTTCCCCTGGAATAGGTTGATCGAAGTCGTAGTTTTGGCGTCATTTTATGCTGTTTGTCCCTGAAAAATTCACGGGTAAGATAGTCAGACAAAGTGTTTGAGGTGCCTTTGATGTATTCTATTTCAAAATCAAAAACACTTAAGATTGCTTGCCATCTGGCAAAAATTTGTTTTAATGCTAAATTTTTAACATCCTTTTGTAAAATTTCTTTGGCTGATTTACAATCAACCCTTACTAAAAAATTTTGATTTAGTAAATCAGATTGAAATTTCGAAATACATAGAACAATGGCCAAAACTTCCTTTTTGATAGTAGAATAGTTTTGTTGTGCCTTGTTCCAATGCTTTGATGTAAATGCAATGCAATTTTCTGTATTATGCATGCGTTGTTTAAGGACACCACCATAACCAATGTCAGAGGCGTCAGTTTCAATAATCTTTGGGAGATTGGGATTAGGCAGAAATAGACAGGGTAAAACTTTAACCTGTTGTCTAATTTGTTTGACAATATTGGTATGGACATCGGTCCATGGAGGGGGAGATTTTTTAAGCCTTTCATGAAGGGGTTGAATAAGGTTTTTGAGCTGGGGGAAGAAATCAGCAACATAATTAAGGCAACCTAAAAATCTCTGGAGTTGCGTTTTTTCAAGAATTTGATTAGGAAATTTATCAGCAAACTCGATGACTCGACAAATAGGCCGGATAGTCCCCTGAAAGATGATATGACCAAGAAATTTGATCTTCGTCTGAAAGAGACAGATTTTGGTTTTAGAAACAGCAAGACCGTTACGTTTGATAACATTGAAAAATATTTCAAGATGTTTGAAATGTTGATCATGGATGTAGAAAAAATAAGAACATCATCAATATAAACAATGCAAAAATTTGAATAAGGATTGAAAATATCATTCATGATATTCTGAAACTCTGAAGGAGCATTTTTAAGACCGATGGGCATTACATTCCATTCGTATTGCCCAAAAGGAACAGTGAAAGCTGTCTTATAGCGATCACTAGGGTTGATTTGGATTTGCCAAAATCCAGATTTCATATCAAATTTTGAAAAGATCTTTGCAGAGTGCAAACGAGCAAGCAGATCTTTCTTATTGGGGATTGGATATCTAATCCATTGAAGAGCTTGATTGAGTGGTTTGTAGTTGATGACCAACCTTGGGGCACCTCGTTCGATTTCAGAAGCCTTATTGACATAAAAGGTTGCACAAGACCAAGGACTCTTGCTCTTTCTAATTAATCCTTTGGAAAGAAGATCTTTAATCTCCTTTTGGCAATGGTTGACAAGTTCATGACTCATCTGGATAGGCCGAGCTTTGGTCGGGATTTGTCTATCGGTAAAATCCTTTTCGTAAGGAAGACTAACCATATGTCTTTTCCTATCTCAGAAGGAATTAGGAAGATCAGAGCATATGTTATTCTGAAAACGATCATGAAGACTCATAATTCTTTGTTTGATTTGAGGTTGGGAAAGCTGGCTTTCGATGTGTTTGAAGGATATTTCTTCTTTAAGAAAATTGATCTGATTGAGTTTTTGGTCGATTTGATTGAGACTCCGGTGGAGAGGTTTGTTGAGGAATCTAAAAGTAACTGTTTTCCCTAAGTGCTGGGTAGAGATGCCCTCACTAGAAATATTAATAGGGAAAATAGATTTGATGAATGGTGTTCCTAAGATTACTTCATTCTTAAGATTTTTTACCAGGAGAAATGGAGTTTCAACCTGGAGGTTGTCATTTTTGATGATTGCCGAAGGAAGCTTATACTGGATCTCAAGCCGTGAACCATTGGCAGTCCTAAGCTTTTCAGAGGTTTTATGAAAGTATTTGGTCGGAATAATTCCTTCCAATATACAGTTGGAATCAGCTCCAGTATCAAATAGAGCAATTGTATTTAAGACAAAGTCTTCGATAAGAATGGTAACATCAATATAGAATTTCTGGATGCTACACTGATTAATCAAGCCATTGAAGAGAGCGTCCTCATCAATAGAATTATGATCGGAATCATGGTCATCACTATGATTGTCATGGTCATGCTGAACCATGTTATCAGAAAAAGCTTCAGTTATCTGGGATATAAAAGTCTCATGCAACTGCTGCTTCCTTTTGAGGTCTCGGACCTCAGATTTAAGGGAGTTGATTTCAACCTGCAGGTCCTGAATAGTAACAGGTTTGGCTGCAGATTTTTCAAGTCGTTTGAGGGTTTGAGTAAGGTCAAACTTGTTATTTACAAACCTATTATCAAGTTGTGACTTGTTAGGCTTGTGAAGGATTGTTTTGAGTCTTTCTAGATACTCATCCCTTTCAAGAGGATCCTGAATAGATTTTAGGGCATCAAGAAGAAGATTTTGCTCATCATTGTGAATGACATTGATGAGAGGAGAATCAGAGCTTTCGTTACTAGAGGAGGAAAGATCGTCATCCGCTTGAATGTCTTCAGAAGACATTTGCTCTTCTTCTTCATCGCTACTGCCGGAAGAATTTATCAGAAGATTATTAAGCTGATCCTGAATGGTAGGATCCAGATTGAGTTCTCTAACCTTAGAGGAGATTCTACAGAATTTAGCTAAGTGACCATGGCGGCCACATCTGAAACAAGTCCTAGTTTCCCTAGAACTGTTAACAGGATTAGGGCCCGGAGGAGTGGTCTTCGTTGCAGGAGGCCTACTGGTTATTTGCCTAGGCTTGAATCTTGAGATCCTGGTTCTAGGCTTTTGATGTTTCTTCAGCTGTGGCTGAGAAGATTTCCTATGTTTAGTTTTAACAGGGTCCTTAGAACAGGGAAGACCGAATTGATGGCAAAAGTTTCCTAAATCTTTGCAATTCTGTGCCTTTTCTTTGGCTAATTGTTTCTGGATTTTGTCATCCTGACAGATTTTGAGGGCTACCCTTTGAACATAGGCTATGAGATTTCCATAACTTAACTGGTTGTAAGGGATATCGCCATTAAACTGGGATCTGATTTTTTCCCTAACTTTATCTCCTAAAGATAGCTCCAATAAGGTTAAAGATAGCTCCATCATTATCCCTGATACCCCTAGTTCTTCTCAGGTTGGATCTGTTAAGACAGGACCAATTACTAGGAGTACCTCCCAGAAAGACCAATCCCTTAGGATTAACAAATTAGAAACTTCCTCTATAGGTTCTGATTCAGAAGATAATGAGCCTAGTAGTAAATATGTTCTTCAAGTTAATCCTGTTATCAATAAGGCTCTTAACTGTAGGCAGCCTTCTAAACTCTATTATAATCGGGCCACTGCCCCTGATCTCCCGCTAGAGGAAAAAAATGATCAAAGTTTTTGGTCATTTAGCACCACTAACATCTATGAATGGAACATAGATGGTTTAACGGAGTATAACATTCTCAATATTCTCTAACATATGACAATGGTTTCTACAGCTTATCAAACTGCTCTTGATAGTGCTGACGAGGCTATTGTTGAAATCCTGACGTCTGGATTTTCTGGACAACTCAAAGGTTGGTGGGATAATTATGTTTCTGAAGAAGAGAAACATGAAGTCCTTACGGCTGTCAAAACTGATACAGAGGGTAACATCATCACCACTGCCAAAGGAGAATCCATCCCTGATGCTGTTAATACCCTTATCATGGCCATTGTCAAACACTTTATCGGAGATCCAAGTATTTGGAAAGACAGATCTGGTGAGCTCCTATCCAATCTTAAGTGTAGAACGTTAGGAGATTTTAGGTGGTATAAGGACACCTTCCTCACTAGAGTCTACACCCGAGATGATAGTAACCAACCATTCTGGAAAGAAAAGTTCCTAGCTGGACTCCCAAAATCTTTAGGAGATAAAGTTAGGGGAAAAATCAGATCCCAGTTTAATGGCGATATCCCTTACAACCAGTTAAGTTATGGAAATCTCATAGCCTATGTTCAAAGGGTAGCCCTCAAAATCTGTCAGGATGACAAAATCCAGAAACAATTAGCCAAAGAAAAGGCACAGAATCGCAAAGATTTAGGAAACTTTTTCCATCAATTCGGTCTTCCCTGTTCTAAGGACCCTGTTAAAACTAAACATAGGAAATCTTCTCAGCCACAGCTGAAGAAACATCAAAAGCCTAGAACCAGGATCTCAAGATTCAAGCCTAGGCAAATAACCAGTAGGCCTCCTGCAACGAAGACCACTCCTCCGGGCCCTAATCCTGTTAACAGTTCTAGGGAAACTAGGACTTGTTTCAGATGTGGCCGTCGTGGTCACTTAGCCAAATTCTGTAGAATCTCCTCTAAGGTTAGAGAACTCAATCTGGATCCTACCATTCAGGATCAGCTTAATAATCTTCTGATAAATTCTTCCGGCAGTAGCGATGAAGAAGAAGAGCAAATGTCTTCTGAAGCATTCAAGCGGATGACGATCTTTCCTCCTCTAGTAACGAAAGCTCTGATTCTCCTCTCATCAATGTCATTCACAATGATGAGCAAAATCTTCTTCTTGATGCCCTAAAATCTATTCAGGATCCTCTTGAAAGGGATGAGTATCTAGAAAGACTCAAAATAATCCTTCACAAGCCTAACAAGTCACAACTTGATAATAGGTTTGTAAATAACAAGTTTGACCTTACTCAAACCCTCAAATGACTTGAAAAATCTGCAGCCAAACCTGTTACTATTCAGGACCTGCAGGTTGAAATCAACTCCCTTAAATCTGAGGTCCGAGACCTCAAAAGGAAGCAGCAGTTGCATGAGACTTTTATATCCCAGATAACTGAAGCTTTTTCTGATAACATGGTTCAGCATGACCATGACAATCATAGTGATGACCATGATTCCGATCATAATTCTATTGATGAGGACGCTCTCTTCAATGGCTTGATTAATCAGTGTAGCATCCAGAAATTCTATATTGATGTTACCATTCTTATCGAAGACTTTGTCTTAAATACAATTGCTCTATTTGATACTGGAGCTGATTCCAACTGTATATTGGAAGGAATTATTTCGACCAAATACTTTCATAAAACCTCTGAAAAGCTTAGGACTGTCAATGGTTCACGGCTTGAGATCCAGTATAAGCTTCCTTTGGCAATCATCAAAAATGACAACCTCCAGGTTGAAACTCCATTTCTCCTAGTAAAAAATCTTAAGAATGAAGTAATCTTAGGAACACCATTCATCAAATCTATTTTCCCTATTAATATTTCTAGTGAGGGCATCTCTACCCAGCACTTAGGGAAAACAGTTACTTTTAGATTCCTCAACAAACCTCTCCATCGGAGTCTCAATCAAATCGACCAAAAACTCAATCAGATCCATTTTCTTAAAGAAGAAATATCCTTCAAACACATTGAAAGCCAGCTTTCCCAACCTCAAATCAAACAAAGAATTATGAGTCTTCATGATCGTTTTCAGAATAACATATGCTCTGATCTTCCTAATGCCTTCTGGGATAGGAAAAGACATATGGTTAGTCTTCCTTACGAAAAGGATTTTACCGATAGACAAATCCTGACCAAAGCTCGGCCTATCCAGATGAGTCATGAACTTGTCAACCATTGCCAAAAGGAGATTAAAGATCTTCTTTCCAAAGGATTAATTAGAAAGAGCAAGAGTCCTTGGTCTTGTGCAGCCTTTTATGTCAATAAGGCTTCTGAAATCGAACGAGGTGCCCCAAGGTTGGTCATCAACTACAAACCACTCAGACAAGCTCTTCAATGGATTAGATATCCAATCCCCAATAAGAAATATCTGCTTGCCCGTTTGCACTCTACAAAGATCTTTTCAAAATTTGATATGAAATCTGGATTCTAGCAAATCCAAATCAACCCCAGTGATCGCTATAAGACAGCTTTCACTGTTCCTTTTGGGCAATACTAATGGAATGTAATTCCCTTCGGTCTTAAAAATGCTCCTTCAGAGTTTCAGAATATCATGAATGATATTTTCAATCCTTATTCAAATTTTTGCATTGTCTATATTGATGATGTTCTTATTTTTTCTAAATTCATTGATGAACATTTCAAACATCTTGAAATATTTTTCAATGTTATCAAACGTAACGGTCTTGCTGTTTCTAAAATCAAAATCTGTCTCTTTCAGACGAAGATCAAATTTCTTGGTCATATCATCTTTCAGGGGATTATCCGTCCTATTTGTCGAGTCATCGAGTTTGCTGATAAATTTCCTAATCAAATTCTTGAAAAAACGCAACTCCAGAGATTTTTAGGTTGCCTTAATTATGTTGCTAATTTCTTCCCCCAGCTCAATAACCTTATTCAACCCCTTCATGAAGGGCTTAAAAAATCTCCCCCACCATGGACCGATGTCCATACCAATATTGTCAAACAAATCAGACAGCATGTTAAAGTTTTACCCTGTCTATATCTGCCTAATCCTAATCTCCCAAAGATTGTTGAAACCGACGCCTCTGACATTGGTTATGGTGGTGTCCTTAAACAACGCATGCATAATACAGAAAATTGCATTGCATTTAAATCAAAGCATTGGAACAAGGCACAACAAAACTATTCTACTATCAAAAAGGAAGTTTTGGCCATTGTTCTATGTATTTCAAAATTTCAATCTGATTTACTAAATCAAAATTTTTTAGTAAGGGTTGATTGTAAATCAGCCAAAGAAATTTTACAAAAGGATGTTAAAAATTTAGCATCAAAACAAATTTTTGCCAGATGGCAAGCAATCTTAAGTGTTTTTGATTTTGAAATAGAATACATCAAAGGCACCTCAAACACTTTGCCTGACTATCTTACCCGTGAATTTCTTCAGGGACAAACAGCATGAAATGACGCCAAAACTACAGCTTCGATCAACCTCTTCCAGGGGAAGAGGAAAAGGAATAGTTCTGGGTAAATCAACTCGCCCAGGAAAATCAACATCCTCAACAGAGGATGCCCAATCAATCAAAGTCTCCTCGGAGACTTCCAAAAAGGGGTCATCTACCCAAGCTGGGTCATCTACTCAGCAAGCCATTATAAAATCTAGGTCATCTACCCAATCGGTTAAGCCATCAGACTATGCTATGGCTCTTCCAACCCTTCAAGCCCTTCAGGATTGTGGGCTGACCAATCTTCCCTCCAAATCTTGGAAACAAATCTTTTCAGAAGAACCTAATGGCCTCTTCTGGGACCAAAACCTGAAATCAATTATTTCAGAAATAGTCAAATCATAGGTTACTCTACAATCAAAAGAATTGGTTGAGCAGCCTCAGCCAGTTACCCAGAAACAACCCTCTTCCTATCTACCAAAAGAAGGAAGATTTTACCCAACAATCCAAATGGAGCCCGAATTCTAGGATCCAAACCCAAACAAGATTTGTGAAAAAATCTTTCCACCAACTTTTCTTTTCAAACCCCTTAGTCTTAACAAGACAAGGAAATTTTACGAATTTATTTTGGTGGATTCAAAATTTGTTTCTATTAAACATAATTTTAACAAAAGTGATAACCAGCTTATCACACATTCAACAATTCAAATTCTTAAAATCTTTACTTTTAAAGATTTTGAAAACAATCCTAATCAAGTCAGAAAATTTTCTCAGCCTTTTGACCCAATAGGGTATAAATACTGGGATTACATCAATGCCTGGACAAATGTTTTCTGGTTTCAAAACAAACATCATAGGCATTCCTGGCTTATTTATTTCAAACAAAAGGTTCGATATTTCTTTCCACAATGGTTTGCTGAGTGGTGGGAATTCTTCGGACCAATTCAAAATATCCTTCCCCCAGACATTAAGGAAGGATACGATCAATTCAAAGCAAGATTTGAAGAATGGACCAACCTGTTCCACCCATCTCTTCATTTCTTCTCCAAATTTTCATTAGCTTGGATTTTTGCCTGGCAACACCAGTTCAAGAAAACCTCCAAGCTCCTCCCAATCTTAGGCAAGCAAGCCTCTGTCAAATGGTGGGATCAGTTTGATGCTTCCAGGGCAAACTCTCAGGGAGTGGCACTTTGGTTCCAAAAGAATCCAAAAAATCTTAAGGCCGCTGATCCAGAAACCTGCCAGTTTCTTAATCGGAAGGCTAAAATCGCAGCTGCCCTAACAGCGTCAACAAATGATGAAGTTTTAACTACAAATCTTCATCAAATCCTTGATCTACTGCAGACAGACTCAGAATCAAGTTCGTCAAAAGGAAAAGCAAAGAAAGAAGTATCTTCCCCATCTTCTTCATCCGGATCATATTTCCAGAATGAGGACGATTGCTTCGGAATTAATCTTGAAGAAGCATCCGAGGAGGACTAATCCTTATCAATCATCAATAAAATTATGTATTAATCATGATAATCTTATACCCAGGTGGTCATATTAACATTCAATTTCAGGATTTCCCTGTTCCACAGGTAGTCATCGCCATCTACCGTTATTACTCCAGTCCAGAAGTCTACATAGACGTCTACCCAATCTGAAGACATCAAGATCTTTGCAGAGTGCAAACGGGCAAGCAGATCTTTCTTATTGGGGATTGGATATCTAATCATTGAAGAGCTTGATTGAGTGGTTTGTAGTTGATGACCAACCTTGGGGCACCTCGTTCGATTTCAGAAGCCTTATTGACATAAAAGGCTGCACAAGACCAAGGACTCTTGCTCTTTCTAATTAATCCTTTGGAAAGAAGATCTTTAATCTCCTTTTGGCAATGGTTGACAAGTTCATGACTCATCTGGATAGGCCGAGCTTTGGTCGGGATTTGTCTATCGGTAAAATCCTTTTCGTAAGGAAGACTAACCATATGTCTTTTCCTATCTCAGAAGGCATTAGGAAGATCAGAGCATATGTTATTCTGAAAACGATCATGAAGACTCATAATTCTTTGTTTGATTTGAGGTTGGGAAAGCTAGCTTTCGATGTGTTTGAAAGATATTTCTTCTTTAAGAAAATTGATCTGATATATATATATCTTAATGCCTGGACAAATGTTTTTTGGTTTCAAAACAAACACCACAGGCACTCCTGGCTTATTTATTTTAAACAAAATATTCGGTATTTCTTTCCACAATGGTTCGCCGAGTGGTGGGAGTATTTTGGACCTATCCTGAGTATCCTTCCCCCAGGCATCAAAGAAGGATATAATCAGTTCAAATCAAGGTTTGAAGAGGGGACCAGCCAGTTCCATACATCTCTTCATTTCTTCTCAAAGTTCTCTTTAGCTTGGATCTTTGCCTGGCAACACCAGTTCAAGAAGACCTCCAAGCTTCTTCCAATCTTAGGCAAGCAAGCCTCTGTCAAATGGTGGGATCAGTTTGATGCATCCCGAGCCAATACACAAGGAGTAGCGCTTTGGTTCCAAAAGAATCCAAAGAGCCTCAAGGCTGCTGATCCAGAAACTTGCCAGTTTCTTAATCGAAAGGCTAACCACAAACATCTATGAATGGAATATAGATGGTTTAACCGAGTATAATATCCTCAGTACTCTCCAACATATGACAATGGTTTCTACAGCATATCAAACTGCTCTTGATAGTACTGATGATGCTATTGTTGAAATCCTGACGTCTGGTTTTTCTGGACAACTCAAAGGATGGTGGGATAACTATGTTTCTGAAGAAGAAAAACATGAAATTCTCACTGCCGTCAAAACTGATGCCGAGGGTAACATCATTACCACAGTTAAGGGTGAATCTATCCCCGATGCTGTAAATACCCTTATCATGGCCATTATCAAACATTTTATCGGAGATCCCAGTATTTGGAAGGACCGATCTGGTGAACTCCTGTCCAATCTTAAGTGTAGAACCTTAGGAGACTTTAGGTGGTATAAGGATACCTTCCTCACAAGAGTCTACACCCGGGATGATAGTAATCAACCATTCTGGAAAGAAAAATTCTTAGCTGGTCTCCCAAAATCTTTAGGAGATAAAGTTAGGGAGAAGATCAGATCCCAGTTTAATGGTGACATCCCTTACGGCCAGTTAATATCAGAGCCTGATGGGGAAGTAGGAATTTATGGCTAGATCTAAGTTTACTTTTAATATTAAAATCATGTTATAAGGCTATTGCGTTCTGGATCTATGAATTTTGGTTTACCTTTTATTGCTTTATTTAATTTCTGTTTTATAAATTTTGTGAACTTTTATTTGGATCTGAAGATGGTCCATGGTGTTTCTGGAATGGGGCGCGATGCAGTAAGGCCTATGGAAAGGCAGTAAGTCAAGGAGTTTATGCGCTGACCGTAGATCACCATGAATGATTATCAGATCTGAAAACCTTTGTAAAGATTTCTTTGAAATGGTTTATTGGCTGGAAAACTCTGGATCTTCTGGTTCAGAAGAGTGTCTGGCTATTGCGTTCTGGATCTATGAATTTTGGTTTACCTTTTATTGCTTTATTTAATTTCTGTTTTATAAATTTTGTGAACTTTTATTTGGATCTGAAGATGGTCCATGGTGTTTCTGGAATGGGGCGCGATGCAGTAAGGCCTATGGAAAGGCAGTAAGTCAAGGAGTTTATGCGCTGACCGATTTTGAGGATTTGAATTGTTGAGTGCGTGATAAGCTGGTTATCATTTTTGTCAAAATTGTGTTTAATTGAAACAGATTTAGAATCCACCAGTATGAATTCGTAAAATCTCCTTGTCTTGATAAGACTAAGGGGTTTGAAAAGAAAACCTGGTGGAAAGATTTTTTCGCAAATCTTGTTTGGATTTGGATCCCAAAATTCGGGTTCCATTTGGATTGTAGGATAAAACCTTCCTTCTTTTGGTAGATAGGACGATGGTTGTTTTTGGGCAACTGGCTAAGGCTGCTCAACCAAGTCTTCTGATTTGGAAATTTTTGAAATAATTGATTTCAGATATGGGTCAGGTTCTTCTGCAAGAATCTGTTTCCAGGCCTTGGGAGGTTGTTTTTGGGTAATTGGTTGAGGCTGCTCGACCAATTCTTTTGGATGTAAAGTTACATTTGATTTGGAAATTTCTGAAATAATTGATTTCAGGTTTTGATCCCAGAAGAGGTCATTAGGTTCTTCTGAAAAAATTTGTTTCCAGGATTTGGAAGGGAGGTTGGTTAACCCACAATCCTGAAGGGCTAGAAGGGTTGGAAGTGTCATGGTATAGTCCGATGGCTTGGTTTGATGGGTAGATGACATATATATATATATATATATATATATATATATATATATATATATATTCTATTAGAATGAAGTGTTTTAGAAAACTTTCAAAAACAAAATCATGGAAATTTAAGTTGAAAGTAGATAATATCTATTAATATGGACATGTGTGTGGAGTATCCCCTTTATACATGCTAACATTTTTAATATATATTTTTTTAAAAAAATTATCCATAGTTAAAAATAATTTTGCATCATTATATAACTCTACGATATAACTTATATATTTAAACTATTTTTTATTATATATTTTAATTATAATAATATTTATTTATTTAAAAAATAACTATTATTACAAATTTTAGTTGAATAAAATAAATATCCATCATATGCATTGCAATGACTAATATATATATATATATATATATATATATATATATATATATATATATATATCATAATTGTGAACTAATGATTTAATCTTTCATATAAAAATAATAATAATTATTTTGAAATTTAATACATTATTTGACCACTGAATTTTTTTCAAAACTTTCAATTAATTCTCAAAATTAAAATCATTTGTGGTTAAGTCCTTCATCTTTATATATATTTTTATTTTAGTCTCTAGAGTTAGTACTTATTTATAATTTGTAAAATTTCACAATATATTCTTTATTTTCTTAATTGAACAATTATATTAAAATATAAAATGATAAATAACTGAATTACAATTTTTATAACACTTGATCGATAATTTTTTTAAAAATGTATTAAACCTTATTTTATTTTAATAGATCAATATTGTTCCCAAAATTTGATAAACTTTCAAAGTGGCAACCCGTAGAAATCTCCAATTTGAAATCAAAATCAATTATGAACAACAAAAGTAAAAGCAAAACAAAGAGTCGAGTTGAAAAAGGTACAAGTATGTGACTTAGATGAAAGACCACCTTGCATTAAAGTTGAACCACATGGGTAAAAGGACATAGCTTGGAGAAAAGGCTGGTTGGATGAAAGCGAACAAAACAAAGATATATTAAATGGTTGATTAGAATAGTGATTATCCGTTTGTTAAAGTTTCCTCTTGATTGCCGGCACTTGATGCTACAAGTAATAATTAATCAAATTCAAAATTCAAATCGTAATCAGGGGATTAGGACTTCATTAATATTTTCTCATACTCCTGAAGCTATGAGATAGAATAATTTGGGATGTGAACTTATTGGTCAATGCCATCAACATCGCTTTACTTGGGGCACTAGGTAGTTACCGAAATTATAGCAGTTAGGTAGTACATATGATTTTCAACAGACAGCAATTATGCCAAATGTAGGCTACATGGTATTATTTGTTTAAACAATTAACCAAAATTATTATTCCTTAATTTTCCGGTCCTCAGACAAGGACATTCTGCCAAAATGGTAGAGTGTAGCATCTTCATGTTACAGCAATGCACAAGAAACCCATTTCTGTAATTGCAAGAACTTAATTCCCAGATTCTCATCTCATGCTTTACAATTTAATTCCGTTGTGCAGCTAGCAAATGCGATCAAACAAAGTTGCACTTTAAGGTAGAGGAACAACTAAAACTTCAAAGCAATTGTCAGCTAAGACTTTTAGGTTGCAATTTAGAGGTGTATTGGATTAGGATTTTAAAGGATTTTTTTAGTTAAAAAAAGTTTCGTGAATTTTAAAAAACTTTGTAAGATTTTCATGACTTTTAAGATTTTGTAGGATTATACAAGACTTTCAATCAAGATTTTAATGGATTCTGCAATACTTTTAAGTTAGAGTTTTAATGGATTCTATATAACTTTGTGAATTTTGCAAAATTTCGTAGATTTTTGACATACGATAAGAGTTCAAGATTTTTTTTTCCATACATTTAAATTTAAAAAGAGCCACAAAAAAAATAATAAAAAAAACAACAATGTTTGGATAAATAATAATGTTATAAAAGGAAGAAAAAGTAGAGAGAAGAAATAAGACAGTATGAGATAGAGAAAATAATCTGACTAGTGTATTATCTTAGGGAGAGGAGTAACCTATTTATAAGTACATATGGTAACTGAACAATTACACAATAAAGGGAATAATACATAACGGAAATATAAATGGTAATGATTGATAATGAATATTGGCATCTACTAATTAAGCCACTAATTATTATTCATAACACTCCCCCTTGAATGTCCAATATTTAGAATGTGCCTCGTTAAAACCTTACTAGGAAAAATCCTGTGGGATAAAAACCTAGTGAAGGAAAAAGAGTACATCATTCATAAATATTTATTTCTCCCCTTCATGCATACAATCTTTAAGACGATGGAGTCCAATCTTGTGTATCAATTGTTCAAAAACTTTTCTTGGAAGTGACTTTGTAAAGAGATCTGCTAGGTTGTCACTTGAGCGGACTTGTTGAACATTTATATCACCATTCTTTTGAAGATCATGAGTAAAAAATAATTTTGGTAGAATATGTTTTGTTTTATCTCCCTTTATGTATCCATCTTTCAATTGTGCAATACATGCAACATTATCTTCATATATAACTGTCGATGTCATTTTGCTAGAAGATAAACCACAAGTTTCCCGTATGTGTTGAATCATAGATCTTAGCCAAACATATTCACGACTTGCCTCATGTAATGCTAAAATTTCAGCATGATTAGATGAAGTGGCTGATATGGTTTGTTTTACAGATCGCCATGAGATGGTTGTACCACCATTTGTAAACAAATATCTTGTTTGTGATTTACCATTATGAGGATCTGACAAATAACCTGCATCTGCATAACCATTTAGTTCTGGTTTGGGAACATTTGAATATAATAACCCCATATCCATTGTACCTCTAAGATAACGAAGGATTTGTTTAACTCCATTCCAATGTCTTCGTGTAGGTGAAGAACTATATCTTGCTAACAAATTAACAGCAAATGCTATATCAGGTCGTGTATAATTAGCAAGGTACATTAATGCTCCTATAGCACTAAGATATGGTACTTCGGGACCAAGTATTTCTTCATCCTTTTCTTGGGGTCTAAATGGATCTTTGTTAACATCTAAAGATCTTACAACCATGGGGGTGCACAATGGATGTGATTTGTCCATATAAAACCTTTTAAGCACCTTAGTTATATAAGCTTTTTGATGCACAAGAATTCCATTTTCTAAGTATTCAACTTGTAGTCCTAGACAAAACTTTGTCCTTCCTAGATCCTTCATTTCAAATTCTTTCTTTAAGCAATCTATTGCTTTTGAAAGCTCTTCAGGAGTTCCAATAATGTTTATGTCATCTACATAAACTACAATTATGGCAAATCCATTTTCAGATCTTTTTATAAATATACACGGACAAATTGAATCATTTTTATATCCTTCTTGTAACAAGTATTCACTTAGTCGATTATACCACATACGACCTGATTGCTTTAGCCCATATAGGGACTTATTCAATTTGATCGAATAATCTTCTTTAGAAATTGCATCGTCAGGAAAATTAAATCCTTCTGGGAGTTTCATATAAATGTCAGCATCAAGAGAGCCATATAAATATGATGTATAAATGTCCGCATGAATTTTTCAATTATTTTTCGCATCATGATAATTCGAGGGTGACCCAATCGATCATGCCAAACCTCAAATTTATTTTGATTTGTAAACTTCTGGTTTACAGTAATATTTGTTTCAACTATATTAACATACGTGCAATATAGTCCATAAGAAAAAGCAAATAATTTTTCCAATACTTTCTTTTTATTCAAGTGGAGTTTCGTGATGTAAAGATATTCTACATTTCCTTCATTGTTTATTTCAATATGAAACTCATTTAAACGAATATCCTTGAAACTCAATAAGTTTCTGTAAGACTTAGAAAAATATAATGCATTTTTAATATGCAACTTCGTGTCTTTCAGTAATAATGTATTAGCTCTTCTGGAGCCTTCAATTATATTTGTAATATCATATAACATTAGTTTCTCGCATTATTGAATATGAGAAGACAAAAATTAATACATTAGAACATTCACTTCAGGGAATGAAATAATGTTAGTTAAAATGGTATCTTGCATAAAAGTTCTCAATATTTTGTTTTAGTCTTCAAGAGACAATACACCAACTAAGGATATTTGTTAATCTTTTTTTTTATATAAAAAAAATTGCTACTTCTGGAGCAAAATAGATGTATGAAAAATATAATATATTTTTCAAATCGAGAAATCATTATAAAAATGACATTCTTGTTATGTATCTTTCGACATCAATTATATCAATAGGATTTGAAACCAAACCCTTTAAGATTCAATAACGTAACACATGAGTTCAATTATATGACAAGTTGTTTATTTCAATCAATTTAATCATGAAGAATATCAAATTACAAATGTAGGAAAACTCATAATCTTTTCAAGAAATCACACAAAACCTAAATAGGCTTGAGGACACGCTTTGTTAGTCATAATTTTCATAAGTGCCTCAAATATCATTCAACATTATAATTATGACATTTACAAAATTATTTCACTTCCGGTGATGACCTCATTTATATCAAAGGATCAAATACAATATAATATATTTATATCAAAATTTTCACTTCTGGTGAAATTTATTTTATTTTTCACTTTTCATATTATTTTCTCACTTTCGGTGAGGAAAATATTCTTTTATTTTCATTGTCGTACAATTATCTTACTTACAGTGAGAAAATATCCTTTTATTTTCATTTTTGCATAATTATCTCACTTCCGGTGAGAAAATATTCTGTTATTTTTATTGTCGTACAATTATCTCACTTCTGGTGAGAAAATATCATTTTATTTTTTATTTTTGCACAATTATCTCACTTTCGGTGAAAAAAAAATGCTTAAAATTTCTTAATTTCTTACATAATATGAAAAACATGATTTCAAAATATATTACGTCAATGAAACATTAATATTTCTCACTTCTGGTGAGGAACAAAATAATAAAGTAAAAGAGGTTGAACATTCTTCTTTGATAGTGTCTTCCAGACAGATTTCAAAAATATATGAAGAATTTCTTTATTTAATAGTGTCTTCAAGACTACTATAATGTCTTCAAGAGTACTTTGATTCATAACAATGTAAACAATACAAATATTTGATAAAATTCTTATTGTAAAAAATGAATAGCTAACCTTGAAATATTTGTCTTGAAAAATATGACTTTCTTCAAGAAAATTTTTCACAACTTTCTCTTGTAGTTGCAACACCAATAGATAAAAGACTATCATGCTGATAACGTGTTATAAAAGGAAGAAAAAGTAGAGAGAAGAAATAAGACAGTATGAGATAGAGAAAAGAATCTGACTGGTATATTATCTTAGGGAGAGGAGTAACCTATTTATAAGTACATATGATAACTGAACAATTACACAATAAAGGGAATAATACATAACGGAAATATAAATGGTAATGATTGATAATGAATATTGGCATCCACTAATTAAGCCACTAATTATTATTCATAACATAATAATAATTCTCCATATTATCATGTCCTTCTAAATAGCATTTATCCACATATTCATAGTTATACTAGTCCTCCAAGCATTAGCATTTTTTCGCTCTTGCTCTTATGACTAAATATGTTCCTTCATTTTATATTGGCATTGAAGTAGAAATTTACGAACATCAACTAGGAGAAAAAAATATATATCTGAAATTGGTTACAGGTACAAAATAATTTTTTTAATTTTTAATTGGTTTCAACTATTTACTTGTGAAGAAATATTTTTAGTATTGAATTCTAAGATATTGCAATATCTTATGTTAATTTTCTTTTTTAAAATATAAAAAATCATACTTTTACAATATAAAAATTAAAAAATAAAATTTATAGAAAAAAAGAAATAAAATAATTGTTGAGTCATAAAAGGGGAAAGATAACAGTAACAAATTCAAGAGAGCGAAAGAGATCGCAGTTTTTGTGCTGAGAGAGTTCTTCCCTCAACTAAGATTCATTCTTATCTCAATCTACTCACAGAAACTCTAAATCAAATTCATCTTTTATATATATATATATATATATATATATATATATTGTTCTAATAAATCTAAATTGGTTATAAGGTTCAGAAGATCTACAATTGATTATAGAGATCATAATATCAATTTTAGCTTTCACCTTTCCCTTTTGTTGACGTGTGTTATAAAAAAAATTACTAAATATAGTTAAAATTTCAAGCATTTTCTGTGATAAATAACTGAGGAACAAACTCAATTAAATAAAGCAAAATAGAGCAAGCTAATTAAAGAGAACAGAGAGAAAAATAGAACAAGTAAATTAAAGAGAACAGAGAGAAAAATAGAACAAGTCAATGACAATATCATTTATGTATAGAAGTTTCACCATATAAGAGAATGGAATGAGAATAGTAGAGTAGTAGTGCAATATTATTAGCAAGAGAAAAAAAATGGAAAAGATATGAGCATAGAAAAAAAATGAAAAACTCACTTGAAAATTCTTGAAGTACTTGAAAAGTCGCTTCAAACAATCCTCTAAAATTTGATGGGTTTGGATAGGATTGATTTATGAATTTGGTATTTATAGATACTACTAAATTAAAAATCCTTCAAAATCCTTCTAATACAACAATCTTTTAAACTCCCTATATTTTTTAATACCAACGAATTGTTTTTAAGTTGTAAAAAGTCTTAAATGAATACCAATGAATTTTAATTGTGTAACGACCCGCCTAGCCGTTCCACAACAAACAACACCACGCAGAATAGAGTATGTGTAATGACCCGGCTGGCCCCTACTTCCACAACCATAACACACTGTAAACACTAGACAAAATAGAACAAGTATATGAATATAGAGTCTAGAATATAAGTATATACAATTGTCCCGAGTCTGACTAGAGTTAGGGCGCACAATACAAGGTTTACATCAAAAGCCACTACGCCAAGTGACTAAAACAAACAAAACACCAGGAGAAGTCAGCTCCACTAGCCAGCTACAGATACACCACCTATCCCTGCTCTGCTCCCATACATAGTATGATCATTGCAGTCCAACCACATGGAAACAACAAAAAGGGTAAGCTAGCATAAAAGGAACAACATATAAGAAATTTTTAAGCAATAACAACAATCATAACCATCAACAATTCACCAATAAACATCCTGTCGGTTTTACAACCCAAATCATCAATACACACACAATGCGTCGTCACACATCTCACCTCGGAGATCTCCTACCACACCTCGGAGATCTCCTACCACACCTCAGCCTTTCGGCCTACACACCTCAGCCTTTCGGCCTACACATGATCAATACACACACAATGCGTCGTCACGCATCTCACCTCGGAGATCTCCTACCACACCTCAGCCTTTCGGCCTACACACCTCAGCCTTTCGGCCTACATCATCCAATATCAACACACAGTACAACACAACTGTATAGCTCAACATATCAACTCACAACAGTATACAACTGATACAGCTCAACATATCAACTCACAACAGTATACAACTGATACAACACAACATAACAACTTACAACAATATACAACTGATACAACACAACATATCAACTTACAACAATTTTTCAACTGGTACAACTCAACATCAACAACCTCTAACATCCATTAGTGAAGTCACATCTCCGTGCCAGGTGCACTCGTGGTTGCGCCCAGCGCAGTGCAACCAGAGAGCACCAGGGGGCCAGCGCGCCCAGCGCAAGCATGCCCGCGCCCGGCGGGACCCAGCTAGAGAGCCCAAGGCTCACCCACGCCTGGCGCAATACCAATTGCGCCCAGCGCCCACAAGGCAGAGACTCCCAAGGAGTCTCACGCCCAGCGCGACAAGGGTCGCGCTCAACGCAACACACCAATATCAGCATCCCGCACAACTAGGAAGTATACAACACAACTTACTACTCACAACTCAGCTCAACAGTCTATAGTACAACAAATTTTTTTAATTCAACATGAAAATCATCCATGTCAGCCCAACTCAGCACGACAATATATATCTATTACAGCGTAGCATTACATCATTAACAGCATATACGACATACAACATATTCTACACATAATACGGCTCATCCACCTTGTTTACAACTCATCTATCTTGTCAAATTACCCACCCAAACGACACCAATCAATCTAAGCACCTAAAACAACTTTCAACTTAACCAAATCACTAAATGTGAAATGGCAGCCATCACAGAAAACAACGCATCAGGAGTTATACTACTCCTACCATTCTCATCCTTATCTCATATGAAAGATAATAAAATTTCCTACAACTCTCATGAAGACACCAAGTCCTAATTCCTTCATCTACCTTGCTAAAAATGATAAAAACCGTAACAGCTATAAATAAAGCTAGCAGCTCGACCCCTCTTCACTAAAACAGCCATATCTAGAGTTCTAAAACTCCTTTTTAGGTGATTCCAGCGCCATTGGAAAGCTAACATCCAAGGCTACAACTTTCATGAAGACTATAAAGTCAAATTCTGAAAGAAAAACACACGCCCGGCGCATATTAAAACAGGAACCCTTACCTACTTCGAAAATTTCAACAAAACCTGCGAAAATCACCAGGAAACCAACATGCAAACCATCCAAAAGCCAGCATTTTCATTAAGCATCAAGAAAAACGCTTCATTTCCAACATGCAACCATTAACAAGTGAAAACCCCATGATTTGTACCCAAACCCCGGAAACCCGAAAACGAAACTTTTCTCCAATCACAGCCAAGAATCAACCTCTTCAACAACTATTGAGTTACTTGAACTCCATGACATCCAAAAACAGTGAAGAAAGCTAGCTTCCCTTACTTTGGTGAAGAGAAATCCAAGCTCCGGGAAGAAGAACGGAGGAGAGAAAGAGAACCCGCACACGGCTGGCTTCGAGTGGCTTCCAAGTTAGAGAAATTGCACCTCCCAAGCCACTCACGGCTTCAGCTTGAAGAAGAGAAAATGGATTCCAAAATCAGCAGGGTTTGTGAGGAGAAGAGAGAATTTGAGTGAGTAGAAAATGAAAGAGAGTTGAGAGCGGAGGAAGGAAAAAGGAAAAAGAAAAGGAGAGGGTCTCACAGTATGCATATATAAAAATAAAATATATACACATATATCTAGCCTGGGGCTCAACAAGTCAATATAAAAAATATATCAACCAAAAAGCTATACAAAGTAGCCAAAAACATCAAAATATCAACTCCATCTGCCAGCTGCAGACCTGCTACGGGACTCCAACCTATCCCTGCTCTGTTCCCATACATAGTATAATCATCGCAGTTCAAACCACGTGGAAACATGCAAGGGTAAGCTAGTGAAAAAAATCAGCATATATATATATATAGGAATTACAAACAGCTTCAACTTATCAGCACATCATTAAGTTAAGCAAGATCCGCATACAACACATCACATATACAACTCACATCATTTAGCAAAAACAACATCAAACAAACAAACAATGCGTCGTCACACATATCAGTTTGGAGATCTCCTACAACAGCTCAGCCTTACGGCCTACACCAGTTTATATTTAGCATTCAGCACAACACAACATAGCAGCATTAACAGCATACAACATATGGCACAACTCAACTTTTACAACAATACAGCTTAAAACATCATAATTCAACATGAACATCTCACAGCACAACTCATCATCAATCAGTTCAACAACATTCATCATTAATAGCTTAAAGCAGCATATATCAACATATATCAGCATATATCAGCATATATCAGTATATTAAACAAAGAACACATCCGCACCCGGCGCAGGAGTACTCGCACCCGGTGTGGACCAACTAGAGAGCTCCAAGGCTCTTACGCACCGGTGTAATTCCAATTGCGCCTGGCGTACTAGAAGGAAGAGACTCTCAAGAGTCTCCCACGCCCGGCATACCAAACCCGCACTTGGCGCAAGTAAGGCAGAGACCTCCCCAAGGTCTCACGCCTAGCCACCCTTGGTAGAGACTCCCAAGGAGTCTCCACGCCCGGCGAGACATAGTCACGCCTGACGCCATACCAAAACCCCAAAGTAAGAGTCCCTGTCTGATATCACGCCCAGCGCGGTTCACCCACGCCTGGCGCGGTTCACCCACGCCTGGCGCAAGCCATCCAGGGGCCTCCATTCCCAAGCTCGCTCGGCGCAACCAGCCTTGCGCCCGGCATGCTTGACCAATGGAACCCTTTGATGGTCACGTGCCCGACGCCAAGAACTACGCCCGGCGTACTATCAAGCAGCAAGCCTCAAACTTTGAAAAATTTCCCCAAAACCTGCAAAATCAAACAGCCCAAGCCACATGCAAACCATTCAAGGAACCACATTTTCAGCAAAAACACGAAAACCAACTCATTTTCAACCTGCAACCATAAATACATCAAAATCCCCAAATTTCACCCTTTTCCCTGAAACCCCGAAAATGGATTTTCTTCAAGACAGCTCATCAATCTTCGAGAATCAAACAATCCATGAGTTTCCAACTCACTCCCAGACAACCAGCATGAATTCTAGCTTCCCTTACCTCGGAGGAGAAGAAATCCGAGTTCCGGGAAAGCGGAGGAGAAGAAGAGAAGGATGAACGGAGAAGAGAAAGTTCGCGCCTCAGCTAGCTTCCAACACCACTACTCAGCACCTACAACACCAAATACTTCCAGAGAAATTGAGACCAAAGGCAAAGAGAGGGAGAAATTTGAGAGTAAGGAAAAAGAGAGAATGCAAGTGAAGGAGATGAGAAAAGAAAAAGCTGCGAGGTCTCACAAATTAACTCTTTAAAAAGTCTTGAAAATTCAGATTGAATATCACTAAATTATTTTTAAGTGACATAACAGACTTTTTTACTTAAAAAAAACTCTTTTAAAATTTCATGAAATTCTAAATCTACACCCCGTTAGATTTCTCATATCTAGACCTCAAATTCTGATTCAGTCTCAAATCGTATTCTATAGCAAATGAATGTGAACTATCTCCGGTACTGAAATTTTACGCTATAGGAAATACACAAAAAATTAGATGATGATTAAAAAAATTAGACTGAATTAATCTTTTAATTCTTCTATTATGACAATTATGTAATTTTGGTTATAAAATTTTAATAGATTAGACCTCCAAGCATTAAAATTATGTAATTTTAGTTCCTTTATTAATTATTATTATTATTCAAATATAACCTTTTTAGTTGACGTGAAAATTATGTATAACACAATGTTGACATGATATGGAGATATGTCACATGAAAATAGTCATATGAAAATAATATTAAAAAAATTTGAAATATTATAATTGCATTATTTTTGTTTTTAAAGATTTAGTCGAATAATTTTAATTCTTTAAATATTAGATTTGTATGATTTTTGATCTTCTAAATTTTTATTTTAGTAATTTTAGTCTATTAAGTATTCTAATAGTACAATTTTAATCTTTTTTTGTTTAAAATTTAATAATTAAAAATTATGTAATATATATAATGTTTTAAAATTGTACAATTTTTTAAACTTTTTTATACATATATTATAATTTTTCTTCACATATTAAATGATGTATAATTATTATTACTGAATAAATAAAGTATATATATATATATATATATATATATATTAATTATAAGTATTATATAAATTAATACCATTGATAGAAATACTATTATATATGAATTTTTATAGATAAATTAATAATTTCATAAATATATATTAGAATATTTTAATATACTTTTACGAAAATATAAATATATTAAATAAAATAAACACACAAATCGTTGGCTTAGTGATAGAAATTGGGGTAATAATAAGAATGTTAATGAGATGTCAAAATTGCACAACTATGATAGAGATCAAAATACATATAAACCTAATAAAAAAAATTAAAAATTATTAAAATGTAAAGTCAAAAGTCAAATTAAAATGAAACACACGTTTGGTGCTTATTTTGACAAGTACAATTTCTAATTTATACAAAATATTATGGGTGAAATCATTTATAATTTAATAAATATTATGAAATAATTTAACTTCTAAAATTATATATTAAAATTTACTGTAACTGTTGATACAAATTCAAACATAAGTTAGGAAATTTAATTCACACTATCCTATAAAATAAATATAATATAATTTGAAAATAAATAAAAGAATAAATATTATTACCAATACAATGTATCAAGAACAACACCATATTGAAAGAAATATTAATTACATTAGTCTAATATAATGCTTTAAAATAATAAATACTTAATAAATATACATTTACAATATCAACTAAAAATAAATATGATTATTTTATATATTTAATTATAACATAATTTTCAACAACATTAATTAAATA
Organism: Cajanus cajan; assembly: GCF_000230855.2. Lineage (NCBI taxonomy): Eukaryota > Viridiplantae > Streptophyta > Magnoliopsida > Fabales > Fabaceae > Cajanus > Cajanus cajan. The sequence goes on from NC_138519.1 coordinate 66,723,579, forward strand.
AATTAAAGAGAAAAATTTTTCCACTTTATTTTCTTTAAAATTAACTTCAATCAATATATAATAATAAAATACATCTTTGTCTATTTTAAATTTATTATATAATACTTCAAAAATATAAAAAATTAATATATACAATATTTCACAAAAAAAAATTACTATATGATAAAACAATCAATACCACAAATATTCAATTCATAATATTTAAACTATAACTTAACAAATAATATGAGACAAATAAATCTTTTTTAAAATAAAATATTGAAACTATTCTTCAAAGAAACTAAAAATCAGAAATTATCAATTTATGAATTTTTTTAACACCAACCTCCAAAATAAATTGAGATATTATATTAAAAAAATACAAACAACAACATTACTACAAAAGAATATTTATGAAAAATAACAACAAAATTTAGAGAGAAAAAAATAACTAACAACCAATAACAAATAAAATAACTGAGAAATGAAATAAATTACAAAATTAAAAACCAAAACAAAAATTTAATAGCCAATAATAAATAAAATAAATTAGAGAAATGGAAAAAAAAATACTAACCAACAAAAACCACTAAAGCAGTTGAGAAACAACAACTACAACAAAAATTGAAAAAAGAGAAGAGCAACAAATGAAGGAAGTACAAATGAAGCAACAAAAATTTTGAAGGAAAAATATGAGTGTGAAGGATGGAGGAGAAAACCTTCTAAAAAGGAAAGAGAGATGAAGGGGAGCATTTGAAAATTTAAACTCATTTAATTTATTTTGACGTGTACTTAATAAGAGCATATCTTACTTATAATCTTTAAATTTTATATGAAATAATTAATGATTAAGATAAAAATCAATTATAAACAGTCCCTTATAAGATTATTATTATCTTTTCTATAACTACCAACAACACCACTAATCTACCACCCAATGTTGCAACTGTGTCATATCCATTAATAATAATTTTGTCTATAATTGGTTTCTCATATTTCATTCACAATATTATTTTTCTTATACACTAAAAATTAGTGAATAGTTACTAGTAATTTTTTATTTTTAATATTTTTGTGATATATAATATCATTTTTAAAAAGTATTTAATAAATTATATATTTTTATTTAATTTCTTATCAAAATTTAACGTGTGATTTTTAATTTTTAAAATGTGATATTATTTTATAAGTACTTAAATGATAATATATTCAAACACTTTAAAAGTGTAAAAGTGTTTTTTAATATATATATTCAAATGCTACAACTTATTAAATTTTAAGTAATTATAATTTAGATTCTTATAATATAAACTTATTAAAAAAACATCTTAAATAAATTTTGTCTAAACCTTATATGTAAATTCTAATAAAAATTGTCTCACAAAATTTATCATTCAAAATAATTTATTAAAGTTTTTATATTTTTTAAATTGATAATTTTTAAATAAAAGATAATATTAATTAAATATCACCATTTTTATTATACTTCTAAGAAAAACATTCTGATTGTTTTATTAAATATCACTCATTTTGACCAACCTTTTTTTTTAAATTAATTATTATAATTAAAAACATATAACTTAGTTTTATTAAAAATCTGAATTAAATATCACATAAATTTTTAATAAAAAAAACTTTTAAAATCCTAAACTAATTATACAGTTGCTAATCTAATATAATTTTAAAAATCATAATCTACCAGAGTTGCTCACTTTATCTTTAGATAATAGTAGTAAAATATAAAGTGGGTTGCTGTAAAGAGGATTTAAAGTAATTGGAGTACTGGTTTAAACAGTAACCGTGGCCTACATTTGATATTGATCCATGGAGCACGAGAAAGTGGCCCTAGGCATTTAGAGTTGGCATGAGCCAAGGCAGGGTTCTTGGGATACGTGTGACCCTTCTCAATCTACTCCGCGATTCCTCTGTCCCTTCCTAACTTCAATGTACCTTAGCTTCCCCCTTATTGCGCATGTGTTAGTGTTACCAGTTACCACAGAAACTAGTAAGCAATAGCAGTGACTAAGAGAGAGAGAGATAAAAGTCTCAACTCTCAAGAAACCAAAAGCTCATAAACAAAATGAAGAACAACTCCAACTCCAACACCAAGCTCATATTCCTCCACCCTTCTCTTCACAAACAAACACCTTTGTCAACCAATGCCACTGCCACATCATCACTCTTCTCCTCTCACCGCCTGTGGCTCTTCTTTTTTCTTCTCTTCTCCACCCTACTCTTCACCTGGACCCTCCTCACCACCGCCGTCTCCTCCACCGCCTCCGTCGCGTCCTCCGCCCCGTCCTCCTCTCTCCCGCCCTCCGTCGCCAAAGCCCTCCTCCACTACGCCGCCGCCTCCAACGCCACCGCCAAACCCATGTCCCCAGCCGAGACCGCCGCCGTCTCCGCCGCCGTCCTCCTCTCCCCCCGCCCCAACTTCCTGATCTTCGGCCTCACGCACGAGTCACTCCTCTGGGCCGCACTGAATCACCGCGGGCGCACCGTGTTCCTCGACGAAAACGAGTACGCCATCTCGAAGTTCGAGAGTTCCAACCCCGGCGTCGAAGCATACGACGTGCAGTTCACCACCAAAGTCAGCGAGTACCCCAAGCTCCTGGCCCAGGCCCGGGCCCAGGCCCAAGGCGACTGCAGGCCCGTCCAGAACCTCTTGTTCTCCGAATGCAGACTCGCCATCAATGACCTGCCCAACCACTTATATCAAGTCCCGTGGGACGTCATTCTCGTCGACGGGCCCAGGGGGTACTCTCCGGCGGCTCCCGGGAGGATGGCGGCGATATTCACGGCGGCGGTGCTCGCCCGGAGCAAGAAGGCCGGCGAGACCCACGTGTTCGTGCACGATGTCGAGAGAGAGGTGGAGATGGTTTTCAGCGATGAGTTTCTTTGCCGAGAGAATTTGGTTGACTCGGTGGACTCGTTGGCCCACTTTGTGGTGGCGAGTCAAGCTCGCCACCGGAAGAAGGCTGTGTTTTGCAAGAATCCGAGGTCCTCGTTTTCCTCGTTGCCGTCGTCGAAGGCTGTCGGCGATGAAGAGGACTAGGATTATTCTCGGATTCTGGAGAATCTTTAAAATGATTTTTTTTTTTTAATAGAAAGGAAAGTGTAATTTAATTTGGCGTTAAAGTTGGTGTCCTGCTTTTCTCCCCCAAAAAAGGGGTGAGATATGAAAATGGTTTTATTTTAATTAATTATCTTTCTGCTCCATGTTCATCATTGAGTTCTGTTGGTTGGTCTACCTTAAAACTTACGGCGTTTGAAACGAGGGAAAGCCAAATTGAAGAAAGTAAAGAAGGAACGAAAATTTTCAAATTTGAATAGAAAGGAAGTAGAAAGATTTTAAATTTTGTTTTTTTTTTTGAACGAATGTAGCATTAAAGTTGGAGGCGGAAGGAGTTAAGAAAGTTGAATTGCGCGGGAGCGTTACGCTTGAGAGAATTAAGTGCACTTTATTTCTTGTCCTAAATTGAGTATGAGGATTTGGGTTTCACGACATTTATTTTTAGTGGTTTTAAGTAAACAGACAAAATGGGAAATGATGCTAAAATTTGAGTGTGGATTCCTTTGATGTTTTTCTTTTCTTTAACAGTGGTCAGGATTTACGGATTAGTGTCGGTGGCTGTATTTGCAGGATTTGCCAGCGATGACAACCTCTTTTACTTTTTCTAAGATGTGAATTATAGAAAATACAAAGAAAATGGAAGAATGTGTTGAGATTGTGAGCGTGGGACATGCTTTAGCATTGGGTACACTGCTTGTGCCGTACCAAATTAATAGTATTATTACATTGACCAATATCTGGAAGAAATTTAATTTTGGAAATTCAGACAGTTTTCAAAAGTCTTTATAAAGACTTATTCATCCGACCATTTGGGACTTACACAATAGTGAAGTAGAAAAAAAAAAATTTCTTCCTTTTAATTAAATTATTACATTGACCACCTTGCATTGATGGATCACCTCTTGCTTCTCGCATGACATACATCGACCTCAACGATGTGGACTTGGAGGTGCGCCATGTGGTGCGCTCGGATGGGTGTTGTGATCTAGCACGTATTGCGTCACCCTTAACCGATGATTTTCGTGAATTACTCTCCCACTTGCGGCTCTACTTACACCATGATATCCTTGACGTGCTTGCATGGCAGGGGGATGAATCAGGAGTTTATTCAATTTGTACGGGATATGCGTGGTTATTGGCAAGATCTATCCCGAGGAGAGATGGTAGTTGGGGATGGTTGTGGAAGCTCAAGCTCCCCGCACAACTAGTGTTTTTTTATGGCAATTTTGTCATGATGCTTTGCCTACGCGTTGTTTTCTACATTATCGACATATGATTGAAGTTACCACTTGTCCTTGTTGCCATCAGTACCCGGAGGATGTCCATCATATTTTCTGGGAATGTGATGTGATTTCTAGAGTTTGGCTTTTGACTGGTTTGGCGATTACTGGCCCTTCAAGGGACCCACACACTCGACTATCATGGCTGCATGCTGCCCTCTCCCAAGAGGTTTTGATAGTGCCTATTCTCTTGTGGGAGATGTGGAAAGCGAGGAACAACATTCTTTTTCACCGACAAGTTTTATACCCTCAAACAATTGTAGCTAAAGCCCAAGCACTCTTGACTGCTTCAACTAGTGCGTTTGGTGGGAGTGACGACGTTGCACCTCGACTAGAACGTTGGGTTACTTGTATCCTAGCTACAGGGGATCAGATTTCTTTGCATACAGATGGGAGTTGCCATGGTAATCAGAGAAGAGCTGGCTTCGGGGGTTTACTCCGTGATTCAAATGGGAGATGGCTTCGGGGGTATTTTGGTAATATTGGTGAGACCAATATCTTGCAGGCAGAGTTACTTGGTATATTACAGGGGCTGCAGATTGCATGGGACATGCATGTATCGAATGTAGTTTGCATTTCGGATTCCTTACATGCATTAAATCTTATCCAACATCCACCTCCAGTGTGGCACATGTATGCTACCATTATTGCTCGAATACGGGACTTTGCTAGGGAGGATTGGCGGTTAGAGTTTAAGCATACTCTTCGGGAGGGCAATAGTTGTGCGGATTTTTTGGCTAAGTGAGGAGCAGCAGTAGATGAAAGCTTGGTCATTCTTGAAGCACCTTTAGCGGAACTTTCAATGCTTCTAGATGCTGAGGTGCCTCATAAGAGGTTGTAAGATACCCTTTTCTTTCTTTTTGTTGTTTTGATCGTTATTCACCAAAAAAAATTATTATTAGTATATATTTTTAAATATTATATTTTGAATTTTATAATTTTATATATTAAACTTATTAATGATTATTTTTAATATTTTTTATATATTATTGATTACTATTAACTTTTATGTTTTTTAAAAAATTGCCCCACCAAATGTTTTGAATCCGCCACTGCTCCCAACATGCTGAAGTTTTTGGGTAGTAGAAATATGAGTGTACAACTTCTATTTTTATTTTGATATTTTTATAATTTTTCTATTAAAAAAATCCTCCTATTTTGATCTTATACTTTTACTAGAATGCAAATTTGATCTATTTTTTTTTAACTTTTTATATAATTAACTTTTTAAGAAATGAATTTGTTAGAACAATAAAATAGTGTATGGTTCAAATTTCCAAGAATAAAAACAATACAAATAATATTAACTTTTAAGGATTAACATAAAGAAGTCATTATGATAAAAAATATAAATTTATATATTAATTAAAAAATTAAGAGTGATTAATGTATTGAATTTAAAGTTAAATTATTTGAATAATATTCGAATTTGATTTTTTTAATATAAAAATAAGTATTAATCAATCAAATTTTATATATCTTTTGATTTAGTTAAATTAGTTTATAATGAAATTTTAAGACATAAGTGTGAAAATAAAATTATACATTATATTTTTAGACATGTGAAAACATAAAAATATATCTATTTGTACTAATATTTTGTAATTTTGAGAAAAGAAATTGCTAAGTACATGATCAGGTTTGAATACTAGACAGCAAAAATGATGTTATGGCAGAAATTAAATTAAATACTTTTTCATATTAGTCTAAGAATTATCGGTTCTACAGCCTCTCAAATTTATAAAGTACTATAGAATTTCTCTTCTTATATATATATATATATATTATTTTTTCAGTTATTAAAAAAAATATGATCGAATTATTTTCAGAAAATTTTGATTATATTTAGTACAATTATTTATTTTAACATTTCTTTGAATATTAATTAAGACTATCTTTAAAACCTTACGTTATTCTTAATATTTAAAATTTAGAATTTAGGTTCTGAATGGGCCAACAAGGGATGTCCATCACAAAAAATATCACGTTCAAAGTATCATGCAACGAGAAATAATATTATTATTTTATTTTGGGATGATATTTAATTACATCCTCTTATTAGAGCAGTGATAAGAAAGATTCAACATTTTCAAATCTTACACCAAAATATTTCCTTTGTTTATATATTTAGAAAGAAAAGTAAATCAATGCGTTGACTAATTAGTTAAGTAAGAAATAACTTTAATTAATTCATCAGTGATTATACAATTTTCTCTATTTTCAATGTGACATTTTTTACTCGATGATATCTCTAGTATTTTTTTTTTTGGAAAATGATTGACACTCCGAACGCGAATGCTGAATTCATTTCTGAAACATTAAAATAACAATTTTAATTTTAAAATATTTAATTAAATAATTATTTTATAATAAATTTATTAAAAAAATTAATATTTTAAGGTTTTGGACGATAATTTAGACAATCTTTCGGACCATGTAAAATAACTCTTTTCTTTTACATCATGTACTTTTTTCCTTATATTTAATAAAAATATAATATTCTTATAAATAAATAATATCTTATATCTCATCTATTTTTACAGTCACCATCTTATTTTTTAAATATGTAATTAGGAGTGTAACAACCCTCCATGGTCCCTACACTTAGTAAAATCGCACTAATCATACTAGTGAACTAAAAGAAAATATTAAATTGGATAACCTAATACGTACATGTGTGTACAAAAGCAATGATAATTATGTTTATATGCACAAAATATAATATTATATATATACAATCATCCAAAATAATAATACTTTCCTAGTGTCGGTCAAGTGCAATTAAACAGTTAACCAAGATGGTAACTCGGACACTAGAGCAAAACTCCACATCTCATAACGGTCACAACAACCAGCTCCAACCTAACCTTGACCTGCTCCCATACACAGTATGATCATCGCAATACATCCACATGAAAACAGAAGGGTAAGCTAGAGTTCAAAAATCAATTATGTAAGCATCAATAAACATCTATGCTGCATCATTATTAAATCACCAATCATTCTCATAGAATCACACCATACACTCTATCATATACTACTCATGTAGTAAATGCAACTCATGACAGATATCAATGTATATCAATCATCTAATGCGTCGTCACGCATTCACCTAGGAGATTTCCCTAACAACGGAGCAGTATAAGTGACATCTCATCTTACCGAAACCACTCCAACCATTTTTACGCCCAATGCGTTGACTCGGCCACTGCAAACCGAGATATTAATCCCCACTCGGGTTTACTCGGATGATGTCACTTACACACTTGGAAGTCCGATTCGACCGTTAGGTATAACATAGTTAGGTACAGGCTTACCACGACCTTGACATGCATTACCAAGTCACATGTGGAGTTCGCCCATCGACTATCTACAAGGAACCACACACCTTCCCCAGTACTTGGTTAAGGGAATAACTCTCGACTTCATACCCCGCTCCTACACTAGCTAAGGACTTAGAGGAGACTCACCCAAACCAGTGGCCTATCCAAGCACCACTCTCACCCGAAACTAGTGGCCCATCCAGGCACCACCCTCATCCAAACCAGTGACCTATCCAAGCACCACTCTCAAGAGACTTTATGGGAGCTCTTCTAGTTTGAAAACATTTCCCTCTCCTCAAGTCCTAGGCTAGGCACATGCCATAAGGCATCACATGTAACAATGCATCATAAATCATACATGGTCAATCCAACACTATGATCAATATTATTCTCATATAACATACATACGGATCATATCATGTTTAAACATTCATATATATATATATATATATATATATATATATATATATATATATATCATTACCACGCATACATATGAATCAAGCACCAATTTATATCATATATCATACATATATGATCTAACTTCAATTATAACACTAAGCATACTCACGCCCGATGCAGGTCACCTTGCACCCGGCCTAAACTCAACCCGAGAGCTCTAAGACTCTCCCACGCTCGGCGTAGAATCACCACGCTCGACGCACCCACCCTACACCAGGCGCTACATCAGTAAAATACCATTCAGAGCCATTATCTGATATTGCGCCCAGCGTAGCTCTCCTCACGTTCGGCGTGATTCACCCAGTGGCTCTCATCTCAAACCGCGCCCAGCGCGACTAACTTCTCGCCCTGCATGATTAGGAAATGGCTGCCTCTGATGAATGCACGCTCGGCGCCAAGAACATGCGCCCGACGCCTATTCAAACAGCAGCCTCCAAAACTCAAAAAATTTCATCAAAACTTGAAAATCAGAAGATTCCAACCACATGCAATCCATGAAATATAATACATAGACCCCATACAATTTGAAAACGATCTCAGATTCAACATGCACCCACCCGATGCATCAAAATTGTAACGTAGCAAGTTGTTTTTAGAAAGCCCAATATAGGTGATTTAGTAGCCCAGAACAGGCCGTTCCCAATCTGGAACGGGTCGTTCCCAATCTGGAACGGGCCGTTCCAAGATATTAAATTGACCTGTAAATCGTAGTTGAGAACGGGCCGTTCCAAATCTGGAACGGGCCGTTCCAAGCTATTAAATTGACCTATAAATCGTAGCTGAGAACGGGCCGCTCTGGAGGGAGGACAGACCGTTCTGGTTGGAGAACGGGCCATTCTGGAGGGGAGTACAAGTCGTTCTGGATGGAGAACGGGCTGATTTGGATGAGTTTCAGAACGGGCCGTTCTGATTTTAGAACGGACCGTTCTGCATGTGATTTTTGCACATGATGAAGGGGTGTAGAACGGGCCGTTCCGGATTCGGAACAGGCCGTTCTGGCCACTCTAGAATGTCTATAAATAGGGGTTGTGGGCCATGAGGAGAATGTGAGTTTTTAGAGAGAAGTTTTAGAGAGAAGGTCTCTGGGTCTATGAGCTTCTTTCTCTCCCAAATTTCTCTGTATGATTCCTTTTCTCCTCTAGACCACTAATGCCTTCTGTCATTTCTTGAAATACAGCTTAGAAGGCTTGCTTTAGGTGGATTGAAGTTCCAGGTTGAGCTTCAAAGGGAAATTTTACTTCTTTTCTGTTTTTGGCTATTTTGAGCTAATCTTCAGGTGAGGGAAGCTAGAATGTAGATTGTTTAATTTTAGGAGAGTTAGGGAAGCTTCATGCATTGTTTTATTTGAAAATAGTTAAGTTGTTGTTTGTGGATTGAGTAGTTGTTGGCTTAAGTTGTTCATATGTTGTGTGTTGATAATATGTGATATGTTGTGAATGTTGCTATACATTGTGAAACTAAGTTGTTTTTATGTTGTTTATTGTTGAATTATTAATAAGTTGAGATGTATAAGTTGAATTAGTGTATTGTTGTAAAAGTTGTTTAAAGTTGTATGAGTTGCGTATTATTGTAAGTTGCCTAAAGTTGTAAGTCGTCTATTACTGTAAAGTTGTAAGTTGTCTATTGCTGTGAAGTTGTTAATATGCCTATTATTGTAAAGTTGAAAAGTTGGGGAGATATGGTGAAGATATATGTCCTATGTTGAGATACATAGTACTAAGGTGATAAGTGGAAAGTTGTTTTAAAGTTGAATCCCTTAGTACTGTGTGGGCGACATGGAAATAGTCGATCCATGTCATGGTTGAATGACCAATTTGAGTAAGGTATCTAGTTAGAGATGTAGTCTTTGACTAGGTACTGGAGGGTGCGTGGTACTTGGAGGACAGTGGGTGGGCTAACTCCACATGTGGATTGGTGAAGCTAGCCAAGGCCGTGGTAGGCTCATACCCAAACCCTTCTGTCCTGACAGTAGTACTGGACCTCCGAGTCTAAGTGGCACACTTGAGAAATCGCCTATTGTTGTCTATACCTGGTTCTCTTCGGAGTTCCTAACGTTGTTCTATACCTGACCTGGTTGAGATAGGTCAAACGTTGGATTCGGTAGGGTTTATGCCACCTAGACTGCTCAACTTCAGTTGTTGGAGATCTCCCAGTTGTACATGCGTGACGACGCATTAAATATTAAGTTGTATATTGTTGTTGTTGTTGTTGTTGTTTTATTAAAGTTGTTTCTAAGTTATATGAATGAGTTGTGTTTTTATGTTGAACTGTACGGTCGTTTGTGACGATGATTGAATGAATGAGTAGTATAGTGTTTTCCCTATACTTATATGATTGACTATTGAATTCTAGCTTACCCTTCTATTTCCATGTGGATGGTCTGCTATGATCATACGGTGTGTGGGAGCAGATCAGGGCTAGGTTGGAGTTGTTGGCTGAGTCTGCTGCTCGAAGTGGAATTTTGGTTCCTAGTGTCAGGGTTACCACCTTGGGTAACAATTTTGTGCTTGACCGGCACTAGGAGATAGTAGTTTTGGATAACTGTATAAATACTAATGCTTAAAAACAATTATTCTTATATATATATTTTTCAGGTTTTTGTATTTATGAGTTATCCATTTTATTATTTATCTTAGTTTACAATTTTTAGTGCGATCCCATTAAGTGTAGGGATCATGGCAGGTCGTTACAAAAATCACCAAAACCCCATTTTGCTTAAAACCCCGAAATGAGAAAATCCTTCAATTCAACCATTAATTCTTGAAATTCATGCACCAATTGAGTTCTTAAACTCACATGTAACCAAATAACCTACATTCTAGCTTCCCTCACCTGAAAATTGGCTCAAAACAGCCAAGAAGAGGAAGAACAAGAAAAATCCGGAATAGTCGACCTGCAAACTTCAATCTGCCAAAAATCAAGCTTTCTAGCCTGAATTCAAAGAAAAGACAGAAGAGATTAGTGATTTAGAAGAGAAAAGGAATTAACCAGAGAAATTTGGGAGAAAAAGGAGTTCACGGACCCAAAATCCTTTCTCTAAAACTTCTCTCTAGATTTTATTTAAAAATGAGCTTGAGGTTTCGTTCTCAAAGAAAACCTTATATACCATTCTTTTTAGAGTTAACTAAACTCTAAACACTTAACTTACTACGTTACTAGGAGTTTGATTTTGATTCATGCGAATAAATTATTTTTTAGAAGATATTAATCTCTTAAATAGATATCATTTAAAAGATTAATTATTATTTTTTAAGTAATTATATTATTAGTATAAAATATCTATTAGAACATTTTTAATGTGATGTATCTTACATATACAAAAATTAGTTTTAAGATAGGTTATTAGAGAACTAATCTTAAAAGTGACGCAGTGACATTTTTGTAAATAAGATTACAACTTTTAAAATCAGTCACATTTTAACCGATCTTATAAGTGACGTAGTCACATTTTCTTTATAGATATTTATAGATCGATCACCATTAATGTCATCAAAAGACATCAACGTTATTAGGGAGCAATGGGCTACATTTTTCATTAAAACACTAACTAGTTAGGACTTATTCTTTATGAAATACTTATTATGTATACATTATTGTATTGAATATGTTTCCAAAAAGTTCTCTTATATTTTGTATGTATTATGGACCATCGAAAATATATCAATTGCTTGGTATTAATTTGCAGGTTTTGTTCAAGAACCTTCTCAAAACAAACTAATCATTTTAAAAAAAAATCACAACTTTTAAGATCAGTTATGGTAATAGTCGATCTTAAAAATTCAATTTTTAAGATTGGCTATTACAATGACCGATCTTAAAAGTTGGACTTTTAAGATCAGCTATTACCATTATCGATCTTAGAAGTTCAACTTTTAAGTCCAACTTTTAAGATCGACTATTGGCGTGACCGATCTTAAACCAACTTTTAAGATTGGAAAATCGACTGACAACCAATCTTAAAAAATTTAACTTTTAAGATTAACTCTTTTCAGATCGGTCAAGGAACCGATCTTAAAAGTGTTTTTTCCACTAGTATAAATAATGATACTTATTCGTAATTTTCATTAAAGTGTAATGATACAACATGAAAAATTATTTAAAAATAAATAATAATTGTTAAATAAACAATATTATTTATTAATTAAAAAATATTTTTTTAACTATGCAACATTAATACTATATCACCTATGAATCAAAGATTAATCACCGAGCCACACAACAGACAGTGGGGAGCAACCCAATCAAAATCACATGCAAGTTTGAGAATATGAAGAACCTTTCAATGTACCAAATGTAATATACGAAGAACGAAAGCACGAAGAAAATACTAAATATGAAGAAACATCGATATGTCCGATGAATTTCATAATCTAAAGGTTTCCACATACAAATGGCGTTGTTGTGGCACTGCAGATCGAGGTTGAAGGTTTCGACATTCAAATGATATGTAAGTTTTAATCATTATTTATTTCTCTTCACTATTTAATTTCTTTATTTTTTAATATTTAATACTTTTATATGCATTAAAGTAATTATGTGAGTTTTTTTATTTTTACTTTTTATAGATGTTAAAAATATATTTATTATGTTTAATTAAATTAATATTTAATTATAACCATTAAATTATTTATTAAATTATCAAAAAATAAAGTATAAATAAAAAATAATTTAAATATATTTTTAGTTCTTCAAAGTTAAGGTAAATTTATTTTTATCTCCTCAAATTTAAAATTGATCTTTTTAATCTTTATGATTTAAAAAATTTTATTTAATCCTTACACTTAAATTTTGTTAGAAAATTTATTAAATACTGTCGTACATAATTTATTTATTAGTGTCCATATTATAATAATAGCATCACAATAAACTTAACTGATATTGTATAACTGTTTTAATATTTCATTTACATATTTGTTATTGTCAACTTGAGGATCTAAAATAAAACTTTTAAAAATTATAAAACTAAAAACATTTTTTTAAATTTGAAGGACTAAAAATAATTTTATTTTAAATTTGAGAAAATAAAAATGTATTTAAATCATAAAAATTATATAAAAAATATATAAATTGCTAATTATAAAAATTGTAGTATAAATACTTATAAGAAATTTAATTGAAAATATTCCTAGTTTGATTGAAAAATATAATTAGTGGCCTTTAATAAATCTCTTTTAATGTATTTTTTCATTCGTAAGACTCAAACCTAGACTTCATTTAATCGGTAGATTAATCTTTATCTTTTAGATAGGAAATACCTTTAACTTAAAAAAAAAAAAAAAAAACTAGTTGTGTGAGACCCGTGACTCCCATCTCTCTCTTTCAACTCTCTTTCACTCTTCTTACTCGCACTCTTTTCTTCCTTTTGGTCGGCTGTGCTCTCATTGTTCCTTGTGGTAACTTGTATTGAAGGTGCTGAGTAGGTGATTGTTCTCCTGGAGTCGTGCCGTGCAGAGCTTCTCTTTCGTTCTCTTTTCTTCTCCTTCTTCATTAATTGTCTCTTCCCGGAAGCTCGGATTCTTCACCGAGGTAAGGGAAGCTAGGTTCTTCGCTGTTTTTGGATGAAGATGAGTGTTAGAAGCTTATTATCTTTTGGTGTTGGTTGATCTTTGGCTGAGTTTTGGTGAAAAAATGGATTTTTGGAGTTTTGGGGTTGTGGGTGAAAATTTGGGTTTTTCTTGATTAAATGGTTGCATGTTGAAAATGAGGGATTTTTCGTGATGCTTGCTGAAAATGTAGTACTTTGGGCCGATTGCATGTGGATTTTTGGTTCTTTTGCAGGATTTTGATGAAGTTTTTCGAAAGTTGTGGGTAGCTGCTGAGCTTCGCGCTGGGCGCTGTTCTTCGCGCCAGGCGCGTGGCCATCAGGGGACCCCATTCGGGCAAGCCTGCTGGGCGCAATGATGTGTGTGCCGGGCGAGTTTGAGAATGAGAGTCTCTGGATGGCCCACGCCGGGCGTTACTTGGACCGTGTTGGGCGCGATTTCAGTTGAGACCTGGTTTGGGTTTTTCTGGTACTGCGCTGAGCGTGTTTTTGTCTCGTCGGGCGCGGAGACTCTATGGGAGTCTCTGCCATGGGAGCGCTGGGCGCAATTCGAATTGCGCTGGGTGCGAGACCTTGGGAGGTCTCTTCCATCCCCGCCCTGGGCGCGGGTTAGGGCACGCCGGGCGCGTGAGACTCCTTAGAGTCTCTGCTTGGACTTACGCTGGGCGCAATTTGTATTGTGCCAGGCGCGAGAGAGCCTTGGGCTCTCTGGCTAGGTCACACCGGGCGCGGGCATGCCTGCACTAGGCGTGCTGGCCCCTGGTACTCTTTGGTTGTGCTGCGCCGGGCGCGACCAGGAGAGCGCCGGGCATGGACGTGATGCTTGACTAAATACTGATAAATGTTGTCTTAAGCTGAATTTGCTGAATATGTCGAGCTGATAGATGTTATTGCTGAGTAAGAATGTGTAAGTTGGGCTGTGAGCTGTGTTTAGATGTTAAGCTGAGCTGTGTTGTATGTTAATTTAAGCTGTATTTGATGATATTGCTGTGTTGTGCTGGATTATATGCTGTTATAGCCGCTATGTCGGTGCTGTTGTTAGCCACTATTGTGGTGTTGTTATAGCCGCTATGTCGGTGCTGTTATTAGCCACTATTGTGGTGCTGTTATAGCCGCTATGTCGGTGCTGTTGTTGCTGAATGTTGTGATATGCTGAGCTGGTTGATGTGCTGATAGCTGTGGTTGTTTATCATTCATATTATATATATGTATGTTGAATTCTTTTCACTAGCTTACCCTTTGTTGTTTCCATGTGTTTGGGCTGCGATGATCATACTGTTGTGTGGGAGCAGGGCAGGGTTAGGTTGGTGTTTGCTGAGAAGAGTCGGAAGCTAGCAGAAGGAGTTTAGTCTTTTGATGTATTTAGCTACTTTGATAGCACTGTGCTGGATGTATTTTGTTTTTGTACACTCTAACTCTAGTCGGATTAGGATTATGTTTATACATATATTCTTGATCCTATATTTATATACTTGTTCTTTACTACCTGGTGTTTCCGGTGTGCTGTGCTGTGTGTAGTGACTAGCCAGGTCGTTACACTTTAGTGGTATCAGAGTAGTTCGAGTCTAGTGGACACTCTGTGGGGGTGGTTCCTTTAGGCTTTTGTTGTGCTGAGCTCTATGTTGTGTTGTCTTGCTGTGTTGTTTGTTGTGCTAATTGTTGTGATGTCTTGCTTTGCTGATTGATGTGTTGTTTTGCTGTGATGTTGATTGTTGTTTGGTTTAGTTATTGTGTACTAAAGATGATGTTACTTTTGTAGACAATGACTAGAACAAACGAGCAGATAGCTCGTGCCATGGAGATGATGGCTATGACTATGCAACAGCAAAATGCTTATTTTGCTAGGGCAGAGGTTGATAGAGCTGCAGCTGGTGTAGTAAAGCCCACGGGGTCACAGGAGAGCCGGGATCTAGCTGAGTTCCAGAAATGTCATCCTCCACAATTTAAGGGGGATGCAGATCTGGAGGTATCTGACCACTAGATCTGTGAACTCGAGAAGATCTTCACTGTGCTGGGATGTTCTGAAGAGAGGAGGCTGGCATACGCTGTTTATATGCTTGTTGGAGAGGCCGAGCATTGGTGGAGGGGTACTCACCACATGCTTACTACTAGAGGTATTGCTATAGATTTGGAGTGCTTCAGGAGGGTGTTCCTGGAGAAGTACTTCCCGGAGAGCGTGAGGCATGCCAAGGAGGCTGAGTTCATGCGATTGCACCAGGGAGGGATGACAGTTTCTGAGTATGCGATGAGATTCGAGCACCTGGCTCGTTTCTATTCGCAAGCTATATCTGAGGCCTGGAAATGCAGAAAGTTTGCTGAGGGACTAAAACATGAGCTGAAGAGGGTGGTGGTTCCTATGGCCATCACCGAGTTTCCGGCCTTAGTGGAGAAGGCGAAGGTTGTGGAGAGATTAGAAGGTGGTAACCATGTGACTAGAGCTGCTGAGGGACCAGCTGGGTCCAAAAAGGGAGGAAATCAGAGGAAGCCATATGATAGGCCCCAACAACAGCAAGGGGGTCCTGTCATTAGGTAACCTGCTGATGCTGCTAGAGGAGGGAGACAGGGTGGAGGTGCTGCCCTTAGATGTTACAGGTGTGCTGGGCCCCATCTTGTTAGGGATTGCCCGCACACAGAGAGCTGATGTTTCAAGTGCTAACAGATGGGCCATGAGTCGTTCAACTGTCCCACCAGAAACAGACCAGAGAGGGGTGCTCAGAGGAGTGATGTGTAGAGGGGTGATGCTCAGAGGGGTGACAGACCCACTACAGCTGGTAGGGTATTCGCCTTGACAGGTGCTGAGGCTTCGACTTCTTCTGATCTCGTGAAGGGGAAGGGCAAAGCTGCTGGTAAGGATGTGATATTTTTGTTTGACTCTAGGGCTTCCCATTCATTTATTTTCTATGCTTGTGCTGTTGTGCTGGGTGTGCCTGTGTGTGAATTGGGGTTGAGACTGCTAGTGTCGACGCCCGCTTCTGCTTCGGTAGTTGCTTTTGAGATGTGTGCTACCCTATTGTTGTAAATAAGAAGAGGTATAAGGTGAACTTGATCTATTTATCTTTGGTGTATATTGACATAATCTTAGGGATGGATTAGTTGTCTGCCAATCGCATCCTTATAGATTGTGCCAATAGACGGTTGATCTTTCCTCAGGCGGAGGATGAGTTGTTGATTTCAGTTGGCCAAGTTGAATCATTGCTGAGGGATGGAGCAGAGTGTTGTCTTCTACTTGCTGCTATTAGTGTGGAGACCGAAAGGGTCATTGCTAAGATTGAGGTGGTGAGAGATTTTACTGAGGTGTTTCCTGATGAGGTGCCGGGGTTGCCTCCTGTTAGGGAGATGGAGTTTAGCATTGACTTGGTTCCAGGTGCGGGGCTAGTGTCGGTGGCTCCCTATAGGATGGCTCCTGCTGAGTTGGTTGAGTTGAAAGGTCAGTTGGAAGACCTGTTGGAGAAGCAGTTGGTGCGGCCGAGTGTTTCGCCGTGGGGTGTTCCTGTGTTGTTGGTGTAGAAGAAGGATGGAGGTAGTCGACTTTGTGTGGATTACCGACAGTTGAACAAGTTGACCATTAAGAACAAATATCCACTTCCTCGGATAGATGACTTAATGGATCAACTGAGGGGAACATCGTCTTCTCGAAGATTGACTTGAGGTCAGGCTATCACCAGATAAGGGTGAAGGAGGGTGACATACCAAAGACTGCTTTCAGGA
This sequence comes from Cajanus cajan, assembly GCF_000230855.2. NCBI lineage: Eukaryota > Viridiplantae > Streptophyta > Magnoliopsida > Fabales > Fabaceae > Cajanus > Cajanus cajan. Next base: position 66,740,946 of record NC_138519.1, read on the forward strand.
CTAGGTATGGTCACAGTGAGTATGTTGTGATGCCGTTTGGTGTGACCAACGCCCCTGCAGTGTTTATGGACTACATGAACAAGATCTTCCGGCCGTTCTTGGATAAATTCGTGGTGGTTTTTATTGACGACATCCTTATTTATTCAAGGACCCCGGAGGAGCATGGTGAGCACTTGAGGTTAGTGCTGGAGATTTTGAAAGCGAAGCAGCTGTACGCTAAGCTTTCAAAATGTGAGTTTTGGTTGGATGAGGTGAAGTTCTTGGGCCACGTGATTTCAGTTGAGGGGATTGCTGTTGATCCGGCTAAGGTGGAGTCGGTGTTGCAGTGGGAGCGTCCAAGGACTGTCACTGACATTCAAAGCTTTGTGGGTTTGGCGGGTTACTATCGAAGGTTCATTGAGGGATTCTCCAAGATAGTAGCGCCTCTAACCCAGCTGACGAGGAAGGAGCAGCCGTTCATTTGGACAGATGCCTGTGAGCGGAGCTTTGATGAGCTGAAGAGAAGGTTGACTACTTCTCCTGTGTTGGTGTTGCCGGATTCTGGTGAGCCCTTTGATGTATACTGTGATGCTTCTCACCAGGGTCTGGAGTGTGTGCTGAGGCAGAACAAGAAAGTGGTGGCATATGCTTCAAGACAATTGAAGAATCATGAGAGGAATTATCCCACTCATGATTTGGAGTTAGCAGCCGTGGTGTTTGCCTTGAAGATATGGAGGCATTACTTGTATGGTGCTCAGTTCAGCGTCTTCAGTGATCACAAGATTCTGAAGTACTTATTTGATCAGAAAGAGCTGAACATGAGGCAGAGGGGGTGGATGGAGTTTCTGAAGGATTATGATTTCCAATTGATGTATCATCCTGGTAAGGCCAATGTTGTGGCGGATGCACTGAGTAGGAAATCCATCCACATGTCGAGTTTGATGGTGAAGGAGCTGGAGCTGGTGGAGAAGTTCAAGGATTTGAATCTCTGTGTGGAGTTAGCTCAGGATCACATTAGTTGTGGGGCAATTACCATAACCAGTGAGTTCTTGAGGCAGGTTGGACTCAAGCAGTTGCAAGACGTTGAGTTAGTGAAGCTTCTTGGTTTGTTGGGTACCGAGAAGGCTGTTGGTTTTGAGTCGGGTGAAGATGGAATCTTGAAGTTCAAGGGCAAGATTTGCCTATCTCAGGATGCTGAGCTGAGGAGAGCTGTGTTGGAGGAAGGCCACAAGAGCAGACTTAGAATACAGCCGGGTATGACTAAGATGTACCAAGACCTCAAGAAGACTTTCTGGTGGTCTGGTATGAAGAGGGAGATAGCTGAATACGTGGCGGCCTGTCTGACCTGTCAGAAGGCAAAGGTGGAGCATCAGAAGCCGAGTGGATTGATGCAACAGATGGAGATTCCGGAGTGGAAGTAGGATAACATTACTATGGATTTCATTATGGGGTTGCCTAGGTTAGCTCAGAATAATGATGCTATCTGGGTGATTGTTGATCGGTTGACCAAGTGTGCGCACTTCTTGCCTGTCAATATCAAGTGGTCCTTGGAGAAGCTGACGCAGTTGTATGTGAGGGAAATAGTACGGCTGCACGGGGTGCCTGCCAGTATTATTTCAGACAGAGATCCGAGATTCACTTCCAGATTTTGGCAGAGTCTACACCAAGCTTTAGGCACGAAACTGAAGCTGAGTTCTGCTTATCATCCGCAAACAGATGGTCAGTCGGAGAGAACAATCCAGTCCTTGGAGGATTTGCTGAGAGCTTGTGTGTTAGACCACTTGGGAAGCTGGGAGGAGGTCCTACCGCTAGTTGAATTCACTTACAATAATAGGTTTCATGCTAGTATTGGTACGGTGCCATTTGAAGCCTTGTATGGCAGGAGATGCAGGACTCCTCTGTATTGGTATCAAGATGGTGAGTCAGTAGTTGTGGGACCGGAATTGATCCTACAGACTACTGAGAAGGTGAAGATGATTCAGGAGAGGATGAAGACTGCTCAGAGTAGGCAGAAGTCGTATGCTGACAAGAGGCGAAAGCCTTTGGAGTTTGCTGATGGGGAGCATGTGTTTCTGAAGGTGACTCCGACTTCTGGTGTGGGTAGAGCGTTGAGGGCAAGGAAGTTGACACCGAGGTTTGTGGGTCCCTACCAGATAATACAGCGTGTGGGTTCGGTTGCTTATCGGTTGGCTTTGCCACCGTCTCTTTCAAACCTACACGATGTATTTCATGTGTCCCAGCTGAGGAAGTATGTCCATGACCCTGGTCATGTGGTGGAGCTAGATGATGTGCAAGTGAAGGAGAATCTGACTTTTGAGAAGTTGCCAGTAGCTGTGGATGATCATAAGCTGAAGGAGTTGAGGGGCAAGTCCATTGCTCTGGTGAAGGTGTTATGGGATGCAGCTACTGGTAAGGCTACTTGGGAGGTGGAGCAGCAGTGCAGGGAGCAGTATCCGTTTCTTTTCCCAAGTAAGTCGATTTTCTGGGACAAAAACTCTTGTTGTTGGGGAGGTTGTGAGACCCGTGACTCCCATCTCTCTCTTTCAACTCTCTTTCACTCTTCTTACTCGCACTCTTTTCTTCCTTTTGGCTGGCTGTGCTCTCATTGTCCTTGTGGTAACTTGTATTGAAGGTGCTAAGTAGGTGATTGTTCTCCCGGAGCCGTGCCGTGAAGAGCTTCTCTTTCGTTCTCTTTTCTTCTCCTTCTTCATTGTCTCTTCCCGGAAGCTTGGATACTTCACCGAGGTAAGGGAAGCTAGGTTCTTCGCTGTTTTTGGATGAAGATGAGTGTTAGAAGCTTATTATCTGTTTGTGTTGGTTGATCTTTGGCTGAGTTTTGGTGAAAAAATGGATTTTTGGAGTTTTGGGGTTGTGGGTGAAAATTTGGGTTTTTCTTGATTAAATGGTTGCATGTTGAAAATGAGGGGGTTTTTAGTGATGCTTGCTGAAAATGTAGTACTTTGGGCCAATTGCATGTGGATTTCTAGTTCTTTTGCAGGATTTTGATGAAGTTTTTCGAAAGTTGTGGGTAGCTGCTCAGCTTTGCGCTGGGCGCTGTTCTTCGCGCCGGGCGCGTGGCCATCAGGGGACCCCATTTGGGCAAGCCCGCTGGCGCAATGATGTGTGCGCCGGGCGAGTTTGAGAATGAGAGTCTCTGGATGGCCCACGCCGGGTATGACTTGAACCGCGCTGGGCACGATATCATTTGAGACTTGGTTTGGGTTTTTTTGGTACTGCGCTGAGCGTGTTTTGGTCTCGCCGGGCGCGGAGACTCTATGGGAGTCTCTGCCATGGGAGTGCCAGGCGCAATTCGAATTGCGTTGGGCGCGAGACCTTGGGAGGTCTCTGCCTTCCCCGCGCTGGGCGGGGGTTAGGGCACGCCGGGCGCATGAGGACTCCTTAGAGTCTCTGCCTGGACTTGCGCTGGGCACAATTTGTATTGCACCAGGCATGAGAGAGCCTTGGGCTCTCTGGCTGGGTCACGCCGGGCTCGGGCACGCCTGCACTGGGCGTGCTGGCCCCTAGTACTCTTTGGTTGTGCTGCACCGGGCACGACCAGGGAGAGCGCCGGGCACGGACGTGATGCTTGACTAAATACTGATACATGTTGTCTTAAGCTGAATTTGCTGAATATGTCGAGCTGATAGATGTTTATTGCTGAGTAAGAATGTGTAAGTTGGGCTGTGAGCTGTGTTTAGATGTTAAGGTGAGCTGTGCTGTATGTTGGATTTAAGCTGTATTTGATGATATTGTTGTGCTGTGCTGGATTATATGCTGTTATAGCCGCTATGTCGGTGCTATTATTAGCCAATATTGTGGTGCTGTTATAGCTGCTATGTCGGTGCTGTTATTAGCCACTATTGTGGTGCTGTGTATAGCCGCTATGTCGGTGCTGTTGTTGCTGAATGTTGTGATATGCTGAGCTGGTTGATGTGCTGATAGTTGTGGTTGTTTATCATTCATATTATATATATGTATGTTGAATTCTTTTCACTAGCTTACCCTTTGTTGTTTCCATGTGTTTGGGTTGCGATGATCATACTGTTGTGTGGGAG